>NC_140964.1:9550048-9557548 GCF_056783735.1 Eptatretus burgeri | reverse complement strand
TGGGTGATGAACGTTGTGGTAAAGTTTGATCGAAATCATGTGTGCAGTTTCAGAGAAGAAGTTGAAAGTATTTGTGGATGGACGGACAGACTGACAGACCGAAGGCGCACCATCCCATAAGCTCTCCCGAACTACGTTCCAGGTGACCTTATAGAGGCTTATTAAATTGTATAGGTATGGTTTTTGTGTTTTTTTTTGTGGTTGCATTGTATATTTTGAGTCGCTCAGAGCTCAATGCAGTGTAGAAGGCCTCAATCCAAAATATCATCCAGTATGGGTTAGTCTGGGAGCCAACCGATCAAAATTTAAAAAAAAATTGCCCGGTCTGCTATAAAATTTTTGTGTTGATTTTCATAAAGAGACACCCTTTGAGTATATTGAGAAAACCAATGTTGGCAATGGTGAAACTCTTGCGCAACAACACAGTCAGCACTTTTGCGAGCCCCCTCTGAAAACAAAATGTTGGCAAAAGCGAAGATGTAGGATGGGGGTAGGGGTAATTCATATTGTCCTAAAATCATAACCACTAAACCTATATACACAAATGACCCCTCATATTAAAGAGGAGTTCATTTCCTATATCACAATTGGTGTAGATTTAACCTACCTACAATTGACAAGGTTATATGTCAAACAACAAAAGATTTATGTAACTCAGAAATGCTTGACTATCAATGGGGTCAGGAACAAGAACATACTTTTACATGCCATGGATTTAAGGAAGATAAAATTAGAAATGGATTAACACAATATTGTGACATTAAACATCCTCTTCAGAGGAAGAGTCACTCTCTGAAACAACTCCACCACATGAACCTCTCTGACCAAGGCATATGCATGTCACTCAGCAAGGCACAGCAGCCTTTTTGCATGAACATCGTTTCAGACATTTGGATAATTTGCACATGCAAGACACAGTTTTGTCTATGTTTGGCTTGGCTGGCTTAGACATGAGAATTGGGACCAGTTTTCCATTGATAAGGGTTCTGCCAAATGTTGTGGCTGGGGGAAGTGCTCGGTCACTGAGATGTGCACGTCTATACAGAAGCAATTGACACAATGCTCTTACAACAAGGAAGTAAAACGCATCTTCTGTTGCTGGCAGTGACCTAAGGTCTAATTTTGAAGAGACAAACATATGCTGCCTGAGGGTATCCAAACAGCTGAACCCTTTTTGGCCATGCAGAGCAGTCCAGTATACTCTGGCCTCATCAATGACACATTCTATTGCTGCCATTTCACTATCTCTTCCAAAATCAACAAGGTGTGGAAGGTTTCCTATTAGTCCCAGAGAAACCTGTGCCGCTCTTCTTTTCCCCTTCTGAATGGGTAGCTCACTGTGTCACATCCACACAACACATATGTGCACAGAAGTGTAGCTGCGACATCAAGAGGATTTTCTGGTACTTCTTGCTCAACACTTCTACCAGCTCATGAATAGGTAGGTATTGATTCTGCCGTTGTATCCAGAGTTCTTGCAATGTGTTAAAGCAGCAGAAGTGATATATACACAGCATAATTATGTCTGTATCTGTTGCATGCACAACAGCTCGATGGTGATCAAGATATTACACACAATACGCAAGATGAGCAATAATCCTTGTGTCTGCCTCTTCATGTTCTTCACAAGGTAAGTCCAGAACTGAACTTGATGCTGATGTGATGGAAAGAGTGTGACCTTTGTTTTCCATCATACCACCAAGAATGATGGTCACTCCATCTGGAATAGCTTCAGGACTCTCACAAAGGGAAGTGCCAATGAAGTTCTGAAGATTTCCTTTATTTCTTGGATTCTTCATGAGTAAATTCCAGTCCAGAATTTCTAGACTCTTGGATGGTGAGAATTGTCTTGCCTGGTCTGTCTGGTTTCTCCTCTGCTGCTCATCACCCTTCAAAGTATGGCTATCATCAAAATCATACTGATCACCAATGATGTTGACACAGTTGCACATTTCAGGTTTCAACTGCAGGAGCTTGCGAAGATACAGCTGGGGAAGTTCACCAAATGTTTTTGCACCCATTTTTTGGTATTTATTTACAAATGCCATTGTGTCTACCAGATAAACTGTGTATAGGTCACTCTGTGGTAATGATGGCAGCTGTAAAACAACATCCTGCTCAGCTTCAGCAATTAGCACTGCCACGAAATCAGACTTGTTGCCTTTGCGCATTACAACCCCCTGTGCTAAGCGTGGATCAACCTCAAACAGGGATGATGGATAGTCTGTCCACTAATGGGAAAATGCAATCTGTCTTGTGACTGGGTCGGCATCTCGATAGAAACACAGCACACGTGTAGCTGCAGTCTCATCTTGATAGATCCTGATTAAACTCTGTTTCCTTGATGGTTTTGATTTCTTCTGTGAGGAGAAAGTTACCAGCTTCAGTGGTTCAATCTTAATAGAGACCACCTCTTCTGCTTTCATAATGGCTTCCATACCCTTAGCTTGAGCATGGACCAAGTCTTTTGAAGCATCCTTCTCACCAGTTGCTCTATTGAGCAGATCCACTTGGTTGTTACACTGGAATGGGTTTATCATCTGCTGGCATATCACTTTCTTGATCTCCTCAACATGCATATGTTCTTCTGTTGCCTGCTTATGTGTTTCTCCATGATGAGTAGATTCCTGTTGGCCTAGATTAGCCATAGACTTTATGTTCTCTGATACAGCTGTGAGAAATGGTGCTGTCTTCACATATTTATCTCGAGCAGCTGGTGCCTGAGATATGCCTTTGAACAGAGATGTCTTCCCTTCATTGTTGTATGTCTGCTCCAGGGCCATGTCACTCCAAACACCATTGAATTTTCCTTTGGAAGAGTGAACTGTGAAGTACCCAACCTGGATCCAGCAAACCTTAACCGAACTGTGTTCAATAGAGTAAGAGGATTTTGGGGGTCGGGGTAACTTTGGTTGACAAAAATGTTAATTTTCTCTTTAAAAATTGATAGAATTCAATCAAATTTGCTGTTTTAATTAGCCATGGATTCCATGTTCATATCACATTAAGAGAAATTAGTATTCTAATGCAGCATCTGCCTATGATAAGAAAAGTTCTAAAGGCCATCTTCAAAAAACGTTATTTTTAAGGCATTTTTCACAAAATTATGTACTTTTACGAGGTTTACTTCCACAAAGGCAATTTTTTTTTTGTCATTTTACAATGCACTGATTGAATTCTTACATTTAGTTCACATATATTTTTAATGAATGTGATTTTTTAATTTTTTTAGAAATTTTATTGACAATTGCTGTTTTATCAAATTTTTCAAATCTTCCTCAAGCAAAAACGTCTGCCAAAATTTTTCGCAAGAGCTTATGAATTGCCAACATTGGTTTTCATGAACTGCAAACATATATCTAAACATCCTGGGGGTGTAAAATTTTATAGCAGAGGCTGTAAGGTCCAACCCTAAAACAGCCTCGTACACAGGTTTTTTTTCATTTTCAGTCCATTTTCAGTAGCTCCAGAGAGTACACTTTCTTACTGAAATCCACATCTGGTTACACGATCCAATCCTAAGCTGAATACTCAAATCCATTCCTTAATCCCTCTATTCTTACATCTGTGAAACGGACTACCTTTGTTTGTTGTCTGGTGCCCATCACTCCAGTCTTTCAAAAGTACTCCCATCATGAAATGCTGATGCTCTCTACTCTCACAAACACCCAACCCCACTGACACTCCCCTTTCCTTTCTGTCATTAATGGCCTCGTGGGTGATGTTCTCTTTGCTCCCTTTTAATCCTCTGTCAACCTTTAATCCTCTGAACATGTGAACATGAACCCCAAACCAAAATAACTGTGAAAATGAACCCAAAAACCAATTACATGGATTGTTTGTGATAACAGAGGATATTCTTCATCCCCAAAATCAAGACGAATGTCTTTAAAAACTCATTGATTTGATGATTGTGTGGATGAGGAAAAAAAAGTCTCTGAATTGCTGCAACTGACGAAGAACCCATCCTTAAGAACAGGTTTATTCCCCCAGAATTGGGGTATTTTTGTGGGATTTGTAATTGCCTCTCCCTGGGGTAGTAGCTGTACTCGTATCCAGATATGGATCTTCACCAAAATCTAAATGATTCGTCCTTGTTACACACCCAACCTGTCCATCAAGTTTTGTCCAAATCCATCCATAACGTTTTGAGTTATCCTGCTCACAGATAGACAGACAAACATGGGTGAAAACACAACCTCCGTCCACCTTTGGTGGTGGAGGTAATAATAATATTAAAAAAAAAATCAGTCCATTGTAATTTTGTAATATTTAAATGCAATAAACTGCCTGAAACGACAAAGTGACACTCACTGAAGTTCCCGGTCTCTGGCCGGGGTGTGAAGACCAGTCCACCACTGTTTCATTCCCATTCCATAAAACTGCCACATAAACAGCACCAAAAATAATTATCAGCCTTGTGGACTCGATTCATTAGTCATCCTGAAAAGTTTGTTCAAACAAAAACAACCGAATAACTCGAGAGTTCAGAGAACACATTACCCCACACAGTGTTCTCAAGTATATACTTCAATTCAAATAAAATAATGATTTTAAAGAATGTTAAAACAATCCTGGAGGTTTAGCATGATTTAAGCAGTCTTAAATACCACCTTATTTAACATATCCAGGTACTGCTAAACGGTAGGGTTTTGAAAGCGCAAAGAAGGTGATTTGTGCTCGAAATTGTTCAAGTATGCAATTCATTTTAAATGAAATAAAGATTGTAAGAGCTGTATAAAAAAAATTAATTCTGGAAGTTTACCGTCGCTTTATCACCATTGACGCAGGTCTATTAACACCACCCATTCTGATACGCCACATTAGTGCTTTGTGCCTGTTTGTGTCCTTTGAAACAGTAAATTTCCTGTTTGAATGGTTTTCAATTTTGTGTGACTGCAAGGCAGGCAAACAGAGTAAAAAATATTATCTCACTTCTCGCTGGGCATGCGTGAGCTGGAAAAATTCAGAGGCAAAGTACTGTTCAACGGTAGGTTTATATTCTGATTCGTGTTTAAAGTATAACATTCAACTTAAATAATTTGTTCCTCGATCGTAAACTGATGTTGACAGACAGACGGACATGAACCAATTGATTAACGCCGCTTTTCACCTTGCACGTGCGGGGTAATTATAACTTCATTATTACACAAATTTTGGAAAAAAAGAAAAGTCTCTTGCACATATATTGATCATTGTTTGACCAAATTAGTGATAAAATTTTGCATGTTTTTCATCTGCAGATACTTGACAAATTAACCGTAACGTATCAATCCATCATTTTTCCATAAACCCTGTTACTAATCTCATTCCAGCCCCATCTCGACAAGGGAATGCTCCTTTGCACCTACCCGGTGTTTGCACACCTGACGTAAATTTCAGTTATTACTGCTCACAGTACTGGAAGTCATCTTATCAAGATATTTCAACCAATTGAATGGGATCCCAAATCAATCCAAACTAATGCTTTTACAGCTGAACAGGGAAAGTCTCAAGCCAAGAATGCTCTCGTATGCGTATACCATCAGAAAACTAACTTAAGTTGGGTTCAATTAATGATATTCGACACAAAACTCGAGTTAAATATTTGACCTCCAAAAACAAAAACAATTTAAAATAATACACCCGAGCGGGTTTGATGGTCAGCTCGGATACAACACTTGATGCAACCAAGTGTTCATTAACCTTAGCGACTACAGAAAGTGAAAACAGAATTCAAATTGAATTTAAAATAAACGTGTAAGGACGCTCGAAGCAAAAAATTTCCATATTGTAGGAATCATTCCCAACATCATTAAACAGTTTTCAAACCCACGTTTATGTCCGTGAAATAAATACTCAAAGTGTGTGCATTTAATGGCTGTACCCAGGACAGAGCTGGACCCAAACTAAAAAGGACCCTCGGGCCACCGAGAAGCTCAATCACTCGCTGCCTGCACGTCTGAGTGGAGTCACGCGACCAGCCAGCTCGCTCCGATAAAATGCCCGAACATCTAAAAACGTTCGTTTTTCACCGGAATTCTTTCAGATACTTGTCGAGCACATCCCCAAACCATCTAGAATATAAACATTAATTTCAGACGCTATGAATAAGCAGCCCTCAGGAGGACAGGTTACGAAGTGAAGCAATGAACAGAAAGCATGTGGTGTCCCTGCCAGTCTCACAGTTATTTGAATTGAATATATTTTCCTCATTAAAAAAGTGTGTTTCTGAGCGGATTTGCATGAAAATTATCTTCATTAAACGTGTAGCTACACCAGAAGGTCCCAAACATGAAAACAGAAATCAACAAGAACTTAAGATAGCCTCGTTATATGGCATGGAAACAGATGGAAGCCCATGGAAGCTACCCCTGGCTGCAATGCATTCCACACAGACCGAGGATATAAACATTCAATTTTCAAAAAACTTGATGCAACCGAGTGTTAATCAACCTTCGCGACTATGAAAAGTGAAAACAGAATTTAAATTGAACTTAAAATAACCACACGAAGTCGTGTTGAAGTCAGGTCGAATAAATATTGCCCAATAAACAGGGCCAGACGACACAGGTAACGAGAAACTAGTTGGTCGAATTAAATCTTCTGAATAATCCCTATTAAACCCATTTTACATGATAGCCGTCCGATGCTTCGTTATAGGCCATTTGACCAATCGGTCATTTTGCACTTGATCACACTGCAACCTTGATCCCGAGGTGAAGGAAAGGGCGCGCCATGCGCGCGCTTGTTCATGTGGTAATTCTTTCATAGGGCTGCGTGGGTGTCTGTTATCGTGCATGATCGCTTGCTTCAATTTGTATCATGGTCAAAAGGAAAGGGTTAGATGGAAATCAGGATTGAAGATAGAGATATAATTATTAGACCCACGCAACGCACTTCGTCCAATTAACACATTAGACATGAGGGTAAGGTCTGACTGCATGAAGAATAACGAAATAACTGCTGGGGGATCACTGTATGTTGGGAGACATTGCCTTCCCTACATGCAGTTTTGCAGAACCGCAACAATATGTATAGCTGCATATGTATGAATGTGTGTGTAAAAACAAAATTACATATATATATATATATATATATATATATATATATATATATATATATATATATATATATATATATATATATATGGCTATATATAGAAACAAACAAACACGACATAATAGTATGTCGTCATGTTTGTTTGCTTGTATCCATATTGAAGTTCTGCAGCACCAAATATCTGTGTGTGTGTGTGTGTGTATATATGTATATGTATATGTATATGTATATGTATGTGTATGTGTATGTGTATGTGTATGTGTATGTGTATGTGTATGTGTATGTGTATGTGTATGTGTATGTGTATGTGTATGTGTATGTGTATGTGTATGTGTATGTGTATGTGTATGTATATGTATGTGTATGTGTATGTGTATGTTTATGTGTATGTGTGTGTGTGTGTGTGTGTGTGTGTGTGTGTGTGTGTGTGTGTGTGTGTGTGTGTGTGTTTATACATGT
>NC_140964.1:9510048-9545048 GCF_056783735.1 Eptatretus burgeri | reverse complement strand
AAAACTGCATGCAACGACACGAGTGCAGCATTTCCACCAGCCTTGAGAAGTTCGGCATGGATGCCACAGATCCCTGGAGCTTTGCCCCGTTTCAACTGGTTCACCGCAGCCCGTGTTTCCACAAGCGAAGGTGGACCACAGTTGATTTGAGGGTCAGCAACAGGGATTGTAACACCCTTGACATCCAACTCGACAGCTGGGGGATCAGCCTGGTACAACCGCTCAAAGTAACCAGCCCAGCGGGCCTTCACTTCAGACTCCTCTGTCAAGAGCCTACCACTCTCTGCTCGAACTGCAGTGCTCCGAGGGATGGGCTTGGATGAACGTAATGCGCGAATTCCCCTGTAAGCGGGACGAGAATCACCTGTCCACAGGTGATGCTCTACCCCCCTCACAGATTCCTCGCACATAGGCCTCCTTGTCCACCCTCAGTGCACGTACAGTTTTACGCCTCAGCTCCCTGAACAGCTCAGCTCTGCCATTCAGCCTGGCCCTGCGACTCTGATCAATGGTATCCAGTGTCCCTCGAGAGACAAAATTCTTCTTTGCCCTGCGGTGAGTTCCAAGACATCCACCGGCAACATCAAGGACGGTGGTCTTGAAGGCGCTCCACAACTCTTCAGGACCCCCCAAAGCACCCAGACCCCCCAAGTGTCCACTCAGCCTGTTCGCAAACTCCTCAGCTACTCTCTCATCCCTGAGCTTGGCAACATCCAGCCTAGGCTGGGATGGTACCACTCTCCAGGATTTAAGGTGCAGCTTTAGAGTTGCTACAACAAGCCTGTGGTCAGTATTGAGGAACTGAGCACTCCGGTAGACCCTGCAGTTCTGGATCATCCTCCAACGACCGTCAATGAGGACTTGGTCAATCTCCTTTGCCACACTGCCAGCGTTGGAATACCAAGTCCAGCGATGAGCTTGTGGGCGCTGAAACCATGAACCAGCCACCCTAAGTCCATGACTTCTTGCAAAGTCAAGGAACTTAGTGCTATTCTGGTTCATAGTTCCTGACCCATGGGGACCAACAGACACCTCATAACCATCCCTATCAGTTCCAGTCGATGCATTGAAATCCCCCAAGACTAGAAGTGTATCTCGTCTGGGGCACTGATCAACCACAGACTCGAGTGTGGCGTAGAATGTGTCCTTCACGGTGAGATCACTCGCCTCAGTCGGAGCATAAACAGAGACCAGGGAAATGACACCTAAGGAGTGACGAATCCTTAATCTCATAATACGCTCGTTGACCGGTGTTACCTCAATTATCATTGGGGTCAGCTTATTGGACACAGCAACAGCAACTCCTTGGGTATGGTAACCATCAGAGCGACCAGACCAATAGTAGGTGTAACCACCCACCATTATCTCGCCGCAATCCGGTCTCCGAACCTCAGAGAGAGCTGCAATCCCGATGTCCAAACGCTTGAGCTCAGATGATAACAGAGACAGGTGATCATCCTCTCTTAGGGATAGGACATTCCAGGCACCCACCCGAAGGGACCGCCTCAGGTTAACCCAAGGAGACCGCCGTCTGGTGGACGACATCTCAGCACCACTCCGACACACTCTCCCGCAATCTGACCCAGGGATGTTACCCCGTGGTTTCCTTCCGATCAAAGATTGGAGGTCCCGAAGGCTTTGCCCCAATCCCGTCATCCGGTGAGCAGCCCTGCGAAGGGAAGCTGCACAGGAGGTACTCCCACGGAGTGGGTTTTCAGATTTTTTTGCGTTTTTACGTTTTGCGGAATGAAGGGTTTTACGGTGGCTGGAGTGCAAATCCTGCCACCAACCTCCTAATAAGAAGTAACCCAACTGCAGGAGGACGTCTGCAGACACAGTTGGGCACTAGATATGGATGGCCGTTGGCTCACAAGGAGCTCCTCCGCCCTTTGACAGGTTTTGTTTTTAATCCTGCTGGGTGTCCATATCCAAACACCCCCCTCACCAGAAAACCTGGTGGGGGAGACGGTTTAGTCGCCGACAACCCGACCATGGAACAGGTTAGTACAGGTTTACATGGTACCTGTAGCAGGTCACAGATCGAACCTGACCTGACTCTGATATATATATATATATATATATATATATATATATATATATATATATATATATATATATATATATATATATATATATATACACATATATGTATGTGTGTATTTTTTTTGATATTTGATCGCTACATCGGGGAAAGCTCCATCAAGGCAGTGACTCGCTCAAAGCGACTGGGAAAAAAAAAGATACCAATCCGCAAGCCCATCGATGGGCCCAATGTCCCACTCCCACAGGTTTGGGTCCAGTTCATTGCCTTGGATGAGAACACAGCTGATCTTGCCAATTTCTTAGCTGAGGAAATCATAAAGAAAGGTAAAGATCTGCCCGGGCGATTTGAGCTGGTAACCGGAGGCGGATTTACAGATGTTACTGATGCAAGGTCAACAAGGAGAGATGACCCCAGGCATCACGGAAACCATGAAGAGGCTGATACCAGGCTGATACTCCATTCGTGTGAGGCAGTTAATGAAGGATACCAAAGAGTGCTCGTAATCTGCAGAGACACAGATGTCATGCTACTTCTGATACACTTTGTATCAACAAGAATATCCGAAGTGTGGATGGTGGCTGGAACAGCAAAGAATCGGAAATGCAACCCACTACATGCCGTATCTGAGAGACTTACACAACCTGTGAGGGAAAACCTACTCAGCTTCCATGCGCTAACAGGTTGTGACACAACATCTTATTTCAGTGGCCATGCAAAGAAGTCATGCTGGAAAGCATTTGAAAGCCAACCACTTCTTGTCAAGGGGATTGGTCGTGATGGAGACCTTGCACCTATTGAACAGTTTGTGTGTCACCTGTATGGGACACCTGACCAACGAACCGTCAACCATGCCAGGCTCCAACTCTTTGGAAAGGCTAAGAAGGGACTAGAGATGTTACCACCAACAAGGGATGCACTGGAACTTCACGCTACACGCGCCAATTATCACGCAAAGATTTGGTTGCAAGCAGACCAGGAACACATAGATGTCTCTTCGCCTACAGACACTTCAGCTTGGAGGAAGGAGTCCGGTTGCCTTAAAGCCATGTGGACAAGGCTACCCCCAATCCCAAAAGCTTGCCTGGAGCTGGTAGCCTGTGGATGCAAATCAAAATACAGAACAGCTCGATGTACTTGCTTCAGAGAGAACTTCAGGTGCACGTTTGCCTGTGGATGTGATGCAATTGACTGCTGTAATCCAACTGGCCAATAGATTCATACCAAGAGCCTCATGCCGATACACATGCATGTACATGTAGGCTTATGCGACACAACCAATACAGGTATGTTCCCTTTCCGTTGTGTCACCCAGCTGGTCACACTCGGCAACATCACATTAATTTAATTAATATTTTAAACACATTGTAATGATGGATAAATGTCAAAATCGTATTGCCCTTTTTCAGATCAAAAAAGTTTGCCGTTTCGCATCATACATGTAGGGCCGTACATCAAGGCATATAATACGCAATGTTGCATGTTGCAGAGACTGTGTACTTCAGCAATAGTATAACTATCTTTTTGCAAATATAAACATTAAATGAGCTTTCAACAGGGAAAAGTCCAGGATAAAATGACCTTTCAGGTAAAAATCAGTGGTTGCATCCCCCAACATTAAATTCTTCCCCACACGATGACTATAATTGATCTGGCATGGATGCCTGTTATAAACAAGCAATTCACCATAAAATCAGATGTTGGCTGGTGTACGAGAACAAATCTGACTGCCACAAGAGGGGGCTATACAGTATTTAATGAAAGATAAAGCAAGTGGCCATTGCAAAAAAAAAGTTTGTTTAGGATTTTACAGTGACAAATTAGTATACTGAATGTGTGCGATAGTTTAAACCAAAAAGATTCGGTGTGCAAATTACTTTAACTTGCAAAATAAACACATTTCGAGAAAAATCACATTTTTGTGTTTCAGAATACCATACACATATGTGTAAAACTTAAAATTCACTTGTTAATTAAACCGGCTAAATGCATGTTTTTGAAAATATAAATAGTTTATATGGATAGAGGAGGCAAAGTTGATGTCAATTCATGCAGAATGTAAAAAAAAAAAACACAAATTTGACCTATTTGACCTTGAAAATGACCTTTAAGGTCAAAATCGAGGGTGGCATCCACCTACATTTTCTTCCCCACCCTATGATTGATTGATCTAGCATGGATGCCTGCTATTAACAAAAAATGCACGAGAAATCGTTTTCTCGAGGACTTTTCCATGTTTGGCTGGTGTACTAATAGGTAGAGTGAGGAGTGAATGGAAAAATTGAAAGAAGCATGTTGAATGAATGTGGGACAGCGGACCCTAGTGTGTGAGTGGAGTGAATGTGGAATGTATGCTGCGAATGAATGAGTGGGGGGAGGAGTGAATCCCACCCACGTGACCCCGGGGTCAGTGTAATATTAGTTGGGGGGTTAGTCAAATTTACCAAAAGGAGGTTGTTTTGTTGTTAGTGTGGGAAGAAGGCACGCAACCCATTTGGAGGGGTGCAGGAGTCCATGGACTGGCTGGGAGCATGGCTGTTGAAAGTTGAGTATCGAGTAGAGGGCACCCCAGGCACCGGACAGTCGGCCAAGGGTCCAAGGGACCGGGATGGTGTAGTGGGCACGGGCGACCCGCGGAACGGGACCCGTAGCGCCAAAATGCTACATGGGCATCAGAGGGGGCAATGCCGGGAAGGGCAACCGCTCCGCTTTCAAAAGGAGCAGGTAGGCTCGGAGACAGCCTCAGGGCCTGGGGGTGCCGTAGTTTGAGATTCGGCAGAGGGGGAATCCCTGCCAAGTGAGCCACGCTGCCGAGCCATGAAATTGTGCAAGGGCACCGAAGAAAACTTGAGGGCTAGGCCCAAATTTATAATGGACACCAACACAGGCGACGGGAATCATGGTGTTCGAACCCATAGTTTTAAGTGAGGCGATTTTGAAAGCCCCGGGGAGAGTTTAAAGTGTAATAAATGCTAGGATAGTTAGGAAATGTACTCCTTCGCAACATCCATCCTTTCACTCTCCGGAGGCCGCTGGACCCACCTTGGTAAGATGGCTGAATTATGTGGGAGACCATTCTGAGGCTTTGTTGGGCCTCGAGACAGGACGTTAGCCTCTTCCTTATTCCCCTCCAAAAAGAATTTGAGTGGTTGGGAGTAGGCTAGGTTGACAGGATAGGTTAGCCGAACAAAGACAGAAAGGGGGTTCGGGAGACAAAATTATAAGAAAAAAATTAAATAAAATAAAAAGGAGCAAAATTTTGTTGTTTTATCATTGCAAATCAAGGGAGTGGGTATGGACAGACAGGCAAAGGTGATAGGTTGGGGGGGAAACAGTAGATTAGGTCTGAGCCCGTTTCTGACCGGCCGGCACCACCGCACCCCCTCCACAAACCTGATGGGACCATACCCAAGGCCGGCCAGCTTCATATGCTGGCCTGTTTCATGCTACATCGCCTGGTCTGCTTGCCTCGCCTTGCCATGCCTTTGTTGCCTGCCTTTGCCATGACCCCATGCCTACTTGCCCTTGTTGCATTGCCCCTGTGCAACCATATCCACCATGTGTGCCAGGACCATCCCAGTGTGCTTGCAAAGACTGCCCTGCAGGCAGCCGCACCACGAGGACTGCATTGTGCAGCCCGTGCATCGTTTGTTTGTCCATCATCCATCCATTCCCTGTGCTAGAGACTTCCTTCAAGCCACAAGCTGTTGACTTTGGTTGTGACTTTTGCCTTTTCTTCACACATGACAGGTCCTGGGCCATGGTTCGTGTAAATATTAGTTAAGATTGTAAATAAGTTTAATCCACCTGTGGGCTGTCTTAGCGCCGGCAATTTTAGTTAAGTTGTCCATGTGAGTCTGTTAGTATCGTTACGTAGCGCACGAGGTTATTTATTTTTGGGACACGTATAAAAAAATGTCGCATTCAGGGATCCGCAGGTAAAATGTACTGGGGGAAAACTTACACATGCTGGTCACACGAAAATTTCATGACTCGGGACGAGTCTGTAAAAAGGGGGGGGTAGTGTTACGAATCTGGCTGCCATGAGCACAACAGCCAGAGTCCTTATAGATCAGTTATATCGGTAAGTACGTGTTTCAAGTTACGGTCCCTTCCCTAGCCGAATGGGAATTAAATGTACGTGCGCTGCGGAGTTATTTTTATAGTTAGGATTTTTACATCGCTTTCACAACAACACTCTGCTCATGGCATTCTTCGCACGCTCGCTGACGAGCACACACGTGGGCGGAATCTAACATAGGCATGGCGTCCCTCTTTGGCCAATGGGCAAGGAGCGGGCGTCTCACCCGCCCCGTCTCCCACTCAACACCATCGCCATTACGCACGTGGTCAAAGATGAAGAGATAGGCAGAGCGACAAACGGCTCTGATCGGGACTCCACCCACAAGGGTGGGAGTTGCCCCACCTACAGTGGGCCTGTCCAATGGAAGATGGCCAGGGAATCGCGCGATGGGTCCGACCAATGAGGAGGCGAGTGGCCAGGAGAGTGAGGCCCTCCCCCCTGAAGAGAAAGAGTGGTTGTCGGGATGAGGAAGAGTTATTTTGCATCCTGGGTCTGCTCGAGTGCGCGTCTCTGTCGAGTCTGCTCGAGTGCACGTCTCTGTCGAGTCTGCTCGAGTGCGCGTCTGTCGAGTCTGCTCGAGTGCGCGTCTCTGTCGAGTCTGCTCGAGTGCGCGTCTGTCGAGTCTGCCCGAGTGCGCGTCTCTGTCGAGTCTGCCCGAGTGCGCGTCTCTGTCGAGTCTGCTCGAGCGCGCGCGTCTGTCGAGTCTGCTCGAGATTGCGTCGAGTCTGCTGGAGAGCACGTCTGCCTGGGTTTGCGGCGGCCTGCATCCTGCGCTCCGGAGGTGTCTCGTTTGGCGAATGACAGCGAGCGGTCGTTTGCATCAAGGGAGATCACCTCGTCTCATCTCCTCGGGATTCGGCTGCCCTGGTCCGTCTTTTGGCGACCGGAGCTCCAGGAAGGGGTTGACTCGCAGCCAGGTAGCCACCTGTCCTGACTCCCAGCCGAACTATCCTCCTCGGCTGGAGAGCCGAATAAAGACCCGGAGGGTCCATTTTCTTTTTGGGTGTGCGTGTCTGTGTGCGGGCCTGTCTTGTCCAAGTAGAATTGTTAAGTGCTTTTGCTGTACATTATTTGCATTTCTTATAGTCGTGATAACTCTGCCCTTTGTGTGTTCCCTTCCCCCCATTGTAAAATAAATATCCCCTCTTATTGAATGTACCCCCTCGTTTCTGTGCTTCTTTCATTGGCTTAGCACGATGCGTGTTAGGAAAATGGAAAACGGTAAATTGTGCATTTGGACCGACGGGTCTTGGTAACCATCCGCTCGGGTTTCGCACAGTTCGAGCACGATAACGGCTCGTTCCGCTCGAAGCCTGCCGAGGGTGTGAATTCCCCAGTAGCTTTGCCGCATGGATACTTAGGTATATTGAAGTTGGCAATGAACCCTATTCCACGCAGCCGAATTATTGGCGATTCACATTCCTGGAAGGGACCCATGTGCCTTTGGGAGTTCTCCGAGAAGCACGATCTAGATTCCGGGTGTTCAGTGGAGCCGACTCTACTGCTCCATCTAGCGGTCGTGCTCGCCGCCGATACCCGGCCCCACAACAAAATGGTGTCAGGAGCGGATTTCGAACCCCTCCGTCTCCAGGAAATTCACGGGATTCTTTGCAGGGGTGTAGGTAGCAACCCCCCCCCACCCCCGTTTAGCCTAAATTGTGAGCGAGCCTCAAATTTTATTCTCAAGTTGCAACATGGCAAGCCAAGATGAGCTGAAACAGGTGGGTGAAGAGATAATGGTAGGTTTAGAGGTACCAGAGGTCCAGGACACCACCATGCAGGTCGACCATCCTCCGCAACCGAACCCAGAGGTTGTAATGGGCGCATTGGGGGCGGCGGCGAACGAGCGCCCGCCACGTGCAATTTTACCCACGGATCGGATGATGGAAATGATGGGATGATTGATGCAGGATATAAGCAAAATGGACGAAAATGCACGGGCAATAGATGCTAAAATGGAAGCAAATGCGCAACGGATGGATGAGATGAGGGGCGATATGCAAACACTCAGGGGCGATGTGCAAACACAGCGGGGTGAGATGCAGAGCATGGGGTTGAATCTCCAGGTGGGGCAAGAGGCAATAAGGGCAAACTTGAAGGAGGTGAGTGGCGAAATGCGGACGGTGGGTGAGAAAATGGCGGCACCAAGTGGCGGAACGAGCGAGCCATGGGGGAGTGTAACGGCTGTCCGGACCGCGATGGAGACGGGTGAGGTCGGGATGACGAGCGACGCCACGACAATTGATGGGGAGACGTGTAGGACGAGAGACGAGGGGACGACAGAAGAACCAAAGGAAGTGACGGAGACACAGGAGGAAACAGCAGAGACGCGGGAGATAGAACAAGCAGAGAATGAATTAAACAAAATGAAAGAGGAACCAGAGACGCAGAAATCAATAGAAGTGAACAAAATACAAGAAATAAAAGACGAGCACACACAAGTAGGGATAGTGGGGGACAATGAGGTTGAGCATGGGGAATGTTTTGTGACCTGGTGTGAGCATCAGGATAGCCTCCTTCAGGAACAGAGGGAGATGGTAGGCTCCCCCGAAGCGGACTGCGACCAGGTAGGTCCGGTCGGGCCGAACGAGGTTGAGCGGGTGAGTGATGTGAACGGGTACACGTGGAGCTTGGGGGGGGTATGGAAACCCCAGGATTTCTTGTGGTAACGCGAATCCCCGATGTGATTGTCCCGGAGTGTGTGAGCAGTACGAGTGTCATGGCATGCGTGAGTGCATGCGAGGAATTGGTACATGGACCAACCCAGACGGGAGACGGGTATAGCGAGCCGAATGGGCCGCGAGTAATTATTTCGGGAACCGCGCCGGTTTCACGGGACGTCGCATATGGGGCCCGTTTCGCATTTAGCGAGCGGCCCTCACGCGCGCGACTTCGTGTAGGGAATCCGGCGCAAAAACGCTCCACATGGAATTCAACAAGGCCTCGTGGACGGCTAAAATGGCGGCGAGTGTTGTTTGAATTTGGCAAACAGGGGTCCCCATGCGAGCGCGTGTGCGAGGCATCACGTGCTGCGCGCCGCGTGTTCCAATCGCGGAACGCGTGGAGCAAGCCCCCAGTACGATGCGCTTGTGGTGGCCTGCAAGGGAAACCGTGCAGGTTCAGTGTGCGAGTAACATCATCGGCACGGACCTCACGGCGCGAGTTACGGGCGAGTGGCACACGTCGGCTCGCAGGGCGAATCCCTCGAAAGCGAGCGCTTGTTGAGATGCGCAGGGCGATGACAATGCTGCACTAATCGCCCGGTGGAAGGTAGGAATGAGTGAGCCGCAGACCACCGCCTCGGCGGTGAAAAAAAAAAATCCTCGCTCCAAGTACACGGCCCGGCCAGGATGTGGCAAGCATCCTGTTTGGGCATAGGAGAAATAGTTAGCAGGATGGGTTTAGCTTAGTTAGACCGGCCTCGTGGGGGCATGAGCCGTCCTCCATGTGGCCCGTGGTCTAGTTTGTAGGAATTTAGGCTAGATTTGGAATGGGAAATGGATTTTGGGAGACATGGAAAGACATGGAATTTGTAGTGGGGACGTAGCTTAGCTACGTAGATGAAATGAAACGTGCTTTGGAATAAGGGACGACGAGGGAGCACGAGAAAGTGAGGAGAACATATAGTACACCAGCCAACATGTAATTTTTTTAACTTTGGGTGCATTTTTTGTTAATAGCAGGCATCCATGCTAGATCAATCAGTCATAGGGTGGGGAAGAAAATGTGGGTGGATGCCACCCTCGATTTTGACCTTAAAGGTCATTTTCAAGGTCAAAAGGTCAAATAAGGTCAAATTTTGTGTTTTTTACATTGTGCATTAATTGACATCAATTTTGTTCGCTCTATCCATATAAATTATTTTTAACATCAAAAACATGTATTTAGGGTGTTTAATTAACAAGTGAATTTTATTTTTTACCCATATGTGTATGGCATCGTGAAACACCAAAATGTGATTTTCTCGAAATGTGTTTATTCTACAGAATACCATACACATATGTGTAAAACTTAAAATTCACTTGTTAATTAAACAGGCTAAATGCATGTTTTTGAAAATATAAATAGTTTATACGGATAGAGGAGGCAAAGTTGATGTCAATTCATACACAATGTAAAAAAAACCACAAAATTTGACCTATTTGACCTTGAAAATGACCTTTAAGGTCAAAATCGAGGGTGGCATCCACCTACATTTTCTTCCCCACCCTATGACTGATTGATCTAGCATGGATGCCTGCTATTAACAAAAAATGCACGAGAAATCGTTTTCTTGAGGACTTTTCCATGTTTGGCTGGTGTACTAATAGGTAGAGTGAGGAGTGAATGGAAAAATTGAAAGAAGCATGTTGAATGAATGTGGGACAGCGGGCCCTAGTGTGTGAGTGGAGTGAATGTGGAATGTATGGTGCGAATGAATGAGTGGGGGGAGGAGTGAATCCCACCCACATGACCCCGGGGTCAGTGTAATATTAGTTGGGGGGTTAGTCAAATTTACCAAAAGGAGGTTGTTTTGTTGTTAGTGTGGGAAGAAGGCACGTAACCCATTTGCAGGGGTGCAGGAGTCCATGGACCGGCTGGGAGCATGGCTGTTGAAAGGTGAATATCGAGTAGAGGGCACCCCAGGCACTGGACAGTCGGCCAAGGGTCCAAGGGACCGGGATGGTGTAGTGGGCACGGGCGACCCGCGGAACAGGACCCGTAGCGCCAAAATGCTACATGGGCATCTGAGGGGGCAATGCCGGGAAGGGAAACCGCTCCGCGTTCATAAGGAGCAGGTAGGCTCGGAGACAGCCTCAGGGCCTGGGGGTGCCGTAGTTTGAGATTCGGCAGAGGGGGAATCCCTGCCAAGTGAGCCACGCTGCCGGGCCATGAAATTGTGCAAGGGCACCGAAGAAAACTTGAGGGCTAGGCCCAAATTTATAATGGACACCAACACAGGCGACGGGAATCATGGTGTTCGAACCCATAGTTTTAAGTGAGACGATTTTGAAAGCCCCGGGAAGAGTTTAAAGTGTAATAAATGCTAGGATAGTTAGGAAATGTACTCCTTCGCAACATCCATCCTTTCACTCTCCGGAGGCCGCTGGACCCACACCTTGGTAAGATGGCTGAATTATGTGGGAGACCATTCTGAGGCTTTGTTGGGCCTCGAGACAGGACGTTAGCCTCTTCCTTATTCCCCTCCAAAAATAATTTGAGTGGTTGGGAGTAGGCTAGGTTGACAGGATAGGTTAGCCGGACAAAGACAGAAAGGGGGTTCGGGAGACGAAATTATAAGAAAAAATTAAATAAAATAAAAAGGAGCAAAATTTTGTTGTTTTATCGTTGCAAATTAAGGGAGTGGGTATGGACAGACAGGCAAAGGTGATAGGTTGGGGGGAGACAGTAGATTAGGTCCGAGCCCGTTTCTGACCGGCCGGCACCACCGCACCCCCTCCACAAACCTGATGGGACCATACCCAAGGCCGGCCAGCTTCATATGCTGGCCTGTTTCATGCTACATCGCCTGGTCTGCTTGCCTCGCCTTGCCATGCCTTTGTTGCCTGCCTTTGCCATGACCCCATGCCTACTTGCCCTTGTTGCATTGCCCCTGTGCAACCATATCCACCATGTGTGCCAGGACCATCCCAGTGTGCTTGCAAAGACTGCCCTGCAGGCAGCCGCACCACGAGGACTGCATTGTGCAGCCCGTGCATCGTTTGTTTGTCCATCATCCATCCATTCCCTGTGCTAGAGACTTCCTTCAAGCCACAAACTGTTGACTTTGGTTGTGACTTTTGCCTTTTCTTCACACATGACAGGTCCTGGGCCATGGTTAGTGTAAATATTAGTTAAGATTGTAAATAAGTTTAATCCACCTGTGGGCTGTCTTAGCGCCGGCAATTTTAGTTAAGTTGTCCATGTGAGTCTGTTAGTATCGTTACGTAGCGCACGAGGTTATTTATTTTTGGGACACGTATAAAAAAATGTCGCATTCAGGGATCCGCAGGTAAAATGTACTGGGGGAAAACTTACACATGCTGGTCACACGAAAATTTCATGACTCGGGACGAGTCTGTAAAAAGGGGGGGGGGGGGTAGTGTTACGAATCTGGCAGCCATGAGCACAACAGCCAGAGTCCTTATAGATCAGTTATATCGGTAAGTATGTGTTTCGAGTTACGGTCCCTTCCCTAGCCGAATGGGAATTAAATGTACGTGCGCTGCGGAGTTATTTTTGTAGTTAGGATTTTTACATCGCTTTCACAACAACACTCTGCTCATGGCATTCTTCGCACGCTCGCTGACGAGCACACACGTGGGCGGAATCTAACATAGGCATGGCGTCCCTCTTTGGCCAATGGGCAAGGAGCGGGCGTCTCACCCGCTCCGTCTCCCACTCAACACCATCGCCATTACGCACGTGGTCGAAGATGAAGAGATAGGCAGAGCGACAAACGGCTCTGATCGGGACTCCACCCACAAGGGTGGGAGTTGCCCCGCCTACAGTGGGCCTGTCCAATGGAAGAGGCCAGGGAATCGCGCGATGAGTCCGACCAATGAGGAGGCGAGTGGCCAGGAGAGTGAGGCCCTCCCCCCTGAAGAGAAAGAGTGGTTGTCGGGACGAAGAAGAGTTCTTTTGCATCCTGGGTCTGCTCGAGTGTGCGTCTCTGTCGAGTCTACTCGAGTGCGCGTCTCTGTCGATTCTGCACGAGATTGCGTCGCGTCTGCTGGAGAGCACGTCTGCCTGGGTTTGCGGCGGACTGCATCCCACGCTCCAGAGGTGTCTCGTCTGGCGAATTACAGCGAGCGGTCATTTTCATCAAGGGAGATCACCTCGTCTCGCCTCCTCGGGATTCGGCTGCCCTGGTCTGTCCTTTGGCGACCGGATCTCGAGGAAGGGGTGGACGACCACCCGCACGCTCGCGGCCAAGTAGCCAGCTGTCCTGACTCCCAGCAGAACTCTCCACCTCGGCTGGAGAGCCAAATAAAGACCCAGAGGGTCCATTTTCTTTTTGGGTGTGCGTGTCTGTGTGCAGGCCTGTCTTGTCTAAGTAGAATTGTTAAGTGCTTTTGCTGTACATTATTTGCATTTCTTATAGTCGTGATAACTCTGCCCTTTGTGTGTTCCCTTCCCCCCATTGTAAAATAAATATCCCCTCTTGTTGAATGTACCAGGTCGTTTCTGTGCTTCTTTCATTGGCTTAGCACGATGTGTGTTGGGAAATTGGAAAACGGTAAATTGTGCATTTGGACCGAAGGGTCTTGGTAACCATCCGCTTGGGTTACGCACGGTTCGAGCACGATAACGGCTCGTTCCGCTCGAGTCCTGCCGAGGGTGTGAATTCCCCGGTAGCTTAGCCGCGTGGATACTTAGGTATATTGAAGTTTGAAGTTGGCAATTCACCCTATTCCACACGGCCGAATTATTGGCAATTCACGGTCCTGTAAGGGTGCCTTTCGGAGTTCTCAGAGAAGCACGATCTAGATTCCGGGTGTTCGGTGGAGCCGACTCGACTGCTCCATCTAGCAGTCGTGCTCGCCGCCAACACCCGGCCCCACAACAATATACATACATATATATATATATATATATATATATATATATATATATATATATATATATATATATATATATATATATATACAAACAGTAAGTCCTCGCTTTTCGCAAGGGTTGCGTTCCTGGAAAACCTTATAATAAGCGAAACTGTGTTAAACAAAACATATTTTCCCATAGAAACCAATGTGTTAAAGGGGGAATGCATTTTTGGCTCAGAATGTTTTGACATAAACACAAATTTTTGGACATAAACACAAATTAAAAAAACGCACTCCTCGAGTAGTGGCGACTTTCCCCGAGGCTGGAGGAACGGAGTGGATTGCGGTGGACAAGTCACACTTGCGGAGTGGCAGAATCGTCCCCCTCTTCACTTGACATTGTGCCGTCACTTTCTTCACCAGCGGGAACGGTCTCTTGGCAGCTGGTTGAAGGAGCATCCTGGATGGTGGATGTAGTTGGTGCTCCATCTTTTGGCTTGAAAAAGGTGTGGAGAATGGGCTGGATGGCTTTCCTTTTCTTTGCTGCGTAAAGTTCCTTGTAGCAACAAAGGGCATCATTAACAACACGGCTAAAATCAGTGCTCCTTTCAAGATTTGGATCTTGCTCGATAACAAATTCTATGGCATTTTCAAACGAGCTGAGGATTTGGCTGAGGTTTTTTATGGTGAGATGCTCAGATGAAGGTGTCACAGCATCTTCTTATTCTTCTTCTTCCTCAAGAGCCCACTGCTGTTCCAACTCCATGAGATCTTCATTGCTTAAGGGATCTGCATGAGACTCCAGTAAGTCATCCACGTCCTTTTTGTCAACCTCTTCAAAACAGCCTCCTGTGCCAGGTCTACAATTTGACTTGAAATCAACGGAACATCAGCAAACCTCGTGAAATTGTGGACACACTAAGGCCACACAGCGTTCTTTGTGGAGGCACTCACCTCCGCCCACGAATCCTTTATGTTTTCCAAAGCCATTTTTATGTTGTATGTTCACCAAAACTCCTTGATTGTTAGCTTGTCCTTTTCAGCTTTTTTGATAAGACCAAACAAAAAAATTACCCCCGTGTGGGGGTGACGGTCATCTCTGTAATGTTTTTTACTATCATAATCGATGAACCGTTGCCAGATATCTCCTAAAATGACAGACGAGATCAGTTTTGAAAATGGCGACTTTCACAACTTTCGTGACCTTGACCCTGACCTCGAATCCGGGAAAAAATATGTCGTTGGGTATCACTCATCGACCTCTACCCACATACTAAATTTCATCAAGATCGGAAGTAAAACGTTTTCTTTGTACCGGGAGTTGTTTTTGACCATCTTCCAGGTTTCGTGGCGGCCAAACGGGACGGAAATTCAAAAATCTGTCCGGTTAGATACAAGATAATATTTTTTACTATCATAATCAATAAACAGTTGCCAAATATCTTGTAGAATGGCAGACGAGAAAGGTTTTGAAAATGGGGATTTTTATAACTTACGTGACCTCGTGACCTTGAACCCAGACAAAAGTTATATCGTTGTGCAACACTCATCGACCTCTCCCCACATACTAAGTTTCATCAAGATCGGAAAGAAAAATTGTTGACGGACGGACGGACGGACGGACATTTGGTCCGGCTTTATTAGGTCATCTCGGTAGAGATGACCTAAAAAGGAGTTTGTTTCCGGTTTCCAACCGACCCATTGCTTTCATACGCGACCCTACGATTTTTGTTGACAATTTGGACTCGGGCGCCGCCATTTTGAATCCCGCATGTTACTTCAGTGAGAGTTTCAAAATGGCGGCGCCCGAGTCAAACGCGGAGTTTAATGATGCTTATTGGGTGATGAAATCCTTCCATTTTATATACTGTACACCATTCTGTGTTGATTTCATGTTTCTGTAAAATAAAAACAGAAATTTATATATTTTGCGTTTATTTCATTTTACTATATAGGTGCACCATCGAGGGTAATCTTTTTTTAAACACAAGACGTATTGTTTCTAAAACACAAGACATCAATTGTTTTATTAAATATTTTAGTACTTGCAACAAAAGTATAGAAGCTAGAGGCACTAATCTATCTATAATTCCAGAAGTGTGTGTGTGTGTGTGTGTGTGTGTGTGTGTGTGTGTGTGTGTGTGTGTGTGTGTGTGTGTGTGTGTGTGTGTGTGTGTGTGTGTGTGTGTGTGTGTGTGTGTGTGACCGCTGTTTCTCGACAACCACTGGTCCGATCTAATTGAAACTTGCCAGATATATTGCTGGGGACCTGACGATGTGCCTTTTCTAGGTTTGATATTAATCGGACAAGTGCTTCCCAAGTTATGGCCATTTATTTACCAAACCAATGACAAGACACGTTGTTGCGTAGGCGTGGCCGATGGGGAAGGGAAGCTCAGCCGCGTTCCCCATTACAGGTCACAACGTACGGGCTTCCGGATAGTGATGACTTCATGTATTCTAATAATTTCGATTTCTTATGCGCATTTATAAACACAATGCCCCAAGTTATGATCGTTTTCATATTAGACGGTGCATAAATTTCGGTAACATCAGAGTGCTGGTATGCTCCGAACCAGGAAGTAAAATTTTTTTCTCTCTTCTCTTCTCTTCTTGTTTTTCCTTGCGACGACATTGCGAAAAAGTAAAATACGTTGGCGCTAATTGAATAATTGGCCATTAAAACCTAAATTGCGTATCATCGTAACTGTGATATGCGAACTTCCGTGCCACGCACGTACGGGCACGCGAGAGCGAAGAAACGGCCTGTGTGGTTGTTGTTTCTTGCTCTCAGTTGGAATATTTATTTATTCTTTTTTTTTAATTTTTTTTTTACGGGCACGTACTAGTATGGTAAAATAGCGAAACATGCACATAGCCATTCAAAGAAAAAGCATGCATTTACTATATAAACTCATTCATGCTCAGCTTTTAATATAATGATAGAGAAAGTGTGCAAGCAGGATTTCATTGTTTTCAAGAGCAGCAGACACTAGGCCTAATAATGATACTGCAGGTGTCAAATGTGGTGAAATTTGAAGTTGCTGTGGATTTCTGACAGAGACCATCACCAAGTATTAAAATATAAATCATTTTCGAGCCCCCATTTTTTGATCCTACATATACCTGCAACAAAAAAGCACAGAATTTTATTTTCACATTTCAAGAGCTGGAGAGGCTGGAGTGATACTATAGGTTTGAATGTGCTGGGAATTTGCATGCAAGGGACCATAAATACGCCAAACACAAATAAGCATCTCATTCATACTACAAGCCATTTTTTTATCCAACACATACCTGAAAAAAAAGGTTTAAGGTACAATATCTTTTAGTTATATGAAGGAAAATAAACATTTTTAATGGACTTATATGAATGTATTCATGGCAAAAAAAAGGTCGAAAAAAAAATTCCCTACCTACCTACTCAATTTTTCTTGGCCATGCAATAGGAAACAAATGTTGTTGTTTTTTTGGCCTAAGCTGCAGCATGGTATGCTTAACATAACAGGCTTTAAAAGCAGCAATAACTCCCTGATCAAGAGGCTGTAAAAGTGAGGTAGTATTTGGTGGTAAAAATACTTCCTGCACATTTTCACACCAGTCTGAGCCTGGTGTTGGCTCAGTGGTTAGGGTGTGAGCTTGGGATCCTAGGGTCCTGAGTCCAAGCCCCGTCGGCTGCTGAATTAATACACCAGGGGGTTGACTCAGCCTGTCATCCTTCCGAGGTCGGCGAAATGAGTACCAGTTCGAGTGTGTGTACTCGTAGAGGGGCACTGCATCAGCGACACAGTCGCGCTTCAGGAAATGATAGCTACCCCGGTAGCTAAGCTGCCATACGAACAACACACACACACACACACACACACACACACACACACACACACACACACACACACACACACACACACACACACACCAGTCTTCCATATGCTGAGGATGGGCAGGAGCATTGTCTACAAGCAGCAAAGATTTGTTGTCAATGTTGTTCTCCTTGGAAGTACTTCTCAACATGATTGGAGAAGTAATTGATCACGTAATCGTGGGTCAATGGCCCAGTAATCCAAGCCTTTGTATTTGACCGCCATATTACAGGAAGTTGTGGCTTGAGGCAACCCTTTAGCGCTCGTGGGTTTTCAGAAACGTAAACAAAAAGCGGCATGAGTTTTACATCCCCTTCTGCAATAACTGGTTTCAAACTCCAGCAGCGAACAACTAAATTATTCCACATCTCCAAGGGAGGTCGTGACGCACCACTGTTGTATGATCATGAGGAGGTTGAAATGAAACATACCAATGTCAAAATAACCCGACCTTAATTGGATGATCCAACTTGTGTTGGATAGACGTGATGCAGGGGTGAAATCCTAAAAAGAAGAGCAGTACTCCACTGAGCTGCAATCAAGTCTAGTGTTCCTCTACATGTACAAGAACACTGATGTCTCCAAATCCTGCATGTGAAATATGTAGGGGTTTCTTCTTATGAACCGTAGATCACTATTCAAAGAAAGTTTCCTGTAAAATTATAATTTCTGTGGTGATATTCATAGATGTGCAAATCAGATACATTCTCACAACTGGAATGGGCTGTCCCTTGAGTTGTGGTCAAATAGGCTCGCCGTAAGTTTGATTGGATTTGTCTTTGAATTAGTCACAAGCAGTTTGCCCAAACGCCACAAAGTTTTGCCCGCAGTGAAAATATTTATTATGGAAGATGTCCTTTTGGCTCATTTTGAATGTAAAAGTAAAGGTTGTGATGAAAGACAAATGCACAAAGAAAGGGTGAATTGAAAAGGATGCTTAGCAATTTTAAGACATGAACAGAATGGTAGAGGATGTTTTCTTTCTACCTTTTGTAAATTTTTGAGAAGGAAGGCAGCTTCGGCTTCGGAATGTATGGATACGTGCTCACTGCCCATCCAGGCACACGTGAAGCGTGCCAGACTCCAGGCCAGTGGATGATCGGCAAAAAGGTAGCCCGTACCATCAAACTGTAACCAGCGTTCACTCCGACTCACTGGCGATGCACAAGAAGATAGAAGCACACTATAAATCAAATTGTACACAGAGATGTGATGCAACAAGTTGACATTGTTTGAAGACAAATTTGGAAGAAAAGCAACACAAGGAAGTTCGATACAGGAGGTGGTTATCTGACCCTTCATGCACACGTATTTCCACCAATATCCTTGTACCCCATTTTCCTCAACGTTTCCAGGTACCTTATCAGACTCCAGTTTAAACCCTTCCACAATATATCAACAGTCACAACCCAAGTGTTTTGTGTCAGGTTTCCATTTGAGACACCGTCAAAGCAGAAACCACGTGACTATAAAACTAACTGGTCATCGTAGACCCAGAAAGTTATTACAAGACAACTCGAACATCTCAGAAAAACTGGAATGTCATAAATTAATTTGGGAGTATATATCTGAGGTTGCAAGTCTCAACCAAAATGTATTAATGATACTGTATTTTGATGACTTTGTGCTTGGCATTATCAGCATTTGATGAACATACACAAACAATTTGAAAATTTTAAACTGTTAACATAAAAATCTAAGCATATTTAAAAGACACTGTGGGATCTGTTATGTCTAGGAGTGAGTACAATATAAGCAAAAAGGGATGGTTGGGTTAAAATTCCCTCCCAAAATCAGCATACTCCATGATGCAATGTTGTGCACAGAGGAAACCAGAATTGGAATGGAGCTGGGTTGATATTAGAGCACAGAATTGGAACAGAGCTGGTTCAGGATTCAAACCCAGAAATGGATTCAGAAGATTCAAGATTCAGAAGTCAGAATTCAAACCCAGAATTGGAATGTTGCCAAGTCAGGATTCAAACGCAGAATTGAAATATGGCAAAGTCAGAATTCAAACCCAGAATTGGAATGTTGCCGAGTCAGTATTCAAACCCAGAATTGAAATGTGGCTAAGTCAGAATTCAAACCCAGAATTGGAATGTTGCCGAGTCAGTATTCAAACCCAGAATTGAAATGTGGCTAAGTCAGAATTCAAACCCAGAATTGGAATGTTGCCGAGTCAGGATTCAAACCCAGAATTGAAATATGGCCGAGTCAGAATTCAAAACCAGAATTGGAATGTCGCTGAGTCAGGATTAAAACCCAGAATTGGAATGTAGCTGTGTATATATAAAAATAGAAAATACGATCTGTCTGTTTGTCCGTGAAGCCATCAAGCCGTGTGACAAAATTATTTATTACGTACTCTTGGAATGTACCTTTCGACCCTTTGAACTGCTGAGACCCCTTCAACCATTGAAGACCCCTTCAGACCCCAAAGACATGGAGGACACCATGGACCCAAAAGACCCAAAAGTCCCCGAGGACCTAAAAGACCCAGAAGACACAAAACACCCAAAAAGGAGCGAAAAAACTCATAAGACCTTGAGGACCAAAAATGTTCCGAGGACCCCGGAGACCCAAAATACTCCAAAGATCCAAAAGACACCTTTTCAACACTTTAGACACCCTTCGATCCTTTCACCCTTTTATACTCTTTTGACTCCAAGGAACCTTGAGAGTTTAGACCTTTACACCTCTTATATGTCCCTTTAGATCCCTCAGACCTTAACACCATTTAGACCCCTTCCACCCTGAAGACAGATTAGACAGCTTAGACCCCTGAACATTTCATGCTTTAGACCATTTGTTCCTTTTAATATTACAAATAAATATAACCTCACCAATATCTATATTAGGCCAAAAAAAAAAAAAAACACTTAATCATCTGGATTAAAAAATAAAAATAAAAAAGAAGGAAGGAGGAGGCCCTTATAATTTGTTATAATTTATTTATTTTCAAAATGGCCACCAGCTTTTAGTCCCCAACATTCTGGGTTTATTTTTTACATCCCCACCCCTCCGCACCCCCCCCCCCAAAAAAAATAATGACACGAATCAATGTACCAGACGCATCAGTTTTCGACCCCCAAACAAATATGATGTGGGTCATGTACCTGACACGTTATGTACACACTCACTAAGCGTATTAAAAATACAATCCACAGTTCTAAGCAAATATATATAATAAATGTATGTCGAAATACAAAAAAAAAAAAATACATACTTCATGCATATTAAAATTATCGGCTTTGCCATCTTTCTATCTCGATCTACAGATCAACATTTAATATACAGAATGTGGGATTGTGAACTTACCAGCGCTCCCTGGTCCAACTCCCCACTCGCAAAATCGGAGAAAACATCCCATAGCGAGCATCGTTCATAAATACCTGTTCCTGCATACCATGGCTTCAGGACTCGAAGTTCCCATCCAAATTCGCAAACAGATGAAAACCTTCTTCAAAAATGAAGCTTAAATCATGAAAATGATTCGTCGTGTTTGCACAATTTGTCTACATTCCACATTCGTCGCGCAATTTACTCGTTTTAAAACCAGTCGCACTTTACATCATTTTAATTGGAAGCGTGCACTGAACTTTACTGTAGCGGCTGCGATGGAACTTACGTCCGCAGACATGTACACAGATCAGCATTACTCACAAATTGCGCATGAAAACGGAAAGCGGCAATGAAAGGAGGGTGGCTGAGGCTCAGTAGAGGCTATAAAAACTTGGTATCGACATTGGGAAAATGATCGATTCAAAGAATGGTGCAAGAGTCGTATCCGAAGTGGTGCAAACCCCTTCAATATAGAGTATGTCCTTCCCTCCATCCGTCCGTCCGTTGAAATGAAGAAGAAGAACCTTCATAACTCACTGTGTTTCGTTGGTTTCTCGGTTGTCGTTTCGTTTTTTTTTGCGTTATTGTTTAGTTTGCATCAGGGAAATAAGGTCACCCCGCCTATTGGGGAAGTAAGCGTCAGTCCCCCACGGGGCTACTTTTTAAACGGTGCAGCAGCTTCACTGCACAGTTTCCTTCGGACAGGGTGCGATTTTTTTTCAGGGACGTTTGACAAAATAACAAATAACAAGCCGGTAGGCGACATGGTTGCTCGCTCTACATGGAAAGCTGGCCGACGCGACGAGCCGATATTCATGTACATGCTATCAATCAATTTAGCACAATAAATATGATTATCACAGCCCTCTTAGTTTGCGCCCAGAAACCTGCCTTGTGAAATTTCAGGCATGTTTCCAAAGAGACTCTAACAAATGACAGCCCTGGTAATTCCATTTATCTATTCGCTAAAGATTTTATTTTTTTATGATGCTGTAAGACATTCTCCTTGGGCACAAAAAAAACAGGTCCCTCAGAGTTCCAGTTTCAGAGGTATTGATTTTTGTTGTACAGTCCACAATAAGTGTATGATGTACGATAAAGTATTTTAGCTGTTGCTAAGCAACGGAGGTGTGCATAGCAACCATTCATTTTTGGGTACATGCTAGCCACATTTTACACATTTCACCCAAGTTTCATCAAAATCAGACTCTTTCTCTTACAGATATTCGCAATTAACCGTTTCTGAAATGTTCGACATGTACTCACCCAAAACCTATCTCCTCCTACAAATATTTTTTGTTTGGGCTGCAAATTGGCATGAAGGGAGCAAGACAGATTGTGCACAGAACTCTAAGCTTCGATTTTTTTTATGATTTCTTGACCACTTTAAAGGACCATTGCTATGCCGTTGCTAGGGCCCGGGGTCCCATATTCGAAAGCACACGATTCCCAGAAATATTGGTCCTACCTACCAAACTTCATTGGAATCGGTTGAGTGGTTTAGCCCCGAGGCTTGACCAAAATTTCGCGGACAGACAGACGGATGGAAATGTCCAGAATAAGGGTGCTCTAAGAGCAGCCAATAATAATAAAAAGGAAGCGGGTTCACAAACGGAAGTGGATGGGGATGATGAACTGGTATTTTCTTTATTTGGCCTGATAAGGCAGCAGTGTCTTTCTGTCTGTCCATCCCCGAACTACTCCCTCAGTTTTGGGGCAAGCCCAATCAAACCTGTGGAATGTTTTGTGGTCCCAGCGGATATGCTAAGGTGGGTGGGAGGTTTCATAAATTCCTCAATACAATAATGATTTTGAGTTTCCACCTGTACGAAGCTGCTCCCTATCTGGATATAATGTCAGAACGGTGCTTTTCTTCATTTACCTTATGAGTATTTGTATTTGGTTGTATCAATGGTACAATATTAATTTGTGATTGGAATGATGATGTTTGGAATTAAAATATAGAGAGATGGGGTTTAAAGCAGAATGAGGAAATAATGTAAGGGGTTCCACTCGTGACGTTCACGGATTCAGCATTTGTAGTTTTGCCATTGTGACATCGTAGAAACATTACCCACCTTACTTTTGTTGGGGTCAAGTGCAATATGTTTTTTTTGCCCAAGTAGTTCAAGAACCAACTGTCCAGTGGCTATGCAACCCCCTCCTGTGCACAGCACAGGTAACTCACAAGTTACAAATAAATTTGTACAAAACAAATGTTTGCATTATGATTGGTGTAAATCGTGACAACACAGAAAATCTGAAACATAAGTCTGTAACGACGTGTGGACAGGCGAGCAGAGCAAGCCGATCCACATGAGTACTGGATCTTAATAAAACTGACCTGAGTTTGCATCACTGTGATCAGTTGTAGTTGGTTGTGCGTTTACATTACGACTCATGTCAACAAAAATCAAATCCTTTACTTAATTAGAACTTTTAAGGCCACTGTAAATCAAATTGCATCATCTCTTGATCAAAATGGAGACTTAAAAAAAGCTACTGACCACCGAATGCTGTGTCATTGGTTTCGGTTCCTGTGAGAAGAAGGTGGTGGCAAGTAGGGGAAGGGGGAGAGAGAGAAAGGAAATATAAATGACTATTTTCACACAAAGTTCACAATGCTCTTCCAAAACCTTAACCACACATAAGTACCAAAGGTTTTCGAACGTATCCTTATTCTTAATGTATTACCATTGCCATTGCAGAGCAAAGGCTCCATTTGTTTTGTGGCATGCACATTTGTCTATCAGAATAAAACCGAGCTGTACCTCTCTGGGTTAGCCCACAAGGCATGTGGAATAAATTTGCTGCTGGGGGAAAGATCACAAAGTTACACCCATCAAAACCACAGCAATACACTGAAATTATGAAATACACTCCAGCCCCAGAAGTGTTAAAAACACATTTTAACACAGATGGGTATCCTGCCAATAATTATCTATATGGAGAGTATAATAAGTTTGCTTCACTTTGAAATTATTGGGCACATCTCAAAGCTGATGACAAGTCTTCTCCTTCGTTCATATGCAGCACCAGGCTGGAGAGTGGAGGGTCGCATCATTGGCTGAGGGCACGGTTGAGCCGCTAATGCTGTGCCCCCTGCTGGTTAGGGCAGGAATTAGTAATTTATTTAGGGTGCTGGCGATAGCTTGCTGACTTCACTCAAAGAACTCTTATGGAATCTTTAACATCCACCAACTAATCCTGGCAGGCAGGTCGCCAGTTTCACGTCCATCAGGGGGACAGCAGTCTGACACGCACATTCATGAATCACCCTGCATGTGAAACACCGGGAATGACAGTTCAGAGCTGGGTAAGGATTAAAATTTAAGCTGGACAGCTTAGAGTGAGTGTGCTTACCTCTCGGCAATCCTGCCGTGATGTGGCGATTCATTGCTTTGTAACAACTGAAACGTTTTGTACTCATTGTCGTCATCCAATTTATTTTTCCTTTATAAATCTGGTATCAAACCACAGTATCGCCATCAAAGCTTGAAGATTGCGTGCCAAGTGGCTTAATCAAGCACTCCGATAAAATCGTTGAAGTAACTGTTACAAACGAAAAGTAAAAAATTTTATATGTATTTATCTGTGCTGAAGTGAAAAGTCATATAAGGAAAGAAGATTGCACAAAAAGGGGAGTGAGCACATTTTCAGTGAGCCAGCCAAAGCCCGACGCACCACACGACAAAGGGTGGCCAAATACGAGCGAGTGGCCCCTGAACTTTGTTCAAGTCGATCGATATACAGTATTCAATGACAGTGTGAATATTGTAGAGCGCTCAGCAAGTGGCTTTCACACTCAAGGAAGCATGACAACAAAACGGTTGATAAGGAACAGCTGGCTTGGCAAGCGATTAGCGATTGCCGATCCGCCATATTAACACCTCCTGGAGGCGCCAAAATGTCACATTCAGTATGTCAGAATTGGACAAATGAACACTTTTCTCGAGTCAGAACTGTTTGTAAGTTCAATTCTGGAGCTTAAATTTTGTAATTCATTTTAGTTTAAGAGATACTCATAGCAAACACAAAAGCGGAAATGAAATAAAACAACGAACACTGACGTATCCGGGCATTAATAAGCATTGCAATGTACCCAGCAATTCATGCTATGGTGAACAGGTTGTTCCAAGTTGCGGCCTGTTCCAAGTCAACGTGAGGTTGAGCATGTCAAAAAAACATGGCGGCTTCAGATCCCAGCGAGATTAACCAAGAAAACGCCTCAAGACCAGACAGCGAGGTGACCGAGGATCGCCTGATGAAGGATATAATTAAATAACGCCGTTAATTATATTCAAAAGGGGTGTTTAAATTAACCCGAAAACCCAATTTTCACTCTTGCACTTCCTTGGAGTTTTCTTAGTATGCACGCAAAGTTTCAGGCTGCAAAGGTTTTATAGTTTTGGAGTTATGGAGGACGGACACACACACACACACACACACACACACACACACACACACACACACACACACACACACACACACACACACACGATGCATTTCTTTGAACATTCATATTTGATCTAGTCTCTTATATCCTTAAATAAATGTTCTCCTGGGACATATTTACAAAGTCCTGATATTTTGACTTCAAGTTATTGCTTGTAAAGGTGAGGGGGAGATTGCATTGGCTCAGCTACATAATACAGTAGACAATATATTTGTGTATAAAGCAATATTGTTCCAGTTAATTTAACATTTAGATAAGTTGATATGGAACTTCCCGAGGTAATGTGAATACGGTTGATTTGTGTTCAAACCACTTTCTGAGCTGGATCATATTTAGACTTTATATCTGAAGAAAGAGAGAAGAGTAATCTGATAGGAATTATCTCATTGTGGTTTTGTACTTTAACAATGTGTTCTCACCACTTTCAGAAGGCGAAGTGCACCCCCTGCAGTAAGACTTTTCAAAGGCCAATAAAGAATGACAGATATTTTCAAAGGTTTAATGAGTTTATCAGAGTTGACTTTTTCAAGATTCTTATTCGGGACAGGCCTTGACGATCTGTCCATGCCATCCCAACATCCAGAATCGAACGACTATGATTATTCAACACATTCCACTATTACCAACCATAATTGTCTGCCATTTATCAAAATATTTATTTGTTTTCATCATAAGGTTTTCGAGATATTTTCACCCAAACATAAATTTACGTTTAGTATTATCCAACACACTGCTCCGGCGCATGCTCCCATTCCGGACCTGACCTGATTATCCAACTGAAAAATCGATCTAAATGAAATTAATTTGGGAATCCACTTAACCATTGATTTTCCACACATGCCACAGAGTGTCTGAAAACTATACGTTTCCATGGAAATGAACACCTTGTCGATAACAATGATGCACAATGACCATGTGTGTTTGTGAGATACCTCGTGGTCGCTTGCAAACCCAGTCGAGACGGTCCTCACACTGAAAGCGACGCCATTGTGAACGGCGTACACTTAGCGCCACACAATTTCTCACCCCGTCGTCATCGGCCTGATGTCCGCTCTCTTCAAACTGTGAGAAATGGAACTGAACCAAGGGAGAGGTGTGCAAGAAAAAATGTCACAAAATGTAAGACTATTCGGATGATCATGTGATATTGCAATGGTCTATTTTTAGCCCCTTGGATCAAAGTCTGAAAAAGAACAATTAAAGCAACACAAGAGGAATGAGAAGAACACTGTTCAACGTCACAACGTTGCCAGATATGCCTCTGCCAACATTGTGACATCATTATACAATATACATACTTGAAACAAGTTTGATTTCAATCCCTGAAACCAGATTCAAAATATTAAATAATTCTGGCTGCCAGACCATGTGTCCGATCAGGTTGGAATTTAAAAAACACACACATATATACACATTCACATACATACATACATACGGTCAAAGCAGTCAAAAGTGCCGAAACGTACATTCAAATAGTACGTAATTAATAGACGTACGTGCAGCCTGCAACCGACGTACAAAGAGTCCGTAATTAACAGGCATATAGTATTCACGGCTTCCCAGCTCCACAGACCGTGCTTTTCGGGCACTATATATATATATATATATATATATATATATATATATATATATATATATATATATATATATATATATATATATATATATATATATATATATATATATATATATATGTATACATATATACATATACATACATATACATATACATATATATACATACATATATATATATATACATATACATACATATACATATACATATATATACATACATATATATATACATATACATACATATACATATACATATATATACATACATATATATATACATATACATATATATATATATATATATATATATATATATATATATATATTGTTGCAAATTCGCGCCCGCCGGCGTGCGATCGGCCACTAGACTCAAATGGCGGCCGCCTCGCCCACCGGAACGGACAATTCTGTCGTGACCCTCTCGGAACAACGCCGGGAGCGAGTCACGGGTGGGGATTTAACCCCACCACGACCGTGCCAATTGCCCACCCGCGCAGGATAGGATCGCTCGCCAAATTCGATCTACCTAAGTACCTGCGCGGATGGTCGACTGGGCGATAGTACATCGCCGCAGGCCGACTCCGGACACGAACCGCTTAAGCGGTCCGTTCCGTGCTATCGGGATAACCGAGTGGTGTTATCGTCGGCCTAGACGGGTCCGATTAATTATCGGGCGTATTCAGCCCACTACGAACCCTTTTACGTGAAGCAGGATGGAGGGTCAATAAAGAAAAGACGAAGCGAAACGGGAAAACAGTTCACACAATGCACATTTATTACGTGACACACGGAAAGCACACATATACAGCCAAACAGTCAAAATGCACCTATATTAGGAAAACAAAGGAAACAATGACGCAGAGTTACTACCAAATACGCGTACACAAGGCAACACTTATACAGTTCTACTTTACAAGACACGGCGCCGACACACATTCACTCAAAAGCAAAGGAAAGAAGCCACCCTCATAGACAAGGGGGCAGACGGGCCTGTAGGCCAATATGTGCGTGGGACCTGAAAGAGCAGCCAGGTCCGCGAGACCAGGTGGGTCCTACCCGCGTCCTCGTGACGCGTTAGCGGACGAGCTGCAGACGTGGCCGCGTGGCTGTGCCAAGACTCCGTGCTCCTTCGCGCGTTTCGTTGGCACGACGTTTGGAGTGGGGTGGGAATGGGGCCCCCTTTGTTGCACTATCTCAGCGCGGGGGAAGAAGGGGAATTGTTGATGCTCTGGGGGAGGGAGAATGGCTGGCTGGCTTGGGTCCCACGACGAGCGATCTCCCACCGCGACCTCGTCGCCGACCGCCGTCCTTCTCGCCTCGGACCCGAGCGCCTTGCCCTCTTTCCACAACTCTCCTCAGCCGACTGCAGAACCCAACTCGATGCCTTCGCCACCCGACTCCACACTCTGCCGCTCTCTGCTGCTGCCACACTCTGCCCGATGACTCCCTTACCAAAACTCTCTCTCTCTGCCACGATTCGCCTTGCGCTCGGCGTTTTATAGGCCGGCAGGAGAAACGATATGCAAATTTCCGGATCAGGATGAGCTCGGGGGCGGAGCCACGCTCGCACATTGGACGGAGGAAAAGTGGGCATGAACCTCCCCTGATCCTAGAATTTGCATATTTTGATTTCACACGGACGCGCCTGGAGGCGGGGCCAAGCCGCTCCGCGCTTGCTGATTGGACGGATCAGAAGTGGGCGTGTAGCATTCTTGATCCGAATTCTCCCTCGGAAAGGCCGCTATTTGCACTCGCGGCTCGGTGCGTATCTTGAACGAGACCTAGACAGCCCGACGCTCAGTGTTCACAGGTGGTGCGGGAATGCCCGTAGAAGGAGAGAGGTGAGGGTGGTGGTTTGATGGTTATGGCGGTTCAAAATAAAGATAGAACAGAAAAACGGCTATCTCAAAGTGTCGCAGCCCGAATGAATCACATAAATTCCCTCTAAACAACGAGTTTGGGGCTAACTACACATGTACTTAGAGTTATCTCACCGACAGGACCTGAATGGTGGTTTGCGAAATTCCACAGCCGTAACATTATTATATATATATATATATATATATATATATATATATATATATATATATATATATATATATATATATATATATATATATATATATATATATATATATATATATATACCACAAGGGGAAAACCAGAGATGTCAGGATAAATCAATTTTGAAGAAACTGAAAAACAAAGTTTCAAGACTTTGGTGGACTGTTTAATAACTGTCATATAGATTTCTTTTCCAGTAATAGGAAGTGATCATTTTCCGATCAAATTAAGCATGTAGCATTTGCCAAGCTTCTGTGTTATTTAATTTAAGAGCAAAGAACGAATCAATGTTGCAAACTGACATCACTGGTTATTCCCTTGTTTAGTAATTGCCATGCAATTTTAACTCAGGATGTGTAGCAAATTCATGCTTGTTGCTTTTTAGCATACATTACATGACTTTGGTGATCACAGATTATTTTTTTCAACATTAAATGGTCATTGTTTTTTTTTGTTTGATAGGTGTTCAACGCTATACTCAAGGGTATTTCGCTTCTATGACGACGGATTCTCCATTTCTTACTCCGTACTACTTAATATGATGGAAAACCGGGAGGAAACCAAGGATAAACCACCCCCGCTATAGCCAGTCACCTCATGTGACTCCCTCATATACCTAAGCAGGTTGATTGGGTGGTGGGTACATCGAATGAGGATGGGTACTCAGACGCGCTAACCATTAAGCCACGGCGTGGGTCCCATAAAAGTCACAATAAAGGTTTGACCAGGCATGAACCACGATATGCACCAACTATGGAGCCCATGATATAACCAAATAGGCCATTGTCGTGCTCAGAGTTTATGCTGTGAAAGTTTTACAACCTTTCATTTTTTAGTTTCTCAACTCTGAATATTATGGTGGAACAGTTAACATGAATGAAAGGGAGATAACAAGGAGTAAAGTACTGACAACTCTGGGTTTCTACTTGTTCAGCTTTGACAACACTTGTTTTTTCATTGTACGGCTAAACTTTATACCATATAAATTATGTGACACCCCTGGTTATTTGTTAAAGTAATATTGTGAGAGGAAACCTTATGTTGCCAACTATTGGCAGGTGCAATAAGCCTGAAATTTATAAAAAGTGACATCTCTGGTTTTCCCCTTGTGTCTTCATATATATATGTGTATATATATATATATATATATATATATATATATATATATATATATATATATATATGGAGGAGGAAGAGGATGAGGCTGAGGAGTAGGAGAAGGAGGAGGCGGAGGTGGTGGAGAAGAACAAGAAGAACAAGAAGAACAACAAGAACAACAAACAACAAGAACAACAAACAACAAGAAGAACAACAAGAACAAGAAGAACAACAACAAGAAGAAGAACAAGAAGAAGAACAAGAAGAACAACAACAAGAAGAAGAACAAGAAGAAGAACAAGAACAACAAGAATAACAACAAGAACAATAAGAAGTGGAAGAACAAGAACAACAAGAAGAATAACAATAACAAGAAGAACAAGAAGAATAATAAGAAGAACAAGAACGTGCAGCCAAAGGTACAAGTGGTAGTTTGAGGGGTAAAGGTAGGACATGAACAATGGGGAAGGGAGTTATTGACATAAACCACAACTTAGCTCACGGGACGGGGTTCAGGCCCGTTGATCCGGAAACGACAATACTCGGGGGAGAGACACAGAAGGAGTAAGGATTCTGTTTTGCAGGAAATGAGGTTTTACAAATTAGACTTAAGGTAAATTATTGCATTATCCCTTCAAAAGTTCATGATAATCTTAAGCATGGATGTTTCTCTTTGAGGTAAAAACATAACAGGCAATGAACAAAATATGTGCATCAGGAGCAGGCAGTGGCAAACTCACAAATGACCCATCGCTCCATCTCCAAGTACGGAAGCTTTGAGGATTACGGCTGTTGAGCCCTAACCAAACCCAGTGCTCTGCATGCTCCAAGGAATGGCTGCAGCACATAAGCAGCACAGCATTCAGAATAAGTATCCAGAGTGAACATAAACATTGGTGAACATGGACAAGTATGTCAATAATTTCTTTCATTTGTACACTGTAGAAGTGTAGATGAGTTTAAAATTTGTAGTTATTCCCGAAAGCATCAGAAAAAAAATTACAAAAGGATTTTTCGGCCCAAAATTTCCCGAAACCTTGAGACAGTCACACACACCATTTATTGTTTTAAATAATGTTCAATAGTGAAACCTCGAGATAGTCATACACACCATTTATTGTTTCAAACGATGATCAATAGTGAACCCTGGGGTAGTCACACACACCATTTATTGTTTTAAACGATGATCAATAGTGAAACCTCGAGATAGTCATACACACCATTTATTGTTTTAAACGATGTTAAATCGTGAAACCTCGAGATAGTCAAACACACCATTTATTGTTTTAAACGATGATCAATAGTGAAACCTTGAGATAGTCACACACAAATTTATTGTTTTAAAATATGTTCAGTAGTGAAACCTCGAGATAGTCATGCACACCATTTATTGTTTTAAACGATGATCAATCGTGCAACCTTGAGGTAGTCATTCACACCATTTATTGTTTTAAACGATGATCAATAGCGAAACCTTAGATAGCCATTCAGACCATAGTAGATGATAAATGTTGCTTCAGGGACACCCATTCAAATGAATGGGAAAAAGGGGAAAACAATCTGACCCAAGCCCCAAAAGCTGAAAATGGGAGACTCACTTCCTCCCCACCTATTCCCTTCCCTCCCATACAAGCAAATGAAAAATTGAGACTGACTGATGAAAGCACTTCTTCCCCCCCCAACAGAATGACAGTCCTTTCATATTTTCATTATACTCAAAGAGTGAACCAACAAATATTTGTCCATGTTCAACTTCAAGGAATAACTTAATTTTCTTAGAACATTCATTTCCATCAAGTATATTCACAAAGAATAACTTGGAACTTGGTTTAAGTGTCTTTGTTGAGCAGAGATAAAATGATAAACTTCTCTTAATGCTCTTATCTGGCCACCTCATGAGCCACTTATCATTTTGAGATTGTAGAAAATTGTTTTTTCATTGTTCAATTGATAACCATCAAAGTTTTAAGTCCATTCAAGGATATATATTTTTTTTCTTTACATCCTCCAACTTATTTGTCGTTAAATTTATTCGCTTATTAGTTTTATCTACTTTTACCCTGGTTAGTTCTACAATAAGACTTATTTGATATTTCTCACATTCATTGTTTCCCATTTAAATACCAAGGCTGATTATATCTCCACTCTTTGCTTTGGTTATTGCTTGGTTTTATAATTTATAAATCAGTAAAAGACTGCGGTAGCCTGTTAAAATCCACAACCCAATATCTTAACACTTACACTTATAACCACAAGGAAGACTATCGATTCCATTCTCTAAAATATATCTTTTATCATCAAAATCTGCGAATGCTTTCTTATTTACCTCTTCCGTATATAATTGATGTTAATAACTTCTTATTGTATTCATTTTTCTGTACTCTTCCTTCTCCTTCTTTAAGGTGAAACAGTTGTAATAATGTTTAAAATTTGTTTCCTTGATTATATTGTTCTTTATTACCTTTAGCTTCTTGTCACACCTTTCAATGTTATTTTTATCAATATACTTCTAAGCATAAGACTTTGATCTCAATCCCAGTAAATTCACTCATTATCTTCCCACCAATTCATCTTTAAACTCACCAATAACCTTTTTATTCTTTGATGAAAACAACACATCACCTGACTTATAATCACTTGTATAATGCATATCAATATTATCAATCATATCCTCATATACATCACTTGTTTTAATTTCGAATATAAAACTATCTGTGTCGATATATAACAATGATACATTATCCTTATACTTTGGTTTTAAATTATTATAGTTATAGTCAAACATTAACGACTTTGAAAAGTCAAGAATTGATATTCCTATATAAATAGGTTTATCCATTTCAACACTCTTTTTTTCAAATGAATAACACAAAAGTTTTCTGAAAACACCTCCGCTCACTTAAAACTTGGTCTATTAATTAACTATGAAGCCTGTTTCCAAGATGGAGCAAGTCTTATGTATTGCCTATTCCTAACATTTTCCATCGTCTTTACAAATACAGCATTATTCATTGATTTATAAAAGTCCTTCGCAAAATCTGTTTTTGCTTCTGTTCTTTTTGTATTAAAATCAATATACTTTAACCAATGACTTTTTTTTTATTTCAAAATCCTATGAATTTTCCTAACTCTCAACCCAGTAGATAAATATTGCCTCAAGTTCCTTTGAAGCAAAACACAGCTTTCTTTATAATTTGATGTAGTAAGTAGTTTTTCTAGAGATTTACCTTTTATATTAAATGACTGTTGGTAATCACTGAACCATTCTTTTCTTGGACTTTATCAGGGGCATAGGGTTGGTCTTTATGTTTGTTATGAAGTTCTTCTGGATATTTTAAATCAACCTCAAAATAATATCCAACTTCAGCTTCATCCAATTCTTTTTGAGAGGAGATAATGTCTTGTAAAACTTTTTCATAATGTTTTTCTTTAACCCATTTAAGTTTTCCATTAGGAAAATTGAGACAAAGCCCACCCATACAAAATGTTAGCATCATTATACATCAGGTGAGAGTTGTCCTCATTCTTATTACAATCAGGAAGATATTTGTTATTTGCTTTTGCATATCTCTTGGAACAGACTTGAGATATTCCTCCTCTTTTAGCCTTCTCCATCATTAAAAGCATATCTATATCACTGATTAATTCCAAATCCTGTTTTGTCATTTTTAACATGGCACTCCAAGCAAAAGCTGGGGCTGTGTAATTGTGAGCGGGGTCTAATCCATAATAATTTTTATTATGACAGACTGTTCTAAAAGTCTCAAACACATCAGTCAATAATAATACATCAGTTTTAAGATACAAATCGTGATTTTCTCCAAAATTCTTTCAATTAAACTTCTCCCAAACCTTTTTAGCTTGTGTATAATCTATCGGAAATAGGAGTGTTATTTAACTTGCAATAGAAACTTTCCCTTGAAGGAAGTTGTGTTTCTTTAAACTTCTCAAATGAATCCATATAGTCATATGGATATATTCCCTTTTGTGATAAGAGATCAATCTCTTCTTGATTTGAGAAATGTGATTTCAGATTCGGTAACTTTTCAATATTTGATGCTAAGTTAGATAATGGACTTGCCATAAACTTGAATGTGTCAAGAAATCTGATATGGGTTATGGAGGATGTATGAATTGTTTTCGTGAATGAGATGTATTTTTGATCTGTGTTTGGAATGGCAGAAATATCTCCAGATGTCTTCGAAAGTTCATTTATAAAAAGATGTGCATCATAGTGAGCGTTGTTGTGAAGAAAGACAGGAATGAAGTTTGGGTGCTTGTAATTAAGATTACAACGGGAATGAGCTGGACCTCTATATTTACCAATAAGATGACAATGATCCCTAACTTTGACCTCTTCCTCAATTTTCTCCTCACAAATATGACAGATACTGTTCTTTATAAATCCCTTTTTCTCTCCCTTTGTTAATGACTGGTTTATAGGTTTTAACCTTTATTTCTCTTCATCTTATACAGTCTTTTTCCAATCATCTTACAAACTCCTCTGAAGCATCTTCTCCTCTATAAAGTTCTATCTTGTTGTATTAATGACCAACAGATGATTTGATATAACAACAAAAATCCACAAGGAGTATGTTTTTGATATTTGTTTGTGTAAGATTTATTTGGATTTGGAGAAACAGTATCTATCTTTTCACGGATACTTTCAAAATCAGCATAGATCACAAATGGATGTCTGGTAGATTTGTTGTAATCTTTGATTGATATCTTCCTTCCTACTTTTGGTATCTTAATTTCGGTTGATTTATAATTACTTCAGTATTTTGAATGTTGGTTTAATTGGCCTTTCGTATGAAAGAAGTTGAGACATCTCTTACAGGAATATGTTTTATTTGTTCTATTGTATACTTGTGAGGTGATTAGTCTTGATAAATTTGAAATATGTGTTGGGATTCATACCTTTTTTAAAACTTTTTGTTTCTTCTCAACT
>NC_140964.1:9460048-9505048 GCF_056783735.1 Eptatretus burgeri | reverse complement strand
GGTATTATATATCAATCGAGCGAATTGTTTCTCAGCACAGCACGAACAAACACAAAGCGGCAACTTCATACGAATCAGCCAGTTTTATTGGGGACACATCGGGGAATACAACACAAGCAAAGCATTCACGACAGTTATAATTAGTCTATTACCCATTCTTAACTTGGGAGCTACGGATTACGGGTTTCGAAGGGAACACTAGCGAGATAAACCTTAGACAACATGCAGACAAGACACGGACAGCATGCAGACAAGACACAGAGTACTTGGTGATGCTTCATGGACGAGAGGAAAAGTGTCAAAGGCCCGAATGTGGCTCGTGACAAGCCGATGTCCACGGATTCGAGCACCCAAGCTCAAAGCCGCCGCGTAGCAAAATGGCAGCGTCGTCCTCCTTTTGTCGCACCGCCCACGCATGCAGTCTCAGCGCGTTCAGCTCCCGTAAGGTCGACGGTACCAGAGCGGAAGGTCCACGTGTGCTCCAGCTGGCCCTTCACAAGGTCCAGCATACAAATCCAGGCCTGGCCTGTTCACCAGACAAGGCCAAATTGGGGTGTTGGGCTCCGCAGGCGGATCGACAAATGTGTCGAGGACCTCCTCATAAAAGTCGATCGCAGACTCCCCTCATGCAGTTCCTCCTGCCTCTTTCACGAAGCAGATCACAGACTCAACTCTCACAGCCTCTCTTGCCTCTTTCACGAAGCAGATCGCAGACAGACACAGCCATCCCTTACACAGCCGATTGCGACTCCCACTCATCGTTTCTCTCCAGCAGAAGGCAGACTGACCTCATTCAGTCCCTTCCTTGCCTTTCTTTCAGCTCGCTCTTTACGAAAAGACGATCGCAAAAACCCTCATGCAGTTTCTCCTACTGCCGATCACTCGACTCAACACTCGTCGTTTTTCTGTTGCCTTCCCGGCGCTTGCTCGCCTCGAATCCGACTGCCCCTCCCAGAGCACTGGGCGGAGACTCCAGTCCGGAGAGGGGAACGAAGAAGAAGAACCTCCCGGTACACCACCACTGTACGAACAATGAACATGCCTCCTACAACTCCCGACACACATGTAACCTTCATTTACCGAACAACCTGGCTAAACATGCATTTAATGGGGGATCTGGGCTAATCCTATATTTAATAACATACTGTTGTGGTTACCAAATTCGCAAACCACCATTCAGGTCCCTTAGGTGAGATATCTCGGTAAGTATATGTGTAGTTAGGCCCAAACCCGTTGTCTAGTGGGAATACATGTCATTCATGCATGCTGCGACTCTTCAGGATAGCCGTTTTTCTTTTACTATCTTTATTTTGGACCAACCGCCGTTATCACCACCGCCAACCGCGTCTCAACAGTCATCACAACATCAACCACCCACCACAACGCCGCTTCACCACACAGCCACGACCTTTACCGTCACACCTCGCAACCGTCGCATCGCCACCGTTCTTGCGCCGCTTGTGGGTACCGGTATTGGACTCGTGTAGGGCGCGCGCCGAACTGCGTGTACAAAACCACGGACTTTCCGCTCCAAAAACGGATCAAAAACGACTCACGCCCACTTTTGTTCCGTCCAATCGGTGAGCAAGGGGCGATTTGGCCCCGCCTCCAGGGCGTTGGAGGGCGGTCGCTATATGCAAATTCATAGATCAAAATGCATTCACGCCCACTTTTTCTCGGGCCAATGGGGAGCGAGGTGAAAGGTCGAAGGTAGGGGGTCAAAGGCGAAGCCACGGGGCTTATATAAGCGGCTGCGTTCGTCAGAAAAGTGTCATCGTGTGCGTTGGAGTCGTGTGTGCGTTGGAAGGAGTTCGCAGGAGGAAGAGTTCGGAGTTGGAGTCGGAGCGAAGAGGACGGAGCTGTGGAGAGGCGGCGGCGGCGAAGGCAGACGAGGGGGTGCTCGCGTCGGTGCCGGGAGCTGCACACCAGGGAGGCCGACGGCGCGACCTGGTCGAGGTGGAGACGCTCGTCGCGGGACCCGAGACAGAGTAAAAATCCTCCTTTCCCCGAGCATCAGCAACCCCCTCCTGTTTCCCCCCGCGCTGAGATAGTGCGACCAAGGGGGCCCCCTTCCCACCCCCTACCAGACACTGTCCGCGAGGCCCGCGGAGTTGAGGCACCACCGCCGCTCCGCGTCTCATCACCAGACGGGTAGGCCCGACACGGTCTCGGCCCCAGGCCCGCCTACCCCCTCATCCTGGAGGGTGGTTTTCTTTTCTTTTGCTTTGGGAATGTGTGTTGTCGGCGCCGTCTGTGAAGTAAAATTGTATAAGTGTTGCCGTGTGCTCGCGTAATCGGTATTAGATCTGCATTGTCGCATTTGCTTTTTGTCTTCTTTTCTATGTGCTTTTGGTGGAATTGTATATGTGTGCTTTCCGTTCATCGCGAATAAATGTGCTTTATGTTGAACTGCTTTCCCGCTTCGCTTCGTCATTTCTCTCATTGAATCCTCATCTTGCTTCACATAAAGGGTTGGTCATGGGCTGAATACGCCCGATAATTAATCGAACCGTCGAGGCCGACGATAACACCGCTCGGTTATCCCGATAGTACGGAACGGGTCGCTTCAGTGGCCCGTGTCCGAAGTCGACCTGCGGCGAGGTGCGATCGCCCGGTCTACCCTCCGTGTGGGTACTTAGGTAGGTCGAATTTGGCGAGCAACCCTATCCCACGCGGGGGCCGATTGGCTCGATCGCGGTGAGACCGAAAGGTCCACCCATGACTGGTTCCCGGCGTTAGTCCGAGAGGGTCACGACTGGATTGTCCGTCCGGTGGGCGACGTGCCGCGATTCGAGTTACGTGGCCGTCAGCACGCCGGCGGGCGCGAATCCGTAACAATACTAAGGGCCATTTCTACAACGATATGTATGATATTCTATGGGGTGAAAGTGGTTCAAGGTTAGTAAGGGATGAGGAAGGAGTTGAAGAAACTGAGGCAAGAGAGGAGGAGGAGAGGGAGAAAAAAGAGAAGGAGAAGAGGGAGAAGAGGGAATGAGGAAAGGGAGAAGAGAGAGGGGGGAGGAGGAAAGAGAGAGGGAGGAAAGACAGAGAATGAATAAATATAAAAATATGGTATCCAGCGAGATTAAAACAAGATTGGAGGTATTACAGAAAATAAATCAATCTCAACGCACTGAGGAGGAAAACAAAGAATTGGCAAGTCTCTAAGAAATATATGCATCAAGAGTATTAACATCGATTTCAGAGAGAAGATTTAAACGAGAAAGTGGAGATAAAGAAGAGAAAGAAGGAAAAGTTGATATTATTGATGATATTGGTGTAATTGATGTTGATTAAAGTTTTACTTTTTTTTCTAAAATAAATGGAGGAGAGAGTGAAGACATTTCTAAGGATTCTTCATGTTTTAAAAATTAAGGTTCAAATGTGCATGTTGGAAACTAAAAATGTTTTTGCACTCTGGATGAATTTTTCTGATAAATAAATAAATGAGTTATTGTCCCAGATGTAAAAAGAAAACCAAGAGTAAAAAATATCTCATATGTTAAAAGTAAAAATAATAGGGTTATACAAAAAGGCACATGTTCGGTGTGTGGTGATGAATTTAGTCTTTTTAGAGCCAAACACAAACGAGGGGGAGATATACAAAAGTTTATATCAGGAAGTGAATTTACAACAACTGGAATAGCAGGGGCATTACATCTACAAGGGTATTCTTTCTGTGGCCCAGGAACAAACTTGAATAAAAGATTAGATGAGGCTGACAATCCTAAACCGTGGAGCAAACCTATCAATAGTGTTGATGAAGTGTGCATGAGGTACGATATTGATTATGGAAATAGCACAACATTGGAAAAAAAACACGAAGAGGATCGAGAAATGTTGTACAATTTATCTTTGATACAAAATCCAGCCTTTTGAGAAAAGTTGATTGATCATCTTCTTCATGATGAGCCAGTGTTAAATTGAAACTTGGGCTTGGAAATTCAAAAAACAAAAAGGCTCTAATGATGTCATCAAGATTGAAGAGCAATTCGCTGATGAATTACATAAACCAATAATCACAAAATTTAATCGAAGGAAGATTTATTCCAAGGAAGTTGATTATATCTGGTCCGCTGATTTGATTGAACTCAATAATGATAAGGGGTACAAGTATGCTTTAACCGTTATTGATTTAAGGAGTAGATATGCGTGGGTTGTCCCTTTAAGAAACAAAACAGGTAATACTCTGATGTTAGCCTTTCAACAGATATTTAATAAAAGTAAGAGAAAACCTAAAAAATTGTGGACTGATGAGGGTGCAGAGTTCAAGAACAAGACATTTATGAATATTCTTAAAAATAAGAGCATTACATTATACAGTACCTATAATGAAGGAAAAGCGGTTGTTATTGAGCCAATCACACTTTAAAAGAGAGACTACATAAAAAGTTCACTCAACTCGGTTCTCATCAATGGTTATCTATAAATTAGGACATTGTAGATAAGTACAATGATACGATTCATACCTCAAAGAAAACGAAGGCATCAGAAACATTTACAAAATTAAAATATGAAAAAGATTAATGCCAGAAAGCCAAAGTTCAAAGTTGGTGATCAAGTAAGAATATACAGGTGGAAATCTCATTTTGAAAAAGGTTATACTAAGCCAGTGGTTTTCAAACCTTTTTTAGTGGCGACCCAATTTCAGAACCTCTCTACATCGTGTGACCCAAAAGATTCAAAACCCAATTCATAATATATAAGATAATATTTTATATAGCACAAGAACATTTACTGTTTACTTTATTCACTATAGTCATGTTTTCATAGACGAGTAAACGGAGAAAAGCCGACAGTATCCAAATAGTACAGTTGAATGTTTCAGAAGTTTTGTCCGAATGACATTTAGATATATGAATGAGATGGATGAGCCTGTTTTTCAGAAACCAACTTCTCTATTCGTGGAGAAGTAGATGACAATGCCAGGATCATATCATGCTCCATTTCTAGGCGATTTCTGTACTTTGTTTTAATCACCACCATGGTGGAGAACGACTGCTCACAAAAGTATGATGAAGGATATGGCATGAGAACCTTAATGGCACGCCATGACAGGGTCGGGTACGACGGCAGCATTTTGCACCAGAATGTCGACAACGAATTAGTCCACGCAAGAGCCTGCACTCCTGAATCCTGCTGGAGCTGTACAAGCTCTTCCTGTGCTGTATCATCTTCATCAGCAATCGAGTCCAGTGGAGCCGTGAAAGGGTGCCGAGCCACAGAAAAGGACTGCACATCCAGCTCAGGGAAATCGTGCTCGAACTGTTCAATGAGCGACCGAAGGTGACGTGCTATCTCCCCAGAAAGACTGTTGAGCTCAGTATCATCGTACTGGCAGGTCGTTAGATGCTCCACCAGACGGGGGAAAAGTCTGAAGCGCTTAACAGCTGCTTTGTCTGCCAGTAATTTTAGAGTCGCCAGAAATGCACTCTTGTCGTGAAAAATCATAAGGTTGGCGTCTTTGCCTTGGAGGGAGCAGTTGAGGACATTGAGACGCTCAAAGATGTCAACGAGATAGCACAGTTTTGACAGCCAAGAGTCCGACTCAAGCAACGCTACCCATGCCATTTTCCCTTGTGTGCATAGGAACTCATTCAGTTCATCTTTGAGCTCGTAAATGCGCAGAAGGTTTCCTCGAGATAACCATCTCACTTGAGTGTAGAATAGTAAATTCTTATGGTCGGTGTCCATCTCCTGGCAGAATAGCCTGAATAACCTAGTGTTGAGGGTGCTCCATTTGATGTGATTCACCATTTTTACGACTTCTGAGAGCACGCTCTGCAAGGTTTCTGGCAAAGTACGAGAGGCGAGCGCTTCTCGGTGAATCATGCAGTGTACCATGGAGGTCTGAGGAACCACCTCAAGCAATTTAGCCTTGAATCCAGAACGCACTCCTAACATTGCTGGCGCGCCGTCTGTTGTAGAACCGAGCAACTTTCAGAAGTCCAGATCATGGTCATGATAAAACTGCTCTACTTTCCCAAAAATGTCCTCGCCTTTGGTGGTGGCCTCCAATGGTTTGATGAGCAGAGGCTCATCGACAAAGTTATCAGCCTTGATGAAGCGGACCCAGACAATGAGTTGCGCATACGATGCGATATCAGTGGACTCGTCCAACTGTATGGCGTGCCACGGCGATTCCTTGATCTTCTGTATGACCTGAGCCGTTACGTCCAGACTCATATTTTCAATTCTGCGTTGGATGGTGTTGTCAGAGAGGGGTATAACTGCCAGTTTCTTCGCCGCTTCCTTCCCAACCATCAGAGATACCATGTCCTTTGCACATGGCAGCACGAGGTCTTCCGCAATGGAGTGAGGCTTTTTAGTCTTGGCAACATGGAGCGACACTCGATATGAGGCCTCTAATGCCCAAAAATTGGTCTGATGGCATGTACCCTCTCTGTCAAGACGCGTATTCTTGAGTGTAAGAAGTTTCCTCTCAAAGAACGCTCTCTTCTTATTCTGATAAGGCGCATGTTTTGTAGTCAAATGCCTCTGCAACTCATTTTGTTTCATAGACTCCGTAGAAAGCACTTCAAAACAAATCACACACTGAGGCCTCTGTGCCCCACTTTTATCCACCACGTAGTAAAATCCAAGGTCCAGAAATGTATCCTGGTAAGAACGTTCTTGAGATTTGCTGGTGGCCGGTGCTGCCATCACAAATAAGGTCTCGAGTCGTACGTGGAGACGTGAATAGACGTTAATGATAGAGTCAGAGTCTGAGAGGCCGTGGATCAAACCACTAATTTCCCGCCAAAATGAACCGCCCTTCAGCGAGCCCGCGCATCGGCTGGATCCCATTCCAAGCGTCATGTTGCGTCGGTTCCCATACTTTGAATGAACCGTTTATATTACATCCTGTAAAAGTGAACACCGATCGAAAACAGACAATTTTTTTTTTCGCTGCAAGCGGACGCCCGCGATTCCACGAAATTTGCTCGGCAACCCCGCTTGGGATCGTGCCCCTGGGTTTGAAAAACCAAGTACTAAGCTCTCGACAAATGATATATTTAAAATTGTTGATGTAATCAGTACAGTTCTTTGGACTTAAACATAATGTGATTTAGAGGGGGAAGAGATTTTAGGTTAATTTTATTCACAGGAATTACAAAAGACAAAGATAATGAATTGAAAAAAAAAAATTGAAAAATTGACTCCACCCCTTTTTGACTCCATCCACACAAACCTCACCCACACAAGCCACACCCACATCCATCATATCCATATGATTAGTGATTAGTTTATTAGTTCCCCACACACATTTATTTAATTAAAAAATTGCTCCACCCCTTGTTTCCACCCACACAAACCACACCCACACAAGCCCCACCAATTCATCCCACCCCTCCCCTTCTCCTTGTGCACCCCCACCTTTGACCCACCACTCCCCCTCATCCCACCCCCCACCACACACACACGGGGAGGGGAGGGGTGGGATGAGGGGGAGTGGTGGGTCGTTGGGGGAGCGCACCTACCCCCTAACCCTAACCCTCCCCCCCTCCACTTTACACCTCCTTTATTCTTTTTTTGTAATTAAGAATTAAATTATCTATATATTAATACTGAAGGACCAATTTTGTGCTCCTCCTCGTGGTCGCGTCACGTTTTTCTCGGTACTGTGACCTGGACTGAAAGAAACTTCGTACCTGTAAGAGTGCATCGCACATAGTGGCAATAGTCAACTTTCAACTCTGAAGCAGAAAAAAACACTTTTCGTTTTACATGGCGACGTGTGACGTCACCGCTGAGAGGCGTAAGGACGTCATGACATCATCGGTCATTCGCTGACGTCATTACGTCTGTCGCCGAAGGACCAATTTTGTGATCCTCCTCGCGGTCGCGTCACGTTTTTCTCGGTACCTGAGACGTTTTGACACAGTGTTTGTACGTCAAAGTAGACACGTGCACAAATCAGGAGACTTCTTCACAAGGAGTAGTGTACACCAAAAATGGCGTGTGCAAGGACGTTTTGTAGACCTCATTAGGTAAGGCCATGGAGTACATCGACTGGGATCCAGCTCTTACAAGAGCCGCTACTGGTTGTCATATTGGGCTCATGGAACGGGATCCGTCTGTGACGGCGTTTCGGCTAGTTATACAATATTATATTATAGAAAATTAAATAATTGGAGAGAATAAAGCAAATATAATTAAACATTGAAAACATTAAACATTTTTCTGTGGGTAAATATTCATTTATGAAAATGAACGTTCTTTCCCAGCAGTCTGCTTTGGATATCTTGCAATTTTGAAACTCGGATACCATATACTGTTCAAAGCAAAGAGGGAAGAACCATTAGGGTATATAAAGATGATAACATAATGATATTAATAAAATAATAAATAAAACACTTACCTCTCGAAGATTTCGTTTTGTGCTTGATTCATCCAGACAGACATTAAAACTGAATATATATATATATATATATATATATATATATATATATATATATATATATATATATATATATATATATATATATATATAAAATTATTCAACACTCCATGGTTCAAAACAGACAAAAATTAACACCAAAAGAGACAGAGAGACAGAGACAGAGACAGAGACAGACAAACACAGACACACACAGAGACATACACAGAGACATACACAGAGACAGACAGACAGAGAGAGAGACAGGATAATTTTCAGATTATCAGAAACAGACAGAGGATAATTTCTATCTTTCTTTTGACTTATCCAACGTCAGGGGGTGTGAAAGGTCTTCCAACAACCGAGACATGATATCATTTAATAATCTTCGAAATGATTGAAGATCTATAAGGATTTCATTCATATTCTTCCATTTTTCACGATATTCGTTGGCTTCATTTTCAATATCAGTTATCAACGATGTTATTGGGGACAATCTGTCAGAAAAAAATTTACAATAATTATTACTCGTAAAGCGATTTAATTCTGTATGAAACAACAAATAATGAATTGGTTTAAGGCTCTCACCTCTCCTCTTGAGAAAAAAGATTGATCTGCAAAGGTCGGAGTACTCCTCTAAATACTCCATTCTCTGAATGAAACATGCCAAAGTTCGTGTTTGACAATAAATAGTACAAGTTGATGACATAATGGAAATGAGGAAACAATGGGTTTTTTTCGGGTGTCTCACAAAGGAAATGAGTTGCATTTTTGCTTCAGGCAAGGGAGTTTGGTTCTCAACCAGGCTGACGCATTTTACCGCAAAATGAGAAGAACTTTCATAAAATAAATATCATACTGTACTTTCATAAAATCATAATTAACGTTGAATTTGGAAAGACTATGAAAAATATAAGGAATCGACAAAATGATATGTGGCTCAGGAGGTGGTCAAACAAGAGCAATAAGAGAAGTTTATCATTTTATCTCTGCTCAACAAAGATACTTAAACCAAGAACCAAGTTCCAAGTTATTCTTTGTGAATATACTCGATGGAAATGAATGTTCTCAGAAAATTAAGTTATTCCCTAAAGTAGAACATGGACAAATATTTGTTGGTTCGCTCTTTGAGTATAATGAAAATATGAAAGGACTGTGATTCTGTTGGGGGGAAGAAGTGCTTTAATCAGAAAGTCTCAATTTTTCATTTGCTTGTATGGAAGGGAAGGGGATAGGTGGGGAGGAAGTGAGTCTCCCATTTTGACCTTTTGGGGCTTGGGTCAGATAGTTTTTCCATTTTTCCCATTCACTTGAATGGGCATCCCAGAAGCAACAATTATCATCTACTCACCAGTGATTGTTTCAAACGATGATCAATCGTGAAACCTGAGGTCGTCATACACACCACTTATTGTTTTTTTCAATGATGTTTCATTGTGGCTGTTTAACGAGTCAGCTCTGGATTCAGCGATCATGATTGAATTTTTTTTTTTTAATTAACAAAATTTGAGGCCTATGGTAGACATGACAACAGTGCATGAGAGGTGAATAAACTAATGATGCAAATTATTAGAATAGGTGCATAAGAAGCAAACAACAAGGGTCAAATAGTCTCGTAAAGATTTGGAAAGAAGTTAAGGAAAAACAGATTTTAAAAAGAATTGCAGATCACAAATATAACAGAAAGTGAGTGACAAGATCACAAAATCAGGGACGACAGAAATTTTTGGAAGGACAACCATTTTGTAAGAGTAAGGAGGGAGATCACTTCACATCATTGTTTATCAATCATCACAAAATACAATGTAAATACAGGTACAACGAGAAGGGCACTCAGGAGAGCGCATACCTCCAACACAAAATGCCTGATCCACGAGAACATATCCGGCCCAATACATTTTTGAAATACCGTGCTACAAGCTGTCCACCAAGTTTCGGCCGAATCCGTCAACAATTTTTTGAGATATCATGCTATATATTAGTTAAGCCCAATCTCTCAATGGTGAAGAATCACTTAAAAATTCGAGTAGTCAGATCCAGATCCCGATCTTCACCAAAATCTTATCAATTCGTTTTTGTGACACACCCAACATGTCCACCAAGTTTCGTCCGAATCCGTCAACAACTTTTTGAGATATCGTGCTATATATTAGTTTAGCCCTATCTCTTAGGTCAGGTCAGGTCAGGTCAGGTCAAGTATGGGAGGATGCGTGGGAGCAGCGCGTCGCCGCGTCCACTTTCCGCTGCCACTGCAAAGGTCTCCGTCTGGCCATCCCCCAGGCAGACACCTGGCCCATCCCAATCTCCTTGAGATGTTGATCAATCTGCTGTAACCACGAGGCACGTGGTTGGCCCATTGGCATCCTCCACTCATGAGGCTCCCTCGCCGAGAGAATCTGGTGAGCAGGATCTGTGTCAGGAAAACGAGTCACATGTCCATACAGCCACAGCTGACGCTCACAGATTATGCAGGTAACAAATCTCATTTGAGTCTCTCTCAGCAACTGCTCATTAGACACAAAGTCCGACCAGCGATAGCCAAGGATTCTCAAAAGATACCTGGTACCAATGGAATTAAGTTTCCGTCTCAGATCCCTGGTCAGAGTCCAAGTCTCACATCTATAGAGAGCAAGACTGGAAGCGCCAAGGACCTGAAGACTGACTTTCGTCCTCCCACATTGGGATGGGCAGCGACACACCCCATGATCCAGTGAAGCCATGACTCCCCAGGCCCGACCCAGACGTCTGTTAACCTCTGGCTCACCACAGCCAGCAGAGAAATGAATATTGTTGCGAATTTGGAAGCTTACTGCACACAACAGCCAGGTGCTACAGATCACTTATATCGGTAAGTATGCGTTTCTTGGTAGGGTCCCGTCCTATGTTTAATGGGCGATTAATTGTACGTGTGCTGTGAATTATTTTATAGTTAGGATTTTTACATTACAAACAACAACATCGCTCCTTCGATCCTGCCGTCATCGGCCTTCCTCACGCGCATGCGTGCTGAGCGCAGACGGGGAGCGGGACTTCCATCGCTTCAGCTCGAAGCTCTGCTCCAAAAAGGGCATGGAATGTTTTCCTCTGCCCAATGAGCCAAGGGCGAGCATCGCATGCACAACCCAGCCAATGGGAGGCGAGCGTGCCGAGAAAATAAATCGCTCGGACCTGAAGGGAAAAAGAAAGAGGAGAGGATGGAGACCGGGTGATCGTGGCGACGGCAGAGTGGTGGTCGAGGAGGGTTCTGCAGGATCACGCCAATTGCGGTCTATGGTCCTTTGTGGTGGCTCACCATGGTGGTGGTGACCGAACAGTGCGGTGGCTGAGCAGCCAGGGACGAGGGTCGTGGGTTTGAGTCCCACCAGTGGCTTCGAAGTCGGTGTAACCGCACGAAGCGGGAAGGTCCAAGACAGGCTCTTACCTCCAGCTCACCTTCCCTCCGAGCTGGGGGTATAAATAAAGGCCGTGGCCACCATTTCTTTTGGGGTGTGTGTGTCTGTGTGTGGGCCTCTCTGATAAGTAGAATTGTTAAGTGCTTTTTGTTGCACATTATTTGCATTGTTTATTCGGATAACTCTGCTCTGTGTCTCCCTGCCTATTGCAAATAAATATCTGTTAAATGTTCCAGCTTGTTTCTTTCATTGGCTTAGCACGGTGTGTGTTGAGAAATAGCAAGGCAGTAAATTGTTCATTTGGACCGACAGGCCTCGGTAACCTCCGCTCGGCTTACACACGGTTCGGGCACGGTAACGGCTCGTTCCGCTCGAGGGAGTCAATTCCCCGTAGCTTTGCCTCGTGGGTAATTAGGTGTATTGAAGTTTGGCAATTGACCCCACCCCACGCGGTCAAATTATTGGCGATTCATGGTCCTGTAAGGGACCCGTGCCTTTCAGACTGATCCGAGGGTCACGACCTAAGTGTTCAGTGGAGCCGACTCTACTGCTCCCTCTAGCAATCGTGTTCACCGCCGATACCCGGCCCCGCAACAATATCACAGCAAAGGTAAGTGAATGTCTCCATGACATCAACATCCTCACCACAAACAGGAACAGACAGGATAGCAGCATCGAAGATGTCATTAAAAGCCAGGATCTTAGTTTTGACCCAGGAAATCTGTAATCCCAGTGGCTCAGACTCCTCATTCAGCACCTCGAAGGCCCCCAAATCTCCAATCTCCAAAAAGATGACTGCATCATCTGCAAAATCAAGGTCAGAGATCTTGACATTCCCAAACGATGCACCGCAACTTGATCTCTCCGACATCCTCGCCAGAATCCAGTTCATACAAGTGCTGAAAAGTGTGGGGGCCAGAAGACATCTCAGAAGTCAATGAAATGCGGTACCAATTATTCAGAATCAAGAACGTAAACGTAGACTCTTCACAGTTGCCTCCATGCAAGGATTGCCTGAAGATGCATGCTGTGAGGGCAAACTACCAAGCAGCCATTTGGCAGAGATCCCTGACCAGCAAGCCCAGCATACAAAATCCTATTGACAGTAATGGGTGGACGTTGGATGAAGTGGGACAGCTCGCAGTCAACTGGATGACTGGACCCATAGCCCCCGATGTTGTCCTGGAGTTCCTGTCTTGCAAGGGCAAGAGAAGCTGCCAGTTGCCATCTTGTCAGTGCCTGGTGAATGTCTTGAAGTGCACAGATGCCTGCAGCCTACAAACATGTGACAACATGAAGGATCATGAGGAAAATGATGACTTCACGGATTCTGACAGTTCAGAGAGTGATGATAAATGAGCGAACAGATGTGAACTGTATATGTATTTGATGTTTAGTATTGTCTGATTCGTGGATTTATACTGGAAGTATATGTTTTATTTTGATAATGTATTACTTTGAACTACTATGTCTGGGAAGAGAAGTATATGTATCACAATGACTTTCCAACAAAATGTACTTGAAAGATATCATATTGTTTGTCACCATGTCAATTTAATGTTATTCTTGCTATCGTGATCTTTGGTTTACTGAAGGCAACTATAGGAAAGATTTAGCTCTGTAATTATCATATTCGTGTCCTGAATATAAATAAGCCATGTACATGAAGTATGTGAGGAAATGTGTGTATGAAAACAGCAAGTATGAAACCTGTTGTGCCGTTTGCGTCAAGGCTTTGGGTCAACTAGTACGGGCCCGTAGGTGCGTGCCAGTATGTGCAGCCCTCTCTCACCCCTCTCTCTCGCCCACTCTCCCCCCCCACTCTCACCCCAACTCTCTTGCCCCCCCTCTATCCCCCTAGTCTCGCCCTTCCTCTCTCCCCCCTCCTCTGTCGCCCCCACTCTCGCCCATCCTCTCTCCCCCCTCCTCTGTTGCCCCCACTCTCATCCCCCCTCTCCCGTCCACCTCTCTCGCAGATATTGGTCGACAGATAAATGGCCGTAACTTGGGAACTGCTCGTCCGATTAATATCAAACCTCGAAAAAGCACATCCGCGGGTCCCCAGCAATATTCCTGCCAAGTTTCAATCCGATCGGACCGGTGATCGTCCGGTTATTAATAATTTGGGAAAAAATGGCATGATAAGGTGACAAGGTGGAACGACACCTTCAGCTGCCATATATATATATACACCTTTTCAACACTGAAAAAGCAGTAAAATGGCCGTAACTTGGGAACCGCTCGTCCGATTGACATCAAACCTCGAAAAGGCACATCTGCGGGCCCCCGGCAATATTCCTGGCAAGTTTCACTCAGATCGGACCGGCGGTCGTCGAGAAACGGCGGTCGCAGACAGACACACACACACACACACACACACACACACACACACACTACTGGAATTATAGATAGATAATAGAATAATCAGTTAATTATGGTTCAAATCTCTGAGAAAACTTCAGAATGTATATTAGTTTGAGGTCTAACATGTTTTTATAACTGTACATTTTATAATGATGAACAGTCTCAGAAACAATTTTAAATGGTCTGATAAAGTCTGATAAACAATTTTAAATGGTCTCGAGTCTGTGGTTGATCGGTGCCCCAGACGAGATACACTTCTAGTCTTGGGGGATTTCAATGCATCGACTGGAACGGATAGGGATGGCTGAGGTGTGTGTTGGTCCCCATGGGTCAGGAACTATGAACCAGAATAGCACTAAGTTCCTTGACTTTGCAAGAAGTCATGGACTTAGGGTGGCTGGTTCATGGTTTCAGCGCCCACAAGCTCATCGCTGGACTTGGTAGTCCAACGCTGGCGGTGTGGCAAAGGAGATTGACCATGTCCTCATTGACGGTCGTTGGAGGATGATACAGAACTGCAGGGTCTACCGGAGTGCTCAGTTCCTCAATACTGACCACAGGCTTGTTGTAGCAACTCTAAAGCTGCACCTTAAATCCTGGAGAATGGTACCATCCCAGCCTAGGCTGGATGTTGCCAAGCTCAGGGATGAGAGAGTAGCTGAGGAGTTTGCGAACAGGCTGAGTGGACACTTGGGGGGTCTGGGTGCTTTGGGGGGTCCTGAAGAGTTGTGGAGCGCCTTCAAGACCACCGTCCTTGATGTTGCCGGTGGATGCCTTGGAGTTCACCGCAGGGCAAAGAAGAATTTTGTCTCTCAAGGGACACTGGATACCATTGACCAGAGTCGCAGGGCCAGGCTGAATGGCAGAGCTGAGCTGTTCAGGGAGCTGAGGCGTAAAACTGTACGTGCACTGAGGGTGGACAAGGAGGCCTATGTGCGAGGAATCTGTGAGGGGGTAGAGCATCACCTGTGGACAGGTGATTCTCGTCCCGCTTACAGGGGAATTCGCGCATTACGTTCATCCAAGCCCATCCCTCGGAGCACTGCAGTTCGAGCAGAGAGTGGTAGGCTCTTGACAGAGGAGTCTGAAGTGAAGGCCCGCTGGGCCGGTTACTTTGAGCGGTTGTACCAGGCTGATCCCCCAGCTGTCGAGTTGGACGTCAAGGTTGTTACAATCCCTGTTGCTGACCCTCGAATCAACTGTGGTCCACCTTCGCTTGTGGAAACACGGGCTGCGGTGAACCAGTTGAAACGGGGCAAAGCTCCAGGGATCTGTGGCTTCCATGCCGAACTTCTCAAGGCTGGGGGAAATGCTGCACTCGTGTCGTTGCATGCAGTTTTGTGCTCTGCCTGGAACACAGGCATCATCCCAACTGACTGGCAGAGGGGCCTTGTCCCTCTCTGGAAAGGGAAGGGTGATCGCCAAGACTGCAACAACTACTGAGGGGTGACGCTGCTCTCAGTGCCGGGCAAGGTCTTTGCTCGGATAATTCTTGATAGGGTTCGCCACCATCTGCTTGAGCACCAGCGTCCAGAGCAGTCAGGCTTTACACCAAAGAGGTCAACGATTGACCGTATCCTTGCCCTTCGTGTCCTCACCGAACGCAGACGAGAGTTTCGGCAGGGGCTGCTTGCAGCCTATGTTGATCTCTGTAAAGCGTTCGATTCAGTGAATCGGGATGTCCTCTGGAGGATTCTTGGTCTTCGTGGGGTGCCACCAAAACTGATCGATCTGATGTCTGAACTCTACTCTGGTACTGAGAGTGCTGTGAAGTGTGGTGGTACCATCTCTGACTTATTTCCAGTTGTTACTGGAGTTCGTCAGGGATGTGTACTTGCCCCCACACTTTTCAGCACTTGTATGGACTGGATTTTAGGGAGGATATCTGAGAGATCAAGTTGCGGTGCATCGTTTGGCAATGTCAAGATCTCGGACCTTGATTTTGCAGATGATGCAGTCATCTTTGCGGAGACTTTAGACATCCTCTTGGGGGCCCTCGAGGTGCTGAATGAGGAGTCGGAGCCATTGGGATTATGGGTTTCTTGGGTCAAAACTAAGATCCAGGCTTTCGGTGACATCTTGGATGCTGCTGTCCTGTCTGTGTCTGTTTGTGGTGAGGATGTTGAGGTCGTGGAGAGATTCACTTACCTTGGCAGTGATATTCATGTCTCTGCTGGCTGCGAGTCAGAGGTCAATAGACGTCTGGGTCGGGCCTGGGGAGTCATGGATTCACTGGATCATGGGGTGTGGCGCTGCCGGTACCTGTGCGGGAGGATGAAAGTCCGAGTCTTCAGGTCCTTGGTACTTCCAGTCTTGCTCTATGGGTGTGAGACTTGGACTCTGACCAAGGATCGGAGACGGAGACTTAATTCCTTTAGTACCAGGTCTCTTCGGAGAATCCTTGGCTATCGCTGGTCGGATTTTGTGTCCAACGAGCGGTTGCTGAGAGAGACTCGGATGAGATTTGTTACCTGCATAGTCCGTGAGCATCAGTTGCGGCTGTTTGGACATGTGGCTCGTTTTCCTGACGCTGATTCTGCTCACCAGATTCTCTCAGCGAGGGAGTCTCATGAGTAGAGGAGGCCAGTGGGCCGACCACGTTCCTCATGGTTGCAGCAGGTTGACCATCATCTCAAGGAGATGGGGATGGGCCTGGCATCTGCCTGGGGGATGGCCAGACGGAGGCCCCTGGAGTACCGGCGGAAAGTGGACGCAGCGACGCGCTGTTCTGGCACATGCTCCCATACCTGACCCTGACCTGATAAAGTTTGTACTTTTAAACATGTTCGTCTTAGTCTTTTTTTTCTGGTTTTCTACCCCTCTCTCCCACTTTTAGCTGTACAGAAACTAAGCTACTCTCCAGAAATGTCCATCATGCTGTTTTGAGTTACAGATACATATAGGTAACAGAAAATAACTAAAAAAATCTGGTGTCCTCTTATGGTAGCAATTTCCAGAATTTGGCCATGTAGCTCATGGACTAAGGTACATCTTATGACCTTGTGCTTTGGAAATTGTGATGGTTGCGAGAGACGCTTTGGTTCCCGAGCAACAGCCGAAAAAACTTTAAAATCGGTACCGTTCACGCGAAATCAATTTCGTAAGCCATTACCCCACGTAGGGTTATGAAATTTGGCATGCGTCATCTACATGTGATGCTCTACCAAATATATTCCGTATTTTGTGATATATGGAATAGTTTACCCGCAGCACCCCCTACAAATGGGGTATACGTGAAAATTGGTGAAAATTGAAGGCCCCCTAGCGACCAGGTGAGTGCATCGATCCGAATGAAACTTTGCAGGTTCATAGCATGCAAAGAGTGCTACAACTTTGCTTCAGGACATATTGACCGATATTGCTTAGGTCAGGGGTCAAAGGTTAATTAGTGCAAAAATCGATAATATGCGAGAGCTGGAGGTGCTTTCGCGCCAAATGCTACTCCTCCGAGGGTTATGGTCAGATGGTCATGAAAATTCACACTAATCGTGTGGAATGCATTGTGCACAAACGAACAAGCCGGATTTTCGATTTATATCTTTGTTCACCCACAGCACCCCCTCGAACTTTGGGGATTTCCGATTTCAAACCGCATTTTCAGTACTTTTCATTCAAATGGATACCGAGTAGTTATCAGTAGATGAAAATCGATGAGATTTGGTATGCATAATCCTAAGGTGATTCTCTATCCGCTATATGACATCCATTTTTTTCTATATCTTATAGTTTCCAAATGGTAACCCTCTCAACTTGGGTGTCCGAGGGCCTTTGAGCATTCCCGCTGAAAATTCAAAGTACACTAGCTCCACGACGGTTAAACCGAATCGAATGAATCTTTACATGCTTATAGACCGTAATGAGTACTACAACTTTGCTCATTTGCATAATGACCTATCTCGAGTAGGTCAGGGGTCAAAGGCAAACAAGTGCATTTTTCGGGCGAAATTATCATTCAAGGCACCCTTGCTCCTACACGGATTAACCGATACGAATGAAAGTTCATAGGTGCATAGTACGCGATGAGTACTACAACTTTGCTTCAGGACATATTGACCTATCTCGGCTAGGTCAGGGGTCAAAGGTCAATGAGTGCATTTTTCGGGCAAAATGAACATTCAAAGCCCCCTTGCTCCTATACGGGTTAACCGATACGAATTAAAGTTCATAGGTGCATAGTACACAATGAGTACTACAACTTTGCTTCAGAACATATTGACCTATCTCGGCTATGTCAGGGGTCAAAGGTCAATGAGTGCATTTTTCGGTCAAAATGACCATTCAAAGCCCCCTTGCTCATACACGGGTTAACCGATACGAATGAAAGTTCATAGGTACATAGTACACAATGAGTACAACTATGCTTCAGAACATATTGACCTATCTCGGCTATGTCAGGGGTCAAAGGTCAAAGGTCAATGAGTGCATTGTTCAGGCAAAATGACCATTCAAAGCCCCCTTGCTCATACACGGGTTAACCGATTCGATTGCAATTTCGTAAGTACTTCGTGCTCGATTAACTCAGATCAAGGGTCAAAGGTCATCGGATGCTCGGCGACCCATGGCGGCCTACCGGCTTGTCTGTCTGTTTGTGTGCAGGAAATCTCAAAAAGTTGGACGGATCAGGATGAAATTTTGTGGACAGGTTCGGTGTGTGACAAGGAAAAACTGATGAGATTTTGGTGACGATCCGGATCCAGATGTGGCTACTAGAATTTTTTCTTAAGTGATTCTTCACCATTGAGAGATCGGGTCAAAAACGATATATAGCACAAAATCTCAAAAAGTTGTGGACGGATTCGGATGAAACTTGGTGGACATGTTGGGTGTGTGACACGGAAGAATTTATTCAATTTTGGTGAAGATCAAAATCCGGATCCGGATCTGATAATTTTCTAAGTGATTCTTCACCATTGGGAGATCGTGCTCAACCGATATATAACACGATATCTCAAAAAGTTGTTGATCGGATTCGGACGAAACTTGGAGAGGTTGGGTGTGTGGCAAGGTTGAACTGATACGATTTTGGAGAAGATCCGAATCCAGATCTGGATACGAGAATTATTGAAATTTTAAAGTGGTTCTTCACCATTGAGAGATATGGCCAAAAATGAAATAGTACTCGACAGCATGACATTTCAAAAATGTATTGGGCCCGATATGTTCTCATGGGATCAGGCATTCACCGGGATCAGGGCCGCTCCACCGAGTGCCCTTCTAGTAGTTCTCGCTGTCTTTATTGGTTTCTAGTCTACAAAAGATATCAGGGAATGAAAATGGCTTTTCCCAAATTTTGCTGAATAGACCCAAATATGGAAGGTTATAGAATTTCTTCTTCTTCATTTTGGTTCCGATATCGGCTCGAGCATGTGTTAAACCTAAACTTTTTTTTTGTCTCCTGAACATTCATTGGGACTGGTAGGAGACTGCTTCGGCAGCACCAACGCTCTGCACAGAGTATGGTCTCAATGAATGGATAGTCTGGGACATGTATCACAAAGAAATTCTCACTCGTTGATTGTTGTAGTACTTGTATTACTTGAAATAAAAATCCTTTGTATTTTTAATAGAGTTTTACACACCGTTTTCCTCCTTAAAAACAATCGTATTCATTTCACAAACCGTGAAATTCCAATGACATTTTATACAAAAGAAGTTTGCAAATAAAATCAGCAAGGGCAATTTTTGATTAACTTTAATTAAATCCTGAAATGTTATGAAACTCTTCTTCTTATTTCGGCTGCTCCCTTTAGGGGTCGCCACAGCGGATCATCCGTATGATCCGCATAGTGATTTGGCACATGTTTTACGCCGGATGCCCTTCCTGACGCAACCCTGGTCGCCTCTTACGACACAGGGATATGGTACACCTATTTTAACCGGGGTATACACCGGCCCAGTATGCTGGTACTCATTTCGCCGACCTCGGAAGGATGACGGGCTGAGTCAACCCCCTGGTGTATTAATTCAGTGGCCCAACGGGGCTTGAACTCAGGACCTCTTGGATCCCAAGCCGCTGCCCTAACCACTGCGCCAACACCAAGCTATTGAAATGTTATGAAACAAGTATATAATATTCAGCAATACAAGAAACGTGCAAATGAAAATAGTAAATACGTATGTATAAACTTGAGTTCAACAAACTGGATCGAGAAATTAAAGGTGGAGTGTGTGCAAGTTTATAGATTATACCCAAGACGGGAGCGCAGCAGTAGGGACAGTCGTAACGCCTCCTCTGGACCACGCACGCTAACCAGGTGTGCCCCGACCTCTTGGCACAAAATTTCCGCCTCTTGCCATGTTTTGCGCCCCTCCAGATTGGAGAAATGAAAAATCTACAGAAGCACAAAAGCCATCAAAAACATCAGCTCCAGAGCAAGAAAAAAAAAAGTCAGAGTAAATGTTATAAATCAATCATCGTTTTCTTCTCTGATAACGTTCACCAATCTCACAAATCGTACCAACTTAACGAAGCACTATGATCACAGGATTGTTTGTAATCTTCCTTAAAGGTAATTTGTTGACATTTTAAAGGATGATCGAGATATTTTAAAGATTTGATTTGACGATTGTGGATTTTTTTTTTTTTTTTTTTGGTATACAATGTTGACGCTTGTGGAAAAACGAGGACATCGAACAAAAGAGAACACAACAGAACAGCTCGCACAGCGTTGATAATGGGGGAAAAACATCGGCAGGGTAGAACACAACTGAAAGACACTTGGACGAAGAATGGGTGAGGAAAATAATGAAAGAGTAAGGGAAGGGGGAGGAAGGCAGAGGGTGAACAAGCTGGATACAAGCTCAAACTTGACAAGAAGGGGGCTGATGGGAAAGGAAGGGAAAATTGGGGATGAATCAACAATGGAACAAATAAACAGGGAGGAGGGTGGAGGGAGAGGGGAGAAAAACAATAACCTGAAAAGGAAAGGGTGTGCTTGGAGAGGGTTAATGAGGGTAGAAAAGATCATGAGTATGGTTGAGGGGTGACATGAGGAGGTGGTGGGTATCCATCTTGAAACCCTGGAGGGAAAAAGGAAATTGAACAGAGGAAGATTGTTCCAAAGGTGAGAGAAAAGAAAAGCAAATGAGTGGTGGTGAGCAGTGAGCCTGGAATGTGAGAGTTTCAACATGGAAGTGTGTGCATCCTGGGGAATTTTGGGGGATGGGGGAGGGGGGGGGAGTATGGAAAAAGCAGGAGCTACACCAAAAAGGAGGTGATGGAAGACCAAGCCTGTTACTACCTCATCATAAAGTTTCATGGCCTCTGAGGTTTGGCTTTACCAGAGGGGATTCCAATGATTTTCAGGGCCTTGGTCGCCAAGGCATCAAGATGTGAAACGTGTCAAGCGGACACACTTGCGCAAAGAAGAGAAGATTACTCCACTGACATGCGGATGAAGGCCAAGTAAGTCGTTCAAAGTTTGGATTTGCCGAGGAAAGACTTGGCACAACAGAGGATGTTCAGTCGGTGACTGGATTTGGAGGCCATCTAAGATATGTTGTTTGCGTGAGGAAGTTCAAATGTTTGAGGGACTGAACTTCAAGAGGTTCAAAGATTTGAGGGACTGAACTTCAAGTGGTTCAAAGGTTTAAGGGACTGAACTTCAAGTGGTTTGTACAATGTGTAAATTACAGTATGTATGTGCTCGAGCATATACATCAAGGAGACAAGGAGTGCAAACTACCCCCTCCCCCACCTTCCCCGACAACGTTTTGTGATTTTGCTGCATTTTTGTTTTTTGGGGGGATACATAGTCGAGGTCATGGAAGAGCAAGTATACTGAACAGATTAGGACAGAGCAGGACAAAAGGAACAACAGAGAAAAGGAGGAAACAACAACAGCAGAGTAGAAGGCCAAGATAGAGGCAGAATTGGACAAACTGGGTGTGGGGAGGAATGGGGGGCAGGAGAGGGTGAATAGCTTGATGGACACAAAAGGATACTCTCAGGAGGACAAACTATAAATTGGGAAGGAGGGGGGATTAGAGTACGGATGGGTGGTTAAGGAGGGTAGAAAAGATCATGGTTTTGGATTGTGAATAATCTGGCAAATGAGACTGACCATGTGTTGGTCGATGGGTGCTGAAGGATGATACAGAACTGCAGGGTCTATCGGAGTGCTCAGTTCCTCAATAACGACCACAGGCTTGTTGTAGCAACTCTTAAGTTGCAGCTTACATCTGGGAGAATGGTCCCATCTCAGCCGAGGTTGGATGTTGGCAAGCTCAAGGATGCGAGGGCAGCTGAGGAGTTTGCGAACAGGCTGAGTGGGGATTTGGGAGGTCTGCATGCTTTGAGGGATCCTGAAGAGTTGTGCAGTGCCTTCAAGACCAGTGTCCTTGATGTTGCCGGTGGATATCTTGGAACTCACTATCGGGTGAAGAAGAATTTTGTCTCTCAAGGGACACTGGATACCATTGAGCAGAGTCGCAGGACCAGGCTGCATGGTAGAGCTGAGCTGTTCAGGGAGCTGAGGCGTAAAACTGTACGCGTGCTAAGGGTGGACAAGGAGGTCTATGTGCGAGGAATCTGTGAGGGGGTAGAGCATCACCTGTGGTTGTGATTCTCGTCCTGCTTCCAGGGGAATTTGCGCATTGTGTTCATCGAAGCAAAGCGATGAACATGCGATGAAAGCACATCATGGACACCATCCCTCGGTGTACTGCAGTTAGAACAGAGGGTGGTAGGCTCTTGACAGACGAGTCCGAAGTGAAGGCCCACTGGCCCGGTTACTTTGAGCGGCTGTACCAGCCTGATCCACCAGATGTCAAATTGAATGTTAGGGGTGTTACGATCCCCAATACTGACCCTCCAATCAACTGTGATCCATCTTCATTTGTGGAAACACGGGCTGTGGTGAACCGGTTGAAATGGGGTAAAGCTCCTGGGATCTGTGGCAACGATGCTGAACTTCTCAAGGCTGGTGGAAATGCTGCACTCGTGTCGTTGCATACAGTTCTGTGCACTGCCTGGAACACAGGCATCATCCCAATTGAATGGAAGAGGGGCCTTGTTGTCCCTCTCTGGAAAGGGAAGGGTGATCGCCAGGACTGCAACAACTACTGAGGGGTGACGCTCCTCTTAATGCTGGGCAAGGTCTTTGCTCGGATAATTCTTGATGGGGTTCGCCATCATCTACTTGAGCACCAGCGTCCAGAGCAGTCAGGCTTTACACCAAAGAGGTCAACGATTGACCGTATCCTTGCCCTTCATGTCCTCACCGAACGCAGACGAGAGATTTGGCAGGGGCTGCTTGCAGCTTATGTTGATCTCTGTAAAGCGTTCGATTCAGTGAATCAGGATGTCCTCTGGAGGGTTCTTGGTCTTCGTGGGGTGCCACCAAAACTGATCGATCTGATGTCTGAACTCCACTCTGGTATTGATAGTGCTGTGAGATGTGGTTATACAATCTCTGACTTATTTCCAGTTGTTACTGGAGTTTGTCAGCAGTGTGTACTGTCCCCCACACTTTTCAGCACTTGTAAGGACTGGATTCTGGGGAGGATGTCCAAGAGATGAAGTTGCGATGCATCATTTGGGAATGTCAAGATCTCTGACCTTGATTTTGCATGTGATTCAGTCATCTTTGCAGAGAAGTGTGTCACTAGAGAAGTGTGGACGAGCAGAAGTGTCACGTCAGGTGAGAGAGGTACCCACATCCAGCCAGCTGGCATGATGACAACTGAAGTCAACACATATGAGGAAGAGAGAGTTGGGATGAGTGTATAGAAGTTGGTCCATGCTTTCGGAGAGCGAGATGTAAATGGAGTCATCACTGTTTGGTGGACGGTACACACACATGTAAACATGAGGTGGGAATGGAGGGGAAGCAGTAGCTAGAAGTATTCCTGAGGGTGTGGGGAAGTGAGGGCAATGCATGGAGAGTGAGGAATAGATGAAGAGAGCAACTCCGATGCTAGGACGAGTCTCAGGTCTGTCATTTTGGAGGAGGGAGTAACCGGGGAGAGATACTAAGCAGTCAGAGACATCTTGAAGGAGGAAAGTTTCTGTTAAGTAGATTTTTTCCCACACAAGTTGCCACTAACAAACCAGACATAATGTCAGGTTCACACTCTTAAGGAAGAGGGAGGAGAAGAGGCTTTGGGTGCAGTGGAGAAAAGGAGTGCAAGATAAGGGAGGAGGGGGTGAGGTGGAGGGTAAGATGAAGGAGGAGGGGGGAGCGAGGGAGAGGTGTTGAGTGTGTGTGTGTGTGTGTGTGTGTGTGTGTGTGTGTGTGTGTGTGTGTGTGTGTGTGTGTGTGTGTGTGTGTGTGTGTGTGTGTGTGTGTGTGTGTGTGTGTGTGTGTGTGTGTGTGTGTGTGTGTGTGTGTGTGTGTGTGTGTGTGTGTGTGTGTGTGTGTGGGGGGTGTTGCAGAAGAGCTGGGGGAGAGGGCCGGATGAGGAGGAGAAAAGTCTCGGTGGTGATGGCACAGCAGGGAGTAATAAGAGAGGGGACGGAGGGAAGTTGAAGAATGGAGGAGGTGGAGGTATAAGTTTGAAGAGAGGGGTAGGGGAAGGAGGCCGCTTTGTGGACGTGAAGGTGGCAACTTTGTGAGAAGGGGGAGTGATGGGGGAGATTGGAGGGAGTAGGGTGAGGGGAGGGGGTTTGAGAGAGGTGAGAGGGAAGATTGGAGGGGGAAGAGAGTGAAGGTTGCTTTGAGAGGGGGAGGGGTGAGAGGGAAGCTTTGAGTGGGAGGGAAGACGATGAAAACAGGCACGGCCAAGGGGCAGGATGACGAGGGTAGAGGTGGGGAGAGGGGAAGGATGAGACTTGGTAGTGGTATGGTGAAGAATTGTGCGAGCAGAGGAGGCATAATATTTGAGAGGTTGGGAAGAGTGGGAGGTGTGATGAGAGGAAAGAAAGAGCATGTTTGAGATATTGAGGAGTGCATCGAGTCAGAGAGTGACATACACTGCAAGGCCAAAAGTATGCGGACACCCCTTCCAGTGATTTGATTTGGCTGTTTCATCCACACCCATTGCTGCCAGGTGTATGAAATCAGACACAGCCGTGCAATCACCATAGACAAATATTGGCAGTAGAATGCGCTGTACTGAAGAGCTCAGTGACTCAACGTGGCACTGTCATCGGATGCCACCTTTCCAACAAGTCAGTTTGTCAAACTTCTGCCCTGCTAGAGCTGCCCCGGTCAACTGTAAGTGTTGTTATTGTGAAGTGGAAACATCTAGGTGCAACAACAGCTCAGCCGTGAAGTGGTAGACCACACAAGTTCACAGAACGGGACCGCCAAGTGCTGAATCGCGTAGCAAGGACAAATCATCTGTCATCGGTTGCAACACTCACAACCGAGTTTCAAACTGACTCTGGAAGTAACGTCAGCACAAGCACTGTTCGTTGAGAGCTTCATAAAATGGGTTTCCCTGGCCGAGCAGCCGCACACAAGCCTAAGATCACCATGCACAATGCCAAGCATTGGCTGGAGTGGTGTAAAAGTCATCGCCATTGGACTCTGGAGTAGTGTAAACGTGTTCTCTGGAGTGACGAATCATGCTTCACCATCTCGCAGTCCGACGGACGAATCTGGGTTTGGCGGATGCCAGGAGGATGCTACCTGCCCGAATGTATAGTGCCAACTGTAAACTTTGGTGGCAGAGGAATAGTGGTCTGGGGCTGTTTTTCATGGTTCAGGCTTGACCCCTTAGTTCCATGAAGGGAAATCTTAACGCTACAGCATACAATGACATTCTAGATGATTCCTTGCTTCCAACTTTGTGGCACAGTTTGGAAAAGGCCCTTTCCCGTTTCAGCAAGACAATGCCTCCATGCACAAAGCGAGGTCCATGCATGTACAAAGCGAGATCGGTGTGGAAGAACTTGACTGGCCTGCACAAAGCCCTGACCTCAACCCCATCGAACACCTTCAGGCTGAATTTGGAACGCCGACTGTGAGACAGATCTAATCACCCAACACCAGTGCCCTACCTCACGGATGCTTCTGTAGCTGAGTGGAAGTAAATCCCTACAGCAATGTTCCAACATCTCGTGGAAAGCCTACCCAGAGAGTGGAGACTGTTATTGCAGCAAAGGGGGAACCGATTCCATATTAATGCCCATGATTTTGGAATAAGATGCTCGATGAGGAGGTGTCCACACACTTTTGGCCATGTAGTCTATCTGTTAGGTTAGAACAGAGCCCGCATATGTTAAAACACCACACAGTTTGGGACACCAGAGGAGGAACCGATACTAAAGCAGAGGACAGTGAAGAGGTACTCAGAGAGGAGGTCAGATGAGGGGCAAGATGGGAGGGTAAGGAGAGGGTATAACAGGTGAGGAATTAGGAGGAGGTAGATTTATGGAGGTGGGCTGACTTGGCACTGAAGTTGGAATTAACACTCCTTGGACTTCAGGGTCGAGTTTCTGCTTTGCCATGCAATGTCAACAGTGGAACCTTGTATAGAAATGTGTGTTTCTTTCTAAATCATGTCCAATCAAATGAATTGGCCACAGGACTCCAATCAAGTTGTTGAGACATCTCAACTATGATCAGAGGAAATTGGATGCACCTGAGCTCAATTTGCAATGTCATCACAAAGGGGTTGAATACTTATTGACGAAAGACATTTCAGCTTTTGATTTTTTATTTATTAGTAAAAGAAATTCCACAAACATGTTTTCACATTGTCATTATGGGGTATTCTGTGAAGATCAGCGACAAAATTTTTTTTTTAATTTAATCCTTTTTAAATTCAGGCCACAACACAACAAAATGCGAAAATGTCAAAAGGTGTCAATACTTTCTGAAGGCACTATACGTACTGTATATTGTTGTGGGAATTATCTTTCAGGGTTAATAAAACTGCTTCGTGTAACGATAGTTATTTCTTTGCATTTGTTTAGATAAGCATGACGTACTATTTGTGTAATAGATATGCGTAGCGTATGTATAGTGATGTTCGCTTTCCCTCCTTGCTGTTGTCTTTCCTTCTCAAAACCACTGGCTGTGTGTTTTTGTGTTCTTTCCTCTATTTAAAATGTACTAAAAAACTGCAATATGTAACAAGGAGAATTTGCAGATGGAGCAAATCTACATTGACAAGGCCGGCAATTAGCCTCACTACAGGAGATGATTGTCAAGGCAAAACAACATTGAGGTCGGTAATTAACCTCACTACAGGAGATGATTGTCAAGACAAAACAACATTGAGAAGGTCGGTAATTAACCTCACTACAGGAGATGATTGTCAAGACAAAACAACATTGAGAAGGTCGGTAATTAACCTCACTACAGGAGATGATTGTCAAGGCAAAACTACATTGAGGTCGGTAATTAACCTCACTACAGGAGATGATTGTCAAGACAAAACAACATTGAGAAGGCCGGTAATTAACCTCACTACAGGAGATGATTGTCAAGGCAAAACAACATTGAGAAGGCCGGTAATTAACCTCACTACAGGAGATGATTGTCAAGACAAAACAACATTGAGAAGGTCGGTAATTAACCTCACTACAGGAGATGATTGTCAAGGCAAAACTACATTGAGGTCGGTAATTAACCTCACTACAGGAGATGATTGTCAAGACAAAACAACATTGAGAAGGTCGGTAATTAACCTCACTACAGGAGATGATTGTCAAGACAAAACAACATTGAGAAGGTCGGTAATTAGCCTCACTACAGGAGATGATTGTCAAGGCAAAACAACATTGAGAAGGCCGGTAATTAGCCTCACTACAGGAGATGATTGTCAAGGCAAAACAACATTGACAAGGCCGGTAATTAACCTCACTACAGGAGATGATTGTCAAGGCAAAACAATATTGACAAGGCCGGTAATTAACCTCACTACAGGAGATGATTGTCAAGGCAAAAGAACATTGAGAAGGTCGGTAATTAGCCTCACTGCAGATGATGATTGTCAAGGCAAAACAACATTGAGAAGGTCGGTAATTAACCTCACTACAGGAGATGATTGTCAAGGCAAAACAATATTGACAAGGCCGGTAATTAACCTCACTACAGGAGATGATTGTCAAGGCAAAAGAACATTGAGAAGGTCGGTAATTAGCCTCACTGCAGATGATGATTGTCAAGGCAAAACAACATTGAGAAGGCCAGTAATTAACCTCACTACAGGAGATGATTGTCAAGGCAAAACAACATTGAGAAGGTCGGTAATTAACCTCACTACAGGAGATGATTGTCAAGGCAAAACAACATTGAGAAGGTCGGTAATTAACCTCACTACAGGAGATGATTGTCAAGGCAAAACAACATTGAGAAGGTCGGTAATTAACCTCACTACAGGAGATGATTGTCAAGGCAAAACAACATTGAGAAGGTCGGTAATTAACCTCACTACAGGAGATGATTGTCAAGGCAAAACAACATTGAGAAGGTCGGTAATTAACCTCACTACAGGAGATGATTGTCAAGGCAAAACAACATTGAGAAGGTCGGTAATTAACCTCACTACAGGAGATGATTGTCAAGACAAAACAACATTGAGAAGGCCGGTAATTAACCTCACTACAGGAGATGATTGTCAAGGCAAAACAACATTGAGAAGGCCGGTAATTAACCTCACTACAGGAGATGATTGTCAAGGCAAAACAACATTGAGAAGGTCGGTAATTAACCTCACTACAGGAGATGATTGTCAAGACAAAACAACATTGAGAAGGTCGGTAATTAACCTCACTACAGGAGATGATTGTCAAGGAAAAACAACATTGAGAAGGCCGGTAATTAACCTCACTACAGGAGATGATTGTCAAGGCAAAACAACATTGACAAGGCCGGTAATTAACCTCACTACAGGAGATGATTGTCAAGGCAAAACAACATTGAGAAGGTCGGTAATTAACCTCACTACAGGAGATGATTGTCAAGGCAAAACAACATTGAGAAGGTCGGTAATTAACCTCACTACAGGAGATGATTGTCAAGGCAAAACAACATTGACAAGGCCGGTAATTAACCTCACTACAGGAGATGATTGTCAAGGAAAAACAACATTGAGAAGGTCGGTAATTAACCTCACTACAGGAGATGATTGTCAAGGCAAAACAACATTGAGAAGGCCAGTAATTAACCTCACTACAGGAGATGATTGTCAAGGAAAAACAACATTGAGAAGGTCGGTAATTAACCTCACTACAGGAGATGATTGTCAAGGCAAAACAACATTGAGAAGGTCGGTAATTAACCTCACTACAGGAGATGATTGTCAAGGCAAAACAACATTGAGAAGGTCGGTAATTAACCTCACTACAGGAGATGATTGTCAAGGCAAAACAACATTGAGAAGGCCGGTAATTAACCTCACTACAGGAGATGATTGTCAAGGCAAAACAACATTGAGAAGGTCGGTAATTAACCTCACTACAGGAGATGATTGTCAAGACAAAACAACATTGAGAAGGCCGGTAATTAACCTCACTACAGGAGATGATTGTCAAGGCAAAACAACATTGAGAAGGTCGGTAATTAACCTCACTACAGGAGATGATTGTCAAGGCAAAACAACATTGAGAAGGCCAGTAATTAACCTCACTACAGGAGATGATTGTCAAGGCAAAACAACATTGAGAAGGTCGGTAATTAACCTCACTACAGGAGATGATTGTCAAGGCAAAACAACATTGAGAAGGTCGGTAATTAACCTCACTACAGGAGATGATTGTCAAGGCAAAACAACATTGAGAAGGTCGGTAATTAACCTCACTACAGGAGATGATTGTCAAGGCAAAACAACATTGAGAAGGCCGGTAATTAACCTCACTACAGGAGATGATTGTCAAGGCAAAACAACATTGAGAAGGTCGGTAATTAACCTCACTACAGGAGATGATTGTCAAGACAAAACAACATTGAGAAGGCCGGTAATTAACCTCACTACAGGAGATGATTGTCAAGGAAAAACAACATTGACAAGGCCGGTAATTAGCCTCACTACAGGAGATGATTGTCAAGGCAAAACAACATTGAGAAGGTCGGTAATTAACCTCACTACAGGAGATGATTGTCAAGGCAAAACAACATTGAGAAGGCCGGTAATTAACCTCACTACAGGAGATGATTGTCAAGGCAAAACAACATTGAGAAGGCCGGTAATTAACCTCACTACAGGAGATGATTGTCAAGGCAAAACAACATTGACAAGGCCGGTAATTAACCTCACTACAGGAGATGATTGTCAAGGCAAAACAACATTGAGAAGGCCGGTAATTAACCTCACTACAGGAGATGATTGTCAAGGCAAAACAACATTGACAAGGTCGGTAATTAACCTCACTACAGGAGATGATTGTCAAGGCAAAACAACATTGACAAGGTCGGTAATTAACCTCACTACAGGAGATGATTGTCAAGGCAAAACAACATTGACAAGGCCGGTAATTAACCTCACTACAGGAGATGATTGTCAAGGAAAAACAACATTGACAAGGCCGGTAATTAACCTCACTACAGGAGATGATTGTCAAGGCAAAACAACATTGAGAAGGTCGGTAATTAACCTCACTACAGGAGATGATTGTCAAGGCAAAACAACATTGAGAAGGTCGGTAATTAACCTCACTACAGGAGATGATTGTCAAGGCAAAACAACATTGAGAAGGCCGGTAATTAACCTCACTACAGGAGATGATTGTCAAGGCAAAACAACATTGAGAAGGCCGGTAATTAACCTCACTACAGGAGATGATTGTCAAGGCAAAACAACATTGAGAAGGCCGGTAATTAACCTCACTACAGGAGATGATTGTCAAGGCAAAACAACATTGAGAAGGCCGGTAATTAACCTCACTACAGGAGATGATTGTCAAGGCAAAACAACATTGAGAAGGCCGGTAATTAACCTCACTACAGGAGATGATTGTCAAGACAAAACAACATTGAGAAGGCCGGTAATTAACCTCACTACAGGAGATGATTGTCAAGGCAAAACAACATTGAGAAGGTCGGTAATTAACCTCACTACAGGAGATGATTGTCAAGGCAAAACAACATTGAGAAGGTCGGTAATTAACCTCACTACAGGAGATGATTGTCAAGGCAAAACAACATTGAGAAGGCCGGTAATTAACCTCACTACAGGAGATGATTGTCAAGGCAAAACAACATTGAGAAGGCCGGTAATTAACCTCACTACAGGAGATGATTGTCAAGGCAAAACAACATTGAGAAGGCCGGTAATTAACCTCACTACAGGAGATGATTGTCAAGGCAAAACAACATTGACAAGGCCGGTAATTAACCTCACTACAGGAGATGATTGTCAAGGCAAAACAACATTGAGAAGGCCGGTAATTAACCTCACTACAGGAGATGATTGTCAAGGCAAAACAACATTGAGAAGGCCGGTAATTAACCTCACTACAGGAGATGATTGTCAAGGCAAAACAACATTGAGAAGGCCGGTAATTAACCTCACTACAGGAGATGATTGTCAAGGCAAAACAACATTGAGAAGGTCGGTAATTAACCTCACTACAGGAGATGATTGTCAAGGCAAAACAACATTGAGAAGGCCGGTAATTAACCTCACTACAGGAGATGATTGTCAAGGCAAAACAACATTGAGAAGGCCGGTAATTAACCTCACTACAGGAGATGATTGTCAAGGCAAAACAACATTGAGAAGGTCGGTAATTAACCTCACTACAGGAGATGATTGTCAAGGCAAAACAACATTGAGAAGGTCGGTAATTAACCTCACTACAGGAGATGATTGTCAAGGCAAAACAACATTGAGAAGGCCGGTAATTAACCTCACTACAGGAGATGATTGTCAAGGCAAAACAACATTGAGAAGGCCGGTAATTAACCTCACTACAGGAGATGATTGTCAAGGCAAAACAACATTGAGAAGGCCGGTAATTAACCTCACTACAGGAGATGATTGTCAAGGCAAAACAACATTGAGAAGGCCGGTAATTAACCTCACTACAGGAGATGATTGTCAAGGCAAAACAACATTGACAAGGCCGGTAATTAACCTCACTACAGGAGATGATTGTCAAGGCAAAACAACATTGAGAAGGCCGGTAATTAACCTCACTACAGGAGATGATTGTCAAGGCAAAACAACATTGAGAAGGCCGGTAATTAACCTCACTACAGGAGATGATTGTCAAGGCAAAACAACATTGAGAAGGCCGGTAATTAACCTCACTACAGGAGATGATTGTCAAGGCAAAACAACATTGAGAAGGCCGGTAATTAACCTCACTACAGGAGATGATTGTCAAGGCAAAACAACATTGACAAGGCCGGTAATTAGCCTCACTACAGGAGATGATTGTCAAGGCAAAACAACATTGAGAAGGTCGGTAATTAATCTCACTACAGGAGATGATTGTCAAGGCAAAACAACATTGAGAAGGCCGGTAATTAGCCTCACTACAGGAGATGATTGTCAAGGCAAAACAACATTGAGAAGGCCGGTAATTAGCCTCACTACAGGAGATGATTGTCAAGGCAAAACAACATTGAGAAGGCCGGTAATTAACCTCACTACAGGAGATGATTGTCAAGGCAAAACAACATTGAGAAGGCCGGTAATTAACCTCACTACAGGAGATGATTGTCAAGGCAAAACAACATTGAGAAGGCCGGTAATTAACCTCACTACAGGAGATGATTGTCAAGGCAAAACAACATTGAGAAGGCCGGTAATTAACCTCACTACAGGAGATGATTGTCAAGGCAAAACAACATTGAGAAGGCCGGTAATTAACCTCACTACAGGAGATGATTGTCAAGGCAAAACAACATTGAGAAGGCCGGTAATTAACCTCACTACAGGAGATGATTGTCAAGGCAAAACAACATTGAGAAGGCCGGTAATTAACCTCACTACAGGAGATGATTGTCAAGACAAAACAACATTGAGAAGGTCGGTAATTAACCTCACTACAGGAGATGATTGTCAAGGAAAAACAACATTGAGAAGGCCGGTAATTAACCTCACTACAGGAGATGATTGTCAAGGCAAAACAACATTGAGAAGGCCGGTAATTAACCTCACTACAGGAGATGATTGTCAAGGCAAAACAACATTGAGAAGGCCGGTAATTAACCTCACTACAGGAGATGATTGTCAAGGCAAAACAACATTGAGAAGGCCGGTAATTAACCTCACTACAGGAGATGATTGTCAAGGCAAAACAACATTGAGAAGGCCGGTAATTAACCTCACTACAGGAGATGATTGTCAAGGCAAAACAACATTGAGAAGGCCGGTAATTAACCTCACTACAGGAGATGATTGTCAAGGCAAAACAACATTGAGAAGGTCGGTAATTAACCTCACTACAGGAGATGATTGTCAAGGCAAAACAACATTGAGAAGGCCGGTAATTAACCTCACTACAGGAGATGATTGTCAAGGCAAAACAACATTGACAAGGCCGGTAATTAACCTCACTACAGGAGATGATTGTCAAGGCAAAACAACATTGAGAAGGCCGGTAATTAACCTCACTACAGGAGATGATTGTCAAGGCAAAACAACATTGACAAGGCCGGTAATTAACCTCACTACAGGAGATGATTGTCAAGGCAAAACAACATTGAGAAGGCCGGTAATTAACCTCACTACAGGAGATGATTGTCAAGGCAAAACAACATTGAGAAGGTCGGTAATTAACCTCACTACAGGAGATGATTGTCAAGGAAAAACAACATTGAGAAGGCCGGTAATTAACCTCACTACAGGAGATGATTGTCAAGGCAAAACAACATTGAGAAGGCCGGTAATTAACCTCACTACAGGAGATGATTGTCAAGGCAAAACAACATTGAGAAGGCCGGTAATTAACCTCACTACAGGAGATGATTGTCAAGGCAAAACAACATTGAGAAGGCCGGTAATTAACCTCACTACAGGAGATGATTGTCAAGGCAAAACAACATTGAGAAGGCCGGTAATTAACCTCACTACAGGAGATGATTGTCAAGGCAAAACAACATTGAGAAGGCCGGTAATTAACCTCACTACAGGAGATGATTGTCAAGGCAAAACAACATTGAGAAGGCCGGTAATTAACCTCACTACAGGAGATGATTGTCAAGGCAAAACAACATTGAGAAGGCCGGTAATTAACCTCACTACAGGAGATGATTGTCAAGGAAAAACAACATTGAGAAGGCCGGTAATTAACCTCACTACAGGAGATGATTGTCAAGGCAAAACAACATTGAGAAGGCCGGTAATTAACCTCACTACAGGAGATGATTGTCAAGGCAAAACAACATTGAGAAGGCCGGTAATTAACCTCACTACAGGAGATGATTGTCAAGGCAAAACAACATTGAGAAGGCCGGTAATTAACCTCACTACAGGAGATGATTGTCAAGGCAAAACAACATTGAGAAGGTCGGTAATTAACCTCACTACAGGAGATGATTGTCAAGGCAAAACAACATTGACAAGGCCGGTAATTAACCTCACTACAGGAGATGATTGTCAAGGAAAAACAACATTGAGAAGGTCGGTAATTAACCTCACTACAGGAGATGATTGTCAAGGCAAAACAACATTGAGAAGGTCGGTAATTAACCTCACTACAGGAGATGATTGTCAAGGCAAAACAACATTGAGAAGGTCGGTAATTAACCTCACTACAGGAGATGATTGTCAAGGCAAAACAACATTGAGAAGGCCGGTAATTAACCTCACTACAGGAGATGATTGTCAAGGCAAAACAACATTGAGAAGGCCGGTAATTAACCTCACTACAGGAGATGATTGTCAAGGCAAAACAACATTGAGAAGGCCGGTAATTAACCTCACTACAGGAGATGATTGTCAAGGCAAAACAACATTGAGAAGGCCGGTAATTAACCTCACTACAGGAGATGATTGTCAAGGCAAAACAACATTGAGAAGGCCGGTAATTAACCTCACTACAGGAGATGATTGTCAAGGCAAAACAACATTGAGAAGGCCGGTAATTAACCTCACTACAGGAGATGATTGTCAAGGCAAAACAACATTGAGAAGGTCGGTAATTAACCTCACTACAGGAGATGATTGTCAAGGCAAAACAACATTGAGAAGGCCGGTAATTAACCTCACTACAGGAGATGATTGTCAAGGCAAAACAACATTGAGAAGGCCGGTAATTAACCTCACTACAGGAGATGATTGTCAAGGCAAAACAACATTGAGAAGGCCGGTAATTAACCTCACTACAGGAGATGATTGTCAAGGCAAAACAACATTGAGAAGGCCGGTAATTAACCTCACTACAGGAGATGATTGTCAAGGCAAAACAACATTGACAAGGCCGGTAATTAACCTCACTACAGGAGATGATTGTCAAGGCAAAACAACATTGAGAAGGCCGGTAATTAACCTCACTACAGGAGATGATTGTCAAGGCAAAACAACATTGAGAAGGTCGGTAATTAACCTCACTACAGGAGATGATTGTCAAGGCAAAACAACATTGAGAAGGCCGGTAATTAACCTCACTACAGGAGATGATTGTCAAGGCAAAACAACATTGAGAAGGCCGGTAATTAACCTCACTACAGGAGATGATTGTCAAGGCAAAACAACATTGAGAAGGTCGGTAATTAACCTCACTACAGGAGATGATTGTCAAGGCAAAACAACATTGAGAAGGCCGGTAATTAACCTCACTACAGGAGATGATTGTCAAGGCAAAACAACATTGAGAAGGTCGGTAATTAACCTCACTACAGGAGATGATTGTCAAGGCAAAACAACATTGAGAAGGCCGGTAATTAACCTCACTACAGGAGATGATTGTCAAGGCAAAACAACATTGACAAGGCCGGTAATTAACCTCACTACAGGAGATGATTGTCAAGGCAAAACAACATTGAGAAGGTCGGTAATTAACCTCACTACAGGAGATGATTGTCAAGGCAAAACAACATTGAGAAGGCCGGTAATTAACCTCACTACAGGAGATGATTGTCAAGGCAAAACAACATTGAGAAGGTCGGTAATTAACCTCACTACAGGAGATGATTGTCAAGGCAAAACAACATTGAGAAGGCCGGTAATTAACCTCACTACAGGAGATGATTGTCAAGACAAAACAACATTGAGAAGGTCGGTAATTAACCTCACTACAGGAGATGATTGTCAAGGAAAAACAACATTGAGAAGGTCGGTAATTAACCTCACTACAGGAGATGATTGTCAAGGCAAAACAACATTGAGAAGGTCAGTAATTAACCTCACTACAGGAGATGATTGTCAAGGCAAAACAACATTGAGAAGGTCGGTAATTAACCTCACTACAGGAGATGATTGTCAAGGCAAAACAACATTGACAAGGCCGGTAATTAACCTCACTACAGGAGATGATTGTCAAGGAAAAACAACATTGAGAAGGTCGGTAACACTGAACAACAAATTTCAAAAATTTTTTTTTACTGGAGATGTGTAAAGTGATTAAGACTAATTTGGGTACGCTGATTTCAAAAATCATAACCGTTTTGCTGTATCACGTCAGGATTTTCAGGAACAGAAATATTCCCATTGCCTAGAAGTCAGGATTTCAATGAAATTTACATATGTCTTTAACATGTCTATTTCGTACAATTGTTGTTAACTTGTGTTATATTTCTTTCTTTCAGATAAAGATGAGTAGGCGTTCCTATACCAATCATCCTGACAACTTCTGTTATGTCTGTAGTCGGTATACCAAAAAAGATCAACAGCGAAGTATATCTACAGCAGTGAAAATGAAGGCCGCCTACTTTCACTACTTCGGGTGTAAGGTGGGGGACCAAGAACAGAGCTGGGCACCACACATCTGCTGCACAAGCTGTCATACAACCTTGACTCAGTGGTTGGTGGGCAAGTGCGCGAGCATGCCATTTGCGGTGCCCATGATATGGCGTGAGCCGCAGAATCATCATGATGATTGTTATTTCTGCTGCACAAGCATCGCCGGCTTCAACAAGAAGAATAAAGGTCACATCAAGTACGCTGACTGCGTCTCTGCTCGTAAACCTGTGCCTCATGATGACGAGAACCCCGTTCCAACACCTCCAGCTGATCAGAACATAGCTGTAAGCAGTGGTGAAGAGGATGGTGATGATGAACCTTTTGAACCCGACACTCAAGAATCACACCTTCTGAACCAGGGAGACTTAAATGATCTTGTAAGAGATCTCTCGCTGTCAAAGGCGAAGGCAGAGCTGCTTGGATCAAGGCTGCAGCAGTGGAATCTACTTGAACCTAACACCAAGATATCCTTGTTCAGAGCACGTCACAGAGACATGGCCGAGTTCTTTGAGATGGAAGACATGATGACATTCTGCAGTGACATCAACGGTCTGTTGAAAGAACTTGGGTGTGATCACGATCCTGCAGACTGGCGCCTCTTCATCGACTCGGGGAAGAACAGCTTGAAGGCTGTTTTGCTCCACAATGGCAACGAGAAACCATCAGTCCCACTGGCTCACGCGTTCGGCATGACAGAGACCTATGAGACTATGCGGCAGCTGCTTGATTCCATCAAGTACAATGACTTCAACTGGCACATCTGCGGAGACTTGAAAGTGGTGGCGCTGTTGTTAGGGCTGCAGTCAGGCTACACGAAATACATGTGCTTCCTTTGTCTCTGGGATAGCAGAGACGACAAGAATCACTGGACGAAGAAAGATTGGGAAGAGCGAAAAGAGCATGTACCTGGTCGACACAACGTGAAGCATGTCGCCCTTGTCGACCCAGCCAAGGTTTTCCTTCCACCACTCCACATAAAGCTCGGCTTGATGAAAAGTTTTGTACGGGCAATGGATCTGAATGGGCGTGGGTTTTTATACCTCAAGGAAAAGTTTGGCAACACCTTGTCGGAGGCCAAGATCAAGGCTGGTGTCTTTGTTGGACCGCAAATCCGACAGATTATGAAGGACGAAACTTTTCCGACAACTCTAAACCCCAAAGAGCTGGCAGCGTGGAGGAGCTTCAAAGCTGTGACGGACAACTTCTTGGGGAACGAGCGCGCGGACAACTATGAAGAAATAGTGCAGCAGCTGCTGGAGTCCTTCAGGAAACTTGGCTCCAGGATGTCCCTGAAAATCCATTTCCTACACCAGCACCTGAACTTCTTCCCTGACAACTTGGGAGCAGTCTTGGACGAGCACGGCGAGCGATTCCACCAAGAGATTTCACTCATGGAGACGCGTTACCAAGGGCGGCACAACCCGAACATGATGGGCGATTTCTGCTGGTTCCTGCATCGGGAAACTGACACAGAGCAGCACAAACGCAAAGCCAAATGCCTAAAGCATTTTTAATTATATTCTAGTGGAGTTTTTCTGTAATTTCTATAATTTTGAAGCATTCATGATGAAATAAATGAATAAATGAATTTTTGTAAATTTCATTGAAATCCTGACTTCTAGGCAATGGGAATATTTCTGTTCCTGAAAATCCTGACCTGATACAGCAAAACGGTTATGATTTTTGAAATCAGCGTACCCAAATTAGTCTAAATCACTTTACACATCTCCAGTAAAAAATTTTTGTTGTTCAGTGTAATTAACCTCACTACAGGAGATGATTGTCAAGACAAAACAACATTGAGAAGGTCGGTAATTAACCTCACTACAGGAGATGATTGTCAAGGCAAAACAACATTGAGAAGGCCGGTAATTAACCTCACTACAGGAGATGATTGTCAAGGCAAAACAACATTGAGAAGGCCGGTAATTAACCTCACTACAGGAGATGATTGTCAAGGCAAAACAACATTGAGAAGGCCGGTAATTAACCTCACTACAGGAGATGATTGTCAAGGCAAAACAACATTGAGAAGGCCGGTAATTAACCTCACTACAGGAGATGATTGTCAAGGCAAAACAACATTGAGAAGGCCGGTAATTAACCTCACTACAGGAGATGATTGTCAAGGCAAAACAACATTGAGAAGGTCGGTAATTAACCTCACTACAGGAGATGATTGTCAAGGCAAAACAACATTGAGAAGGCCGGTAATTAACCTCACTACAGGAGATGATTGTCAAGGCAAAACAACATTGAGAAGGTCGGTAATTAACCTCACTACAGGAGATGATTGTCAAGGCAAAACAACATTGAGAAGGCCGGTAATTAACCTCACTACAGGAGATGATTGTCAAGGCAAAACAACATTGAGAAGGCCGGTAATTAACCTCACTACAGGAGATGATTGTCAAGGCAAAACAACATTGACAAGGCCGGTAATTAGCCTCACTACAGGAGATGATTGTCAAGGCAAAACAACATTGAGAAGGTCGGTAATTAACCTCACTACAGGAGATGATTGTCAAGGCAAAACAACATTGAGAAGGTCGGTAATTAACCTCACTACAGGAGATGATTGTCAAGGCAAAACAACATTGAGAAGGCCGGTAATTAACCTCACTACAGGAGATGATTGTCAAGGCAAAACAACATTGAGAAGGTCGGTAATTAACCTCACTACAGGAGATGATTGTCAAGGCAAAACAACATTGAGAAGGTCGGTAATTAACCTCACTACAGGAGATGATTGTCAAGGAAAAACAACATTGAGAAGGCCGGTAATTAACCTCACTACAGGAGATGATTGTCAAGGCAAAACAACATTGACAAGGCCGGTAATTAACCTCACTACAGGAGATGATTGTCAAGGCAAAACAACATTGAGAAGGCCGGTAATTAACCTCACTACAGGAGATGATTGTCAAGGCAAAACAACATTGAGAAGGCCGGTAATTAACCTCACTACAGGAGATGATTGTCAAGGCAAAACAACATTGAGAAGGCCGGTAATTAACCTCACTACAGGAGATGATTGTCAAGGCAAAACAACATTGAGAAGGCCGGTAATTAACCTCACTACAGGAGATGATTGTCAAGGCAAAACAACATTGACAAGGCCGGTAATTAACCTCACTACAGGAGATGATTGTCAAGGCAAAACAACATTGAGAAGGCCGGTAATTAACCTCACTACAGGAGATGATTGTCAAGGCAAAACAACATTGAGAAGGCCGGTAATTAACCTCACTACAGGAGATGATTGTCAAGGCAAAACAACATTGAGAAGGCCGGTAATTAACCTCACTACAGGAGATGATTGTCAAGGCAAAACAACATTGAGAAGGCCGGTAATTAACCTCACTACAGGAGATGATTGTCAAGGCAAAACAACATTGAGAAGGCCGGTAATTAACCTCACTACAGGAGATGATTGTCAAGGCAAAACAACATTGAGAAGGCCGGTAATTAACCTCACTACAGGAGATGATTGTCAAGGCAAAACAACATTGAGAAGGTCGGTAATTAACCTCACTACAGGAGATGATTGTCAAGGCAAAACAACATTGAGAAGGCCGGTAATTAACCTCACTACAGGAGATGATTGTCAAGGCAAAACAACATTGAGAAGGCCGGTAATTAACCTCACTACAGGAGATGATTGTCAAGGCAAAACAACATTGAGAAGGCCGGTAATTAACCTCACTACAGGAGATGATTGTCAAGGCAAAACAACATTGAGAAGGCCGGTAATTAACCTCACTACAGGAGATGATTGTCAAGGCAAAACAACATTGAGAAGGCCGGTAATTAACCTCACTACAGGAGATGATTGTCAAGGCAAAACAACATTGAGAAGGTCGGTAATTAACCTCACTACAGGAGATGATTGTCAAGGCAAAACAACATTGAGAAGGCCGGTAATTAACCTCACTACAGGAGATGATTGTCAAGGCAAAACAACATTGAGAAGGTCGGTAATTAACCTCACTACAGGAGATGATTGTCAAGGCAAAACAACATTGAGAAGGCCGGTAATTAACCTCACTACAGGAGATGATTGTCAAGGCAAAACAACATTGAGAAGGCCGGTAATTAACCTCACTACAGGAGATGATTGTCAAGGCAAAACAACATTGACAAGGCCGGTAATTAACCTCACTACAGGAGATGATTGTCAAGGCAAAACAACATTGAGAAGGCCGGTAATTAACCTCACTACAGGAGATGATTGTCAAGGCAAAACAACATTGAGAAGGCCGGTAATTAACCTCACTACAGGAGATGATTGTCAAGGCAAAACAACATTGAGAAGGCCGGTAATTAACCTCACTACAGGAGATGATTGTCAAGGCAAAACAACATTGAGAAGGTCGGTAATTAACCTCACTACAGGAGATGATTGTCAAGGCAAAACAACATTGAGAAGGCCGGTAATTAACCTCACTACAGGAGATGATTGTCAAGGCAAAACAACATTGACAAGGCCGGTAATTAACCTCACTACAGGAGATGATTGTCAAGGCAAAACAACATTGAGAAGGTCGGTAATTAACCTCACTACAGGAGATGATTGTCAAGGCAAAACAACATTGAGAAGGTCGGTAATTAACCTCACTACAGGAGATGATTGTCAAGGCAAAACAACATTGAGAAGGCCGGTAATTAACCTCACTACAGGAGATGATTGTCAAGGCAAAACAACATTGAGAAGGTCGGTAATTAACCTCACTACAGGAGATGATTGTCAAGGCAAAACAACATTGAGAAGGCCGGTAATTAACCTCACTACAGGAGATGATTGTCAAGGCAAAACAACATTGAGAAGGCCGGTAATTAACCTCACTACAGGAGATGATTGTCAAGGCAAAACAACATTGACAAGGCCGGTAATTAACCTCACTACAGGAGATGATTGTCAAGGCAAAACAACATTGAGAAGGCCGGTAATTAGCCTCACTACAGGAGATGATTGTCAAGGCAAAACAACATTGAGAAGGCCGGTAATTAATCTCACTACAGGAGATGATTGTCAAGGCAAAACAACATTGAGAAGGCCGGTAATTAGCCTCACTGCAGGAGATGATTGTCAAGGCAAAACAACATTGAGAAGGCCGGTAATTAACCTCACTACAGGAGATGATTGTCAAGGAAAAACAACATTGAGAAGGCCGGTAATTAACCTCACTACAGGAGATGATTGTCAAGGCAAAACAACATTGAGAAGGTCGGTAATTAACCTCACTACAGGAGATGATTGTCAAGGCAAAACAACATTGAGAAGGCCGGTAATTAACCTCACTACAGGAGATGATTGTCAAGGCAAAACAACATTGAGAAGGCCGGTAATTAACCTCACTACAGGAGATGATTGTCAAGGCAAAACAACATTGAGAAGGCCGGTAATTAACCTCACTACAGGAGATGATTGTCAAGGCAAAACAACATTGACAAGGCCGGTAATTAACCTCACTACAGGAGATGATTGTCAAGGCAAAACAACATTGAGAAGGTCGGTAATTAACCTCACTACAGGAGATGATTGTCAAGGCAAAACAACATTGAGAAGGTCGGTAATTAACCTCACTACAGGAGATGATTGTCAAGGCAAAACAACATTGAGAAGGTCGGTAATTAACCTCACTACAGGAGATGATTGTCAAGGAAAAACAACATTGAGAAGGCCGGTAATTAACCTCACTGCAGGAGATGAATGTCAAGGCAAAACAACATTGAGTAGGTCGGTAATTAACCTCACTACAGGAGATGATTGTCAAGGCAAAACAACATTGAGTAGGTCGGTAATTAGCCTCACTGCAGATGACGATTGTCAAGGCAAAACAACATTGAGTAGGCCGGTAATTAACCTCACTACAGGAGATGATTGTCAAGGCAAAACAACATTGAGAAGGTCGGTAATTAACCTCACTACAGGAGATGATTGTCAAGGCAAAACAATATTGACAAGGCCGGTAATTAACCTCACTACAGGAGATGATTGTCAGGGAGAAGCAACATTGACGAAGTCGGAAATTGGCCTCAACATGGAAGCTCACGCTGCATGGCACAAGGATTTTGGACAGCAATCTCATGCACGGTTGACAGTTGGCAGCTACTCGGAGAGAGGAGAGAGAAGAGAGAGAAGAGAGGAGAGAGAAGAGAGAGAAAGAGACGAGAGACAGAGGAGAGACGAGAGACTTTCCCACTGCTCTCGGAGAGAAAGTTTAATGTGTGAGAGCGAGATTGTTATGTCGAACTTTGCTCCAGGACTCCTGCAACAGCTCACGGAGAGAGACGTTCATGTTTTGGAGGGGTGGGGTGGTTTAATGGGTATATAACAGATCATGCTTTTGGATTGGGGTGGTGAAGCTGAGATGGTGGTGAACAGCTGCCCTGAAGACCTGGAGGGAAGAATGAAATAGGTCTGAATCCGAATTGATGATCTGAGATTAGGTTGTTGGAGAAAAGGAGGGATTTTATGTCAACTGCGATGATGGATTCCATGACATTGCTGATGATTGGAAATATACTAATTAGTCTGTTGTTAAGCAGATCTGTTTTTGCACCTTTTTGTGTAGTGCAGTGATGTTGGCCGACTTCCAACCAGATAGAAAATGACCTCGGGCTAATGATAGTGTGAAAAGGGCAGATGGAGAGGATGTGGAAGAACAGCAGAGCAGGTTTTTTGGAAGCATGAGCTGATGCCTGTTCTCTGAGAATGACCAAAGATATGTTGACCTTCACAAGCACATGATCAGATGAACCAATTGGGACAGAGGAAGAGCAATATGCATTGTCAAGGAGTTGGTGATCACCAAATCCAAGAGAGAAGATTTACAAACAACAGAAATCCAGTTGGGAAGGTTTACAGATCGAGTCAGTCCAATGGAGTCAAAAAAGTCACACACAATGACACATACAGGGAAATTAGACAAGGGAGGACGTCGTTTGGGCCATCTCACCTGCGCCACATCAATACCAGACCAATTTTTATCCATTCAATTGATGCAATTCGATTGGGGGAATGAGGGGAGGATAGAATTGCTGAATTGCCATGGCTGGTGAGAGAGGTACCACCACCAGCCAGTTTGCATGGTGACAATTGAAATCACCACATATGAGGAAGAGAGAGTTGGGATGGATAGTTAAAAGTTAGTCCATGTCGTGAGAGAGCGAGAGAGCGAGAGAGCGAGAGAGCGAGAGAGCGAGAGAGCGAGAGAGCGAGAGAGCGAGATCTCGGTGGAGTCATCACTGTTGGGAGGATGGTACAACATACAGACAAACAAGAAGTGGGAGTGGAGGGGAAATCTCACCCAAAAGTACACCTTGGGATTGGGAGGTGTAACATCAGTGCATGGCCAGTGAGAAATGGAGTTCTTGATGTAAATGGGATTCAGGCCTCTCAAACCAGCAGAGACAATAGCCAGGGAGAGACACCCAGGAGTCAGGGACATCCTCTGGGAGGAAGTATTTTGGGAGGAAGTATTTTAGGAATGCCAGACCATTCAAATATGGGGCTGGCATTCATAAAAACAGGTTGGCTAACTGATCCTGCAGATAGCAGTGGGCAGCTCCGTGTCCTTCACAAACTGCAGCTAAAAGCGAGAAATAGCAACGTCAACTATAATTTCTTGTATCCGGGCTGCAAAACAAATGAAAAATTCTTCGTAAACTCTGTAATGCTTATTGCCTAAAGGGTGGATATGTGATGGGCACCCCAATTGTTCAGAACCCATGCAGCAAATGTCGTGGCACAAGAGTTCACGACCACTCGTTCTACTCATTTTCCACTGCCGTCTCTCGCTCGGTTTATTTATTCGTTCCCTTTTCTATTTCTGGAAGAATACCTCGCAAACCTTTGCTTTTGTTTGGCTACCCAATATCCTGTACCTCTTTTACAAATCCGCAGAGTAAGATCTCCACATATAATTTGCTCTGAAATTCAGCACAACCTACGAGGTCTTGCTCCGACCCAAAACTGTGCTATTGTACACCGCTCCTTCCCAATTCCATATCCAGGTGATGCATGATGCCATCGCCGGGCGCCGAAGGAAGTACTCCGTTTGTTTGTCCGGGTGATATCTCAGCCATCCTTTGAGCGAGGAAGCTGAAATTTTGGGA
>NC_140964.1:9447548-9455048 GCF_056783735.1 Eptatretus burgeri | reverse complement strand
CCCCACAGGTGTTCAATGAAGTCTCCCCACTGGCCACTTCAGAACAGTCCAGCATTTTGTGTTGAACCATTTCTGGGTGTTTTTTGAAGTGTGTTTGGGGTCATTGTCCTGCTGCAAAGACCCATGACCTTTGACAGAGACCCAGCTTTCTGACACTGGATTGAACATTGTGCTCCAAAATTCCTCCTTGGTAATCTCCTGATTTCATGATGCCATGCACACATTCAAGGCACCCAGTGTCAGAGGCAGCACAGAAACCCCAAAACATCACTGAACCTCCTCCATATTTGACTGTAGGGAATGTGTTCTTTTCTTTGAAGGCTTCATTTTGTTTTCTGTAAACATAGAGATGATGTGCTTTACCAAAAGACTCTAATCTGGTCTCATCTGTCCACAGGACATTCTCTCAAAAGGATTTTGGCTTGTTCAGGTGTGTTTTCGCAAACTCAAGTCAGGCTTTCTTATGTCTCTCCCTCTCCCAGCTCCTGGGTCTCCAACCATAGAACCCCCTTTCATCGAGTTGGAGACAGATGGTGTGAGTTGAAACTGTCATACCTTGTGTCTGAAGGTCAGCTTGAATCTGTTTGGCAGTTGATCGAGATGTTTCTCCACCATTCGAACAATCTTTCGCTGCAATCTTCGATCAAGTTTTCTCTTGCGGCCACGTCCAGGGAAGTTGACTGCAGCACCATGAGCCTGCCTTAAACTTCCTGATAATATTGTGTATGGTGGACACAGGAACATCAAGGTCTCTGGAGATGGAATTGTGGCCTTGAAATTGTCCATGTTTGGCTCCAATCTTGTCTGACCTCCTCAGACAATTCTCTGGTTTTCTTTCTTTTCTCCATGATCATTGCGGTACACACAGTGACACAAAACAGCAGAATGACTCCATTTCTCAATTCAAACTGGTTGAACGAGTGATTTTTTAGATTGCAGGCACGTGCAATTCACCACAGGTGAGTTCAATTCCAAAGTAAAGGAGAATTACCTGCTTGACATCTCATTATTTCTAACAACTTCTAAAAGGTGCCAGTAACATTGTCCAGACCATTTTAGGATTTGTGTGTGGAATAAGCTAAGAGTTAGTATTTTTTTCAATTTTCTCTGTTTTTTTTTTTCCACTGCAAACCAAATAAATATCAATGTGGAAACCAAAAGACTTTTTAATACACACAATTTTCTGGAAGAAATGATGCATTGTTTGAAAAAAGTGCAAGGGTGGCAATATTTTTGGCCATGCCTGAACTGTATATGTTCCTCATTGTATCAGTGACATTGTGACAAAACATTCAGTGAGGAATGTAAAATACATGCATACATACATATATATATATATATATATATATATATATATATATATATATATATATATATATATATATATATATATATATATATATATATATATATATATATATATATATACACACACACACACACATGCCAGTTGATTTTTGGAATATGTCTGCATGGATATGTGTACGGACTGCCTTCACCCATTGGGTGGACAACTGGACAGACTCCACCCACAGTTGTAACGTATTAAAAAAAAATTATAACAAGCAGTGGTGCATTCAAAGTACACCACACCCATGCCAAATAAATAACAAATCCTCCATCACGCGACATCTCTTGGGCGCCTTCGGCACCTGGCAATGCCACCTTGCAGCACATGGAGTCGGAATTGTGAGGGAGCGGTGTACAATAATTGATTAATTGCATAATTAAAATAAATAAATAAAAATCATAAAATAATTACTTTCTCAATCAATTGCCAAATAGCATATGTCCACTACCACTGTTTCATCCGAATGTGGAACTTTTTGAAAATGAAGTAATCGAAAAATGAATGATCGATTCATTGATTAATTGATAAATCACAAAAATACTCTTTACAGCCAAATCACTTGGTCACTGTCCTGTCCAAATATCAGCTTCCCAGCTCAAAAGGTGCCCGAGATATTGCCCAGGTGAGAAATAAAATAAAGGAAGAATTAATCAATCGATAATAAGTAATTAATCAATTATTTGATTGATCAAAAAACAAAAAATAATTGCCAAAGCATATTTTCACTTTTGTCCCCAAATTTCAGCTTCCTAGCTCAAAGGATGGCTGAGATATCGCCCGGACAAACAAACAAACAAACAAACAAGAAAACAAACGGAGTGAAAATTGAGTACTCCCTTCGGCACCGGCGATGATGTCATGCGTCGCCTGGATATAGAATTGGGAAGGAGCGGTGTACACAAATATACATTACGCTATTTTGTGAAGGCATGTCGGCCTTAGGCCTCTGGTGTTGGCCCATGGCCCAGTGCATTTGGAATTATCCAAGCCATACAACCACAATGAATTGCACATTTGTGGTGCACATGTTTTTGCTTCATACATGCAACCCAGGTTATTACCTCCTCCACCAAAGGTGGGGGAGGTTGTCTGTCTGTCTCTGTCTGTCTCTGTCTGTCTCCGTCTGTGAACAGGATATCTCAAAAGGTTGTGGATGAATTCAGACTAAATTTTGTGGACACAGGACAGGTCAGGTATGGGAGCATGCACCAGAGCAGCGTGTCGCTGCGTCCACTTTCCGCCGGTACTCCAGGGGCCTCTGTCTGACCATCCCCCAGGCAGATGCCGAGCCCATTCCCATCTCCTTGAGATGCCGATCAACCTGCTGCAACCACGAGGCACGTGGTCGGCCCATTGGCCTCCTCCACTCACGAGACTCCATCGCTGAGAGAATATGGTGAGAAGGATCAGCATCAGGAAAACGAGCCACATGTCCATACAGCCGCAGCTGACGCTCAGGGACTATGCAGGAAACAAATCTCATTTGAGTCTCTCTCAGCAACTGCTCATTGGACACAAAGTCCGACCAGCGACAGCCAAGGATTCTCCAAAGACACCTGCTACCAAAGGAATTAAGTCTGACTCTCAGATCCTTGGTCAGAGTCCAAGTCTCGCATCCACAGAGCAAGAATGGAAGCACCAAGGACCTGAAGATTCGGACTTTCGTCCTCCCGCACAGGTACCGGCAGCGCCACACCCCATTATCCAGTGAATCCATGACTCCACAGGCCCGACACAGACGTATATTGACCTCTAACTCACAGCCAGAAGAGACATGAATATCACTGCCAAGTTAAGTGAATCTCCCCATGACCTCAACATCCTCACCACAAATAGGTACAGACAGGACAGCCGCATCCAAGATGTCATTGAAAGCCTGGATGTTAGTTTTGACCCAGGAAACCCGTAATCCCAGCGGCTCCGACTATTCATTCAGCACCTCGAGGGCCTCCAAAAGGATATCAAAAGTCTCCGCAAGATGACTGCATCATCTGCGAATTCAAGGTCAGAGATCTTGACATTCCAAAACAATGCACCGCAGCTTGATCTTGAAGACATCCTCCTTCGAATCCAGTTCAGACAAATGCTGAAAAGTGTGGGGGCCAGAACACACCCGTGACGAACTCCAGTAACAACTGGAAATAAGTCAGAGATTGTACCACATCTCACAGCACTCTCAGTCCCAGAGTAGAGTTCATACATCAGATTGATCAGTTTTGGTGGCACCCCACGAAGACCAATAATCCTCCAGAGGGCGTGCCGATTCACTGAATCAAACGCTTTACAGAGATCAACATAAGCTGCAAGCAGCCCCTGCCGAAACTATCGTCTGTGTTCGGTGGGGACCCGAAGAGCAAGGATACGGTCAATCGTTGACCTCTTTGGTGTAAAGCCTGACTGCTCTGGACGCTGGTGCTCAAGCAGATGATGGCGAACTCTATCAAGAATTATCCGAGCAAAGACCTTGCCCGGCACTGAGAGCAGCATCACCCCTCGGTAGTTGTTGCAGTCTTGGCGATCACCCTTCCCTTTCCAGAGCACAGACTGCTTGCAACGACACAAGTGCAGCATTTCCACCAGCCTTGAGAAGTTCGGCATGGATGCCACAGATCCCTGGAGCTTTACCCCATTTCAACCGGTTCACCGCAGCCCGTGTTTCCACAAGCGAAGGTGGACCACAGTTGATTGGAGGGTCAGCAACAGGGATTGAAACACCCCTGACATCCAACTCAACAGCTGCTGAATCAGTCTGGTACAACCGCTCAAAGTAACCCGCCCAGCAGGCTTTCACTTCGGACTCCTCTGTCAAGAGCCGACCACCCTCTGCTCTAACTGCAGTACACCGAGGGATGGGCTTGGATGAACGCAATGCGCGAATTCCCCTGAAAGCGGGACGAGAATCCCTTGACCACAGGTGATGCTCCACCCCCTCATAGAATCCTCGCACATAGGCCTCCTTGTCCACCCTTAGGGCACGTACAGTTTTACGCCTCAGCTCCCTGAACAGCTCAGCTCTGCCATTCAGCCAGGCCCTGCGACTCTGGTCAATGGTATCCAGTGTCCCTTGAGAGACAAAATTCTTCTTTGCCCTCCGTTGAGTTCCAAGACATCCACCGGCAACATCAAGGACGGTGGTCTTGAAGGCACTCCACAACTCTTCAGGACCTCCCAAAGCACTCAGACCCCCCAAATCTCCACTCATCTTGTTCAGCTACCCTCTCATCCTTGAGCTTGCCAATATCCAGCCTTGGCTGGGATGGTACCATTCTCCAGGATTTAAGCTGCAACTGCAGAGTTGCTACAACAAGCCGGTGGTTAGTATTGAGGCACTGAGCACTCCGGTAGACCCTGCAGTTCTGGATCATCCTCCAGCGACCATCAACGAGCACATGGTCAATCTCCTTTGCCACACCACCAGCATTGGAATAGCAAGCCCAGCAATGGGCTTGTGGGCGCTGAAACCATGAACCCCCACCCAAAGTCCATAACTTCTCGCAAAGTCAAAAAAAACTTAGTGCTATTCTGGTTCACAGTTCCTGACCCATGGGGACCAACACACGTCCCATAACCATCCCGATCAGTTCCAGTCGATGCATTGAAATCCCTCAAGACTATAAGTGTGTCTCGTCTGGGGCACTGATCAACCACAGACTCGAGCGTGGCGTAGAATGCGTCCTTCACGGTGAGATCACTCGCCTCAGTCGGAGCATAAACAGAGACCAGGAAAATGACACCTAAGGAGTGACGAATCCTGAGTCTCATAAAATGCTCGTTGACCGGTGTTACCTCAATTATCATTGGAATCAGCTTATTGGACACAGCTACAGCAACTCCTTGGGCATAGTAACCATCAGAGCGACCAGACCAATAGTAGGTGTAACCACCCACCATGATCTCGCCGCAATCCGGTCTCCGAACCTCAGAGAGTGCTGCAATACCGATGTCCAAACGCTTGAGCTCAGATGATAATAGAGACAGGTGATCATTCTCTCTTAGGGATAGGACATTCCAGGCACCCACCCGAAGGGACCGCCTCAGGTTAACTCAAGGAGACAGTCGTCTGGTGGACGACACCTCAGCACCACTCCGACACACTCTCCCGCAATCTGACCCGGGAATGTTACCTCGTGGTTTCCCTCCTATCAAAGATTGGGGGTCCCGTAGGCTTTGCCACAATCCCGTCATCCGGTGAGCTGCCTTGTGAAGGGAAGCTGCCCAGGAGGTACTCCCACGGAGTGGGTTTTCAGATTTATTTGCGTTTTTTTGTTTTGCGGAATGAAGGGTTTTACGGTGGCTGGAGTGCAAATCCTGCCACCATCCTCCTAATTCGAAGTAACCCAACTGCAGGACGACGTCCACAGTCACAGTTGGGCACTAGATATGGATGGCCGTTGGCTCACAAGGAGCTCCTCTGCCCTTTGTGGACACACTCTGCACTTATCATGATCTTTGCTCTGGGAAGGCTCATTTCTGACATTGTTCATAGCTGCAGAGATTATGTCTGATTTCTGCTCTGTAAACAATATGAACAACCCAATTTTAAGATGAACAAATAAATGTGTTCATAATTATTAATTCTGTGTTGATTATTTCTCTCCTTCTCGGGTGTGACATTGACCTCACAGACTCAAGATCACTTTTTCGTTGGATAACTACTCATCAAAAACATACATGTAAAGTCTAAGATCATGAAGATAACTGATATAGATCCTGAGATATGGCCGGAATTGTGACATTTACCCAATATCGGTGAAATATCGACCTTTGCTTTCAGGATTGGGATCCCAACCTGAGGGTAGTTACCCACAAATGGGGTAATTCGGCTTCTCCCCGGGGGTGATGAGTGTTCCTGATGATCATATGAAAAAAATCATGTCATTTCCATTACCATGCATAATCTTGGAAAGGGTAAACCCACAAACACTTCACTAGTCATTCTTCACCCTTGTCTCCAGTGTTTCGATCGCAGTTCTCAGAATCAGAAGCAGCTTGGTTTCCCAAAAAAATGATGCAATCATCTGGTGCCCACACGACGTAAGACACGCCCCATGACAACCTCAGCCCCAGGATATCGCCGCAGGGGGATACCCTGCTTCCAAGCAATTGACATTTGTGTTTGGCGTGGATTTTCGCAGGCACGAGGTCACATTTAGACACCTGAAATGTCATAGATAACGGTAGGAGCTTGGTGAATTTTTGATTTACATGCTTATTGGTGATTGCTGTGAGAAATTTGGCCTTTGTGAAAATTTGGAGTAATTCTCAGGGCACTTCCGGGTTTGAATTGCGATCAAGGGGCGGCTTCTATCGGCCAATCAGAGCCGTGTTTTCAACACATTGGACTCGGGCCAACGTGGAGCATACGGCTTGGGATTGAGGGTGCACCCCATGACTACAAGCCAACACCGCAGCCAATGACTGCAAGCCGCAGTGCTAAGACGATCCAGGAATGGCAAGTGAGAAAAACAAACAAACAGGCAAAAAACAAAAACACAGATTTATTGAAGGTTTTGTTGACTATGGATTCACAAATATTACAGAGAAGGGGATTATGAAACCACAATGTTTAATCTGTTTGAAGGTCTTGACTGCAGAGTCGTTTAAGCCGAGTAAATTGAAACATCTCCAGTCCCAGCACCCACACGATGTTGGTGAGGACCGATCCTACTTCGAAAAGCAGCAATAAAGGTTGAAGCACCAATGCATTAATTCAAGTGGATCATTCCAGCAACAAGGTGCCGCGGCTGTCGAGGCATCCCACCTCGTATCCCTAAAAATTGCATGGAAAAAGAAGCCGCATACCACCCGTGAAGAATTGACACTGCCATGTGCGAAGACAATGGGGAGACTGATGCTAGTTGATAAGAGTGTCGAGAAACTTTGTCCAATATCATTGTCTAACAACACAGTGAAGCGTAGGATACATGATATGCTGAACGACAATAAAGATCAAGTAGTAGAAGAGATAAATTCCAGGGTTTTCAGCATCCAGGTTGATGAGTTGACTGACATTTGATCCTGCTCGCAGCTCATGGTTTTTGTTAGCTCCGTTCAGGGTCAAGGTTTGAAAGAAGAGTTTCTTTTCTGCCATAAACTGGAAGAGACAACAAAAGGTGAAGATGTCATGGAAAAGTGACGTGCATTTTTGA
>NC_140964.1:9405048-9442548 GCF_056783735.1 Eptatretus burgeri | reverse complement strand
ATGTCAAACAAACACACAAACAAAAATATACAAACATGCAAGCACACACATCTCGAACGAGATGCTATCGGCTGTCCAACCGAGTACATTTTTCTTGCCACCACACCAATGAGTCACCGCATTCTATTTGACTCAATTTGTTTTTCAATATTAAAATCTGGACTGCAAGGCAACTCTGAAGAATAAAAATTATTTTAGAAACTATTTTAAAACTTTTACCCAGGTAAATATATAAAAAAAGAGGAATAACTTTTTGCAAGGAATAGAATTTCCAAAAACGTGATTTTCTATGTTTCCGAGGTCATGTTGCACAGACCATGCCTCGTTGCCTCTCACTCCCTCCTCTTTACTCATGGAAGGTATCGAGGCTCGGCACAATATGCCTCGCTTCATCCCGCATTAAGTCCAGCCTGTGGTCAAAATATTTCATCTGAATTTTCTCCTGAGATATTTTGTCTTGTTCATTGTGCTCACATGTTTTTTTGCAATTTCACCTGAAAGCCACAAATGGGAAACAAACGAATGGAAAACAACGAACGATAGACAAGGCACAAATAAAATAAGGCAAGTGAAAAAGGAAAACAAAAAAACAAGGGACAGGTATAAAAGGAAAGCCTTGCAGCATGAAAGTAGGTGATTTGTTAAAGTGTCTTACCGGTCAGCTATGGTGAGTAGAATTGCACGCTCACTGCGGCATTTGTCTGCAGCATGACGTACACTCATCCTCTCATTCCCGAGCAGATAGCAGCGATGATCATGGCTTTGCCAACCCTGTTGAATGCACAGGTGTCGAAGGCAATGACCCCTCAGAGAACAATCATTTACTTGATTCATAATGACTGTCAAGGACAATTGACTTTTTAAAGGGCAGATATTAACTACAAAGGCACTCAGTCGAGCGCATACCTCCACCAGGCTGAACAGTTTACATTTTGTGTCCCGCTGAGATGCCGGATCTGCCTCCAGACCTGGACTAAAATCAAATCACCTTGTTCTCATCACCAAGCCAATTCATCCACCAAGTTTTGCCAGAACTCGCCCACAACTTTTTCAAACATCATGCTACATCCCTCTTGTTGTTAGCCCCATCTTACAATGGTGAAGAATCGCTTTCAAAATTTTAAAAAATTCTCGGATCCAGATCTTAACCAAAATTTAATAAATTCGTCCTCATCAAACACCCAATCTGTCCACAAAAGTTTTGTGGAATCCATCAATAACCTTTTGAGATATTGCACTATATATATATATATATATATATATATATATATATATATATATATATATATATATATATATATATATATAAACATATATATATATATATATATATATATATATATTGTTGCGGTTCTCGAAACCGCATGCATCCAACAGAAAGCGGCCCGAGACAGTTATTCCATTAATATACGTGCAGATAGTCCCTTCCCTTTTGTCAAGCGGGACAACAGGGGCGTGCGTTGCGAGGATACGGCGGCCATACGCCCTCTGAATTGACAGAAACGTGCGGCGCCGCAGAGTTTCTGCGGTGGCCTCAGTGTGGCCCGACGCCGTTTGGCTATATTTTACAGGCCGTAGGGTCGTCGTGGAGTTATAACTTTTTTCATTTCTACATTCGCCGTAGCAATTCGACAAGCCGAAACAAAAGAACTGGTAAACAAACAAAAAAAAACCCCACTCGTTACCGTCTGTCTGCCCGCACGTTCGCCTTAGGGCCCCCCTTGCGGTCGCCTTGCGGGCACCTTGCGTCTGCCTTGAAAATTCTATGGCCGCCGCAGGAACGCCCTAAGGTCACCGTGCGACATCAAATCAAAGACCGTACGGCACCCCCACGTTTTCGGTCTCCACAATTTATAAATAAGCCGTGCGGCTACCCAAAAAATAAAAACACATGTGACTGCTACATTGTGTGACCGTGGAAATACTGCGGCCGCCCGATAATTGCTCGTGGCCGTAGATTTTGTAGACCCTACGGCTGCCGTGCCAAATGTGACTTAGGCCTTACATCATTCCTTCTTCATTTAATTTCTAACTTCATTCCTACTCTTCTTTTCTGATTATTCCTGAGGTAAATCTAAGCCAAGTGCGCCCCTTGCTGTGAGAAGAGTCCTCAGCAAAGGCCAAGCAGGCATTACACCCCCACCCCTCCGTAGAAAACACCACCTGCCAAACGCACGCGCAGCGGTAATTTTCACCCAATGGACAGGAAACACACCCAGCACGACACCCATCCTGCACACCACACGTACCGAGGAGACGGAAGAAACAGCACCTTAGAAAGGGGCACTCAAACACCACATGAGCATCGACAGCACAGAGCTCCCGTCCTCAAGCGATCCCTCAATCGAGGCTGATAATAGCAAACCGATAATAGCCACGTTGGGTGGGATGCGAGTGTGCAAGGTGCAAGTGGTGCGTTCCTTTAAACCCATTTCTGGACGAATATCGATCGGGTTTCGCCCCGCACACATGATAGCAGATTCGGGCGAACACGAGCGCTGGCCACGTGCATAATGGCGGATCTATGTGCATTGTACGGAATGTGCTCGAAGGCAGACCCGTGCACTGTTCGCGACATTTTGTTATTGTACACAGCGTGGCACGAATGTACCGCTCGTGACACTTTGTTATCACACAGAGCAGGGCACAAATAGACACATCTTACTGTCTGTGCATGGGTTCGCCATAACATCTAACCTTCGGTCCTCGCTGGCGGCCGCGAATGACAAACGCCCCCCATCCCACCCCAACCTCCACGGCCAGAGAAGCCGCGATTGAGCAGATGCATGCGGCACAACCCGGGCTATGCGGGGCACAGGGAGCAGGCATGCGGGACCGCCGCTGCCTTTGGCCGGACGTCAGGGCATGGCGTGGGGGCACTTGCAAGGCAATTCATTACATGGAGTTCAGTGTGGGTGATTCGTATCGTGTCGTGGGATTGGAGCGAGACATTTTTACAGCTCAGGGTCACCTTGCAGGAAGTGGAATGATGCTGCTTCCGTCCAGAGGCCGGCCCTGCGCCGCGGGACCTATAAAGGTCGGAGCGGGGCGGTTTGGTCTCTCTCTGCCCTGCCTCTCCTGCTCAAGCTGGACTTCGACTTCACCTTCTGTCATCATCACCTCGAGTCCTCCTCTTCTCTTCTCCGCCCACACGGCGCTGACTCCACCCACCCACCTGGTCCCACCTACCACTCCGTACTCCACCCACCCACCTGGTCCCACCTACCACTCCGTACACTCGCTCTGGACTCCACCCTCCCAACTCAAGCCCCTCCTTCACACCCACGGTCTCGACGTGAGCTGCCCGAAGCAAGAGACGATGCACCAGATGTCAGGGGGTACCGCACCATGGAGCATTCCCCCCAAATGTATTGGTGGCGCGTTCGGGCAATCAATTGTGGAAAGGTACCGAGAGACCATAGCCTCAACTCCTCTTCTATCTTTCTTCAATTCCTCTTCATCGGTGTGTGTCTGTGTGTGTCTGTGTGTCCTGGCGCCTGTCTAAGTAAGCCTGCAGAAGATTGTTATTATTATTTTCGGTTTAGGTCTGCTCTACGTCCGCTTTCATAAGTTGCTTGTTTATAGCCGCACCACCAACTTTCTTCCCTCTCTCTGCTTGCACATCCCTAATAAATCTATTGACTGTACCACATACCTTTCCTCGCCCCATTGTAAATTAATTACTATGAGGAATGTTCCCTGCTCGTTTTTGTCCTTTCTTTCATTGGTCCAGCATGGTCCAAATCCTAACTTAGCCAGGACTTTATTCCCAACAATCCGTTCCTTTGAGCCAGTACGTCCTTGGCAGTGTCGCTCGGCTGCATCCGATCTGGTAAAATGATCCGGTCCGGTCAAGGTGTACTGAGGGCGTGTTCCCCGGTAATTAAATCACGTGATTAATTAGGTAACCAGGTTAACCCATAGACGAGAGGACCCAAGGTCACATGGTTGAGTTATTGGCATGCATGGTCGGATAAGCGACCCGCTGCGTCACGGAATTATCCGTGTGCGACAGCCTACAATTCCGGGGAGTCTGGTGGGAGCCGAGATAGCTTCCCCCCCTAGTGGTCTCCTCACCCGACCCCCAGCCCACAACAAAATATATGCGCACACACCTCTCTTCTTGTGTAGACTAGCATGGATCGGCTCGCTACGCTCGCCTCTGCACACGTCGAGATTGACGTCATAGATTTGCTGTGTTGTCATGATTTACACTAATCATAATAGAAACATTTCTTTTCTTCAAATTTATTTCTCATATTGGTGATATATTTATTTGAAATTTGTGATGTAAAAAAGGTCAAATGGCCTAAATGGTCAAGGGTCTAAGTTTTGTAATCAGTATGGTAGATATAACTTTTTAAAATGAAACAAACATGATGTTGAAAAAAATAGAGTGAATGCAAGTGATTATCATTTTTGTAAAATGGAAATCATGCAAAAACAATTGTGAAGATTTTTTCATAAGAGCCTCCATCATTGGTCCAAAATGTTCACTGCTGGTTCCAAACACAAATAGTAGTTAGTCACACCTATTAATTGTTTAATCACAAATGATTTTTCAAACTTTATGATTCCCCATAATTACACCTTGAAACAGCATTGTGTGTTTATTGTTTTGTTTTGTTATTAATGGAGTTGAGGCTCGGAGAGGAACTAAAACAAAGAACGGATCAGGATGCAACACAAAAAAACGAACAGCAGAAGGAGAGGGAGAAACACACAACTGGCTGAGGGACAAAATAGAGAGACTTTGAAGACGTGGGATGTGAAGAAGAATGAGGATGATAGAAAGGCAGAGGGAACTGGCAAGATGGACACAGAAGCAAACTCTCAGGAAGGAAAACAGGAAAGTTGGAAAGAGGTGGGCTTGGGGGTAGAAAACATCGTGGTTGTGGATTGGGGATGATCTGAGATGGGCGGCCTCAAGGTGTTTTGAACACAGCTGTTTTGAAGACCTCGAAGGAAGAATGAAATTGAAGAGGGTGAGGAAGTTGGTTCAACAGGTGGGTGAAGGAGGAACAAATGAATGCAAGTGAGCAGTGATTCCGCATTTTGAGCCCCCTTGCATCTCCTCCAGTTCACTGCCTCAAGCAACCGAGGCCATGGCTCTCCCACACCCCTTCAACGCTGATGCCATGCAGAGTCACTGCGAGGCAGCTGGCTTTGAACGCCTCCTTGAGGAAGCTGTCCTCGCACACTCCCTCAAGTCAACCTCACTCCCGTGTCCACTCGGGTCTGCCACTCCACCACACCCCCTCGAGAAAGCAACCCTCCTGAAGCCTCGAGGCCGACTCCCTAGTGTGTCTCCTCGAGGAGGCTGCCGCTGCGCCCGCCCGTCCCCTCGAGGCCGCCGCCGTCGCTGCGCCCGCGCGTCCCTTCGAGGCTGACTCCCTAGTGTGTCCCCTCGAGGCCGCCGCCACAATGGCACGTCCCCTCGAGGCCACCGCCACGCCCACGAGTCCCCTCGAGGCCACCGCCGTGCCCACACATCCCCTCGAATGTCTCCAAGTCCATCGCCCTCACACATCCCCTTGAGGCAGCCTCCTTCACATGCCTCCTCGATGCCAGATTGCTCATGTGGCCGCTTCAAGGCAGCTGCCCTTGTGTGCATTCTCAAGACCGCCCCACTCCTGTGATCCTGAAGGTCCTACAACCTCAAGTCCACTATCCTCCTGAGGCCATCGCCCTCTGGTACCCTCCTCAAATATGCCTCCTCCCCACGCCCGGATTTTGCTGTCCTCCCATGCCCCTCGAAATCACCCCATTCATGTGCCCTCTCGTGGCTGCCACCATCTTGTGTCCCCTCGAAGATGACTCCTTTTCAGGTCCCCACATACCACCTCTCCTTAAGCCCCTCAAAGCTGCTGCCTTCCCTGGTCCCCCCCGACAACCCCCCCCACCCCTTTCCCAAATCACCTCGAGGCCACCGCAGCCATCCCGAACCACCTCGAGGCCACCGCAGCCATCCCGAACCACCTCGAGGCCACCGCAGCCCTCCCGAACCACCTCGAGGCCACCACAGCCCTCCCGAACCACCTCAAGGCCACCGCAGCCCTCCCGAACCACCTCGAGGCCACCGCAGCCCTCCCGAACCACCTCGAGGCCACCGCAGCCCTCCCGAACCACCTCGAGGCCACCGCAGCCCTCCCGAACCACCTCGAGGCCACCGCAGCCCTCCCGAACCACCTCGAGGCCACCGCAGCCCTCCCGAACCACCTCGAGGCCACCGAAGCCCTCCCGAACCACCTCGAGGCCACCGCAGCCCTCCTGAACCACCTCGAGGCCACCGCAGCCCTCCCGAACCACCTCGAGGCCACCGCAGCCCTCCCGAACCACCTCGAGGCCACCGCAGCCCTCCTGAACCACCTCGAGGCCACCGCAGCCCTCCCGAACCACCTCGAGGCCACCGCAGCCCTCCCGAACCACCTTGAGGCCACCGCAGCCCTCCCGAACCACCTCGAGGACACCACAACCCTCCCGAATCACCTCGAGGGCCACAGCCCTCCCGACTCACCTCGAGGCTGCCCCCTCCCTCCTACTGTGCCCTCTTGTGCCATTTCATGCGTCCCCTCATGGCTGGCATCTTCCCAAGTTCCCTCGAGGCCGCTACCTTCCCGCTTACCAGAGGCCTCTGGCCACCCGCCCTTCTCCAGATTCCTGCTCTCCTCCACCCCTTCCACACAGCTCTCCTCCTTCACCTCCTCCAAACCGTTGCCTAACCCCCTTCACAACTATTCTCTATCAAGGGCAACTAAATGGGGATGTTGAACAGTTTGGCAAAGATCGAGAAAGTCAAAAAGTGATATAAACAAAACAACATGCAAGATTGAACCTTGTTTTGTGTCCTCGAAGACTTAATAATGTGGAATATCTGTTGTACCTCCTGACAAGCCGAATCACCGCCACCACGTTTCACTGTGCCTGGATGCTTGCACACATAGCTGAGTCGGGAAGTGCAAGGCAGGGTTCCCCAACGACCCTCCTGCATGAACACAGGAAAAGCTTTTGTATACACAATGTTCGACGTCACATATGTTCAGGTTTTGTTTATTTTTTTCCAATGCAAAATTCAAGGCACAAGGAAGAAAAGAAAGAGGATTGGAGTGAACAAGGATGGAAGTGCACAGAGAAATTGTTGTGTGTGTGTGTGTGTGTGTGTGTGTGTGTGTGTGTGTGTGTGTGTGTGTGTGTGTGTGTGTGTGTGTGTGTGTGTGTGTGTGTGTGTGTGTTATAACTGTTTCCACAAGTCCGAACTTCTGCATTAAAAAGGTGAATGGAGAAATGCTTACCTGGCCCCACATGGCAACACAGAGTTCAGATGACTTGTTGTTTGGTTCACCAGAATGCCACGGAGTAATCGTTACTGCTACGAAGTCGGACCATTCAAACTCCATCTTATTCTTTAAACGATTCAAGCCAATCCACACCTTAATGTTTGCTGCAAACAACAAAAAAACAGCATTCAAATTTTGTTATCCACTCCTTCATAATGAATCGATATAGGCTCTTATTATTATTATTATTATTATTCATCCAGTCGAATCAAAAAAAAGGGACTTACGAGTCGGAAAAGCCGACGCTTTGGCGAGCATCCACCTGCCGTAATCAAGGCAGGTGTTCGAGTGAAGAAGAAAAAGAAAAAGAAAAAGAAAAAGAAAAAAAGAACAACAACAACAACAACAGCATCAACAACAACGCCGAGTTCTCCATGAGCAGCGTGTGTGTGTGTGTGTGCTAATAAAGGAAGAAGAAGAAGCTCGAGGTTCGCCAAGTGATGTCGGCTGTTGTTGGTGAGGTGAGTTGGCCTGGACGCCAATCCGGGCATCACGTGACGATTGCGGACGGCGTGGAAGAGATGTTATCGCTTTCTCCCACGTGACGGATGAAATCGTAAACCGCCATTTTTGTTTCGAGACGGTGATTCAACTCTTTCCCAAACGGATTCCTTCACAGCTCGAGCAAACCACTTTGTTTCTCTGTCTTGTGGTCAATCTGAGACGACACGTTGGCTTTTTTGATAATAAACTTTTACCACTCTTCTACACGTTTCGTTGGTTTTTATGTAAATTGGCAGTTTCAGTATTTTGATGGTTTTTAAATCGTTAAAATACCAATGTCCGTCAGGCGGGCTCGCCCCAAAACTGAGGGAGTCGTTTGGCGACGCACGAACAAAACCTTCTGTTGAACGTTTGAGGATCCCAGCGGATGTCCTGAGGTGGCTGATGTGGTGTAGCCTGCGGGCATGCAGGGCGGGGCATGATGATGGGAGGAGGGGTCGGCGTGGTCATCGGGTCTGCAAGGGATATAAGGTGTGCGCGCCGCCTGAGGCGTCGTAGTAATGCTGGAGTCGCCCGGCTCGTGAGTGTGCTGAATACGCAATAAAGGAGAGCCGCGGGCAAAGTACGCCCGCGCTCGCGCTTGTGCAACACAGCCCGGCTCGACTGTTCCCCCGCTCGTGTCTGCCTGCTCAGCATCTTCTATTCAGTACACCACAGTTGGCTGACGAGGATCTTCGGATCGGCGTGTGCAGGGCGGCAAATAACCTGTGCGGTTCCAGGCTACGGAGCCAAGGGTCTCGCCAGCACGAGCATGGCAGAAGGTCGGGGCACGGCGCACGGGCGCGTACCCGTGTTCGGGGGAGATGAATTCGAGTTGTTTTCTGAACAGTTGGGTTGCTACTTTCGCGCGAATGATGTAGATGATGAAGAGAAACGCAAGGCGATCTTGCTCGCCTCGCTATCAACGGAGCACTACCGGCTGCTGAGTGATTTGGTGGCTCCAAATAAGCCCAGTGATGACGGGCTATCGTTTCAGGACATCGTGGCGAAAATGAAGACCCACTTGGCGCCAGAGAAGTCGTTGCATCTCGCGTGGTTCCAGTTCGATCACCTCGCTAAGGGTGGCGAGGAGCGCGTTGCAGACTTCGTAGCACGGGTGAAGCATTCGGCTGTGCCTTGCAAGTTCACGACAGAGGAGCGTCCGGCACGACTCAGAGATCGTTTTATTTCTGGTCTGCGAGACGCAAAGATGGTAGCAGCCATCCTGCGGTTGACCGACATCACATTCGACTCGGCGGTCGGGACTGCTTCGTCTGTCGAGCAGACACTCACGGATGTCCGCACCATCGCTGGCCAGGACGTAATGAGTAGCTCCAGCTGGGGCATGTCGGCTGATCCCGAGGTCCACGCGGTAACCGTGCAGGTGCCGCAGGTCGCGCAGCCCGGAGTCCGTGCGATGACTCAAGTGCCGCAGGTCGCACGCGCGCCTGGCGGTGTGGGACGAGGGCGCGCACCGCAGCACGGTCGCACCGGGAGCGAAGTGGCTTTCCAGGGGTGCTGGGGGTGTGGGGGTCCGCACCTGCGACAAATGTGCCCGTATAAGAACACCGTGTGTTTGCATTGTCACAAGGTGGGACATTTGAAGCGTGTGTGTCGGATGGCGGGGGCCTCCGTTGGGGTCTTGGATGACGAGGTGTGGGAGGACCCCAGTGACCTGTAGATCGGCCTGCAACCGGGGCATGGCGATGCCGGCGGGCCGGAGCAGGAGATGCAACCACGGTTGAGTCTGTTTTCCGTTGGTTCGGAGATGACGACGCCGTTCACGGTGGAGGTCGAGGTGAATGGTGAGCCGACCGTGTTTTGCGTGGACACCGGTGCTGCGGTGTCGGTCATGGGTGAACAGGCGGCTCGTGGTCTTCGCGGTGTTCGCCTGGTCAAGACGGCCTTGTCGCTGTACACGTACACCGGTGAAGCGATTGCACCGCTTGCGAGGGCCGACGTCTTGGTGCGCTACCGAGGTCGACGCGCCCGGCTCTCGGTGTTCGTGGTGCGAGGGGAGGGGCCCGCCCTTTTGGGTCGGGACTGGCTGGCGCACCTCGGGCTGGATCTCCGGTTCGTACCTCCAGGTGTGCCAGTGCCCTCTTCGATGCCTTCGTCGAGTACCGAGGGCGAGGTTCTGGCGGCGGGAGCCGCGTCGATGCAACGGGAGCGGCCGTTCGTTGCTGCCTGCGGCGGTGATGTACGGTTCGGGAGCGGCGAGAGCCGTATCAGCTCTCGCGATGAGTTCCCGCGTTTCGGCAGCGTTCGTGAGGCAATGCGCGCCGGTGTTGTTCGGGCAGCTTCGACAGGTTGCGGTGAGCCCGTGGCGTTAAAGGAAGTCGCGAGTCACAACATCGAGTCGACAACCAAGAGACGGACTCGTGATGTGGGTTGTGGGTTGCTGTTCATTGCATATGTGTTTTTCCTTGCTCTAGTGATGCAGTTTAACGTTGTTGAAATAAATGCCAGCAGTTCCCGTGTGAGAGTGGGTTTGGTGGAGATCAATCAATGGGATTTGTATTATGATCAATGTGATGTGGTGGCTTTAGGAGCGGTGGTGGCGAATAAAAATGTTGGGTTGGCCTTCCATTGTCCCGGGCAGTAGGATTCCATTCCATCATGTGCTGGGATTTTATCAAAAGAACGCGCTGTACGGAAAAATGAGTTTGCAATGGTTCGAATGATGTTCGTAGTGATTTATAACGAGCCTATGATTGAAGTGTGGTTTAAATGGAATTGCTACCGTCTAACTGCCGTGTGGGTCTCGGAGATCGACTCGGAGCCAAGACTGGTGCGCTGGTCGGCGTTACCCCCACCTCTGGTTGCGGGCGCAGCTCTCTGTGTTCGCTCAAGGCCGTTTAGATGGGCGTTGGCGTCTCAACTGATTGTGGTGCGTGGGTTGTTTTGGAGCATTGAGTGCGTCCAGCCAGCGGCGCTGTTCAGCGCCCCCATCCAAGGTCAATCAAGGCTGCCGCTGGCGCCACGGCTTCCAGACAGCGGGCTTCCGGCCTCGGAATGTTTATCTACGGCGGGTCTGCCTGGGGGGAGTGGGCCGGAGGCGTTTTATGGTGCCGGGGGAGGTTTGCTCGGGAGATCGCCACGGCCTCGCCGAGGGCCATGTCAGCATGAGCCGCCTGGGGGCGTTTCCGCTGTGTAGGGCTGCTGTGCTTTTCGCCTTGCTGCTTCATATCGGTAACGCGGCCAGAGTTTGGGAGGTGCTGTGTGCACCTCCGTCTTCGGAATCTGGCCGTGGCAGCTCCATTAGCTCGCTTTCACGCATTATGTGATGTGATGTGCTGTTATACTTCGCTGTTTTCATTTTTTGTGCCTTGTCGACTATTATACCGTAGTCCTTCGTGTTGTTTATGCTTATTAAGATGGTGATCATTTAATAATCATAGTTTTAGGAGGGAGGAGTGTGGTGTAGCCTGCGGGCATGCAGGGCGGGGCATGATGATGGGAGGAGGGGTCGGCGTGGTCATCGGGTCTGCAAGGGATATAAGGTGTGCGCGCCGCCTGAGGCGTTGTAGTGATGCTGTAGTCGCCCGGCTCGTGAGTGTGCAACACAGCCCGGCTCGACTGTTCCCCCGCTCGTGTCTGCCTGCTAAGCATCTTCTATTCAGTACACCACAGCTGAGAGGGTTCATCAAGACCTCGACACACAGACACAATGAGGGTTTTGCGTTTCAATCAGCACGAAGCTGCTTCCCATCCGGATATTACATCAGAATGGCGTTTCTCTTCATTTACCTCACGACTGTTTGTCACGTGGTATTTTGTAAAATTAATGGTACGTTTTAATTTGTGATCGTAATGAAAATTATAGACAAGTTGAGTTTAAAGCTGAATTGAAGAACAGACATGGCCGAAGCTTTTGGCCGAGCAGCTCATCAGGACACACGCACACAAGAACACCGGAGATGCAGACACACGACGAAACAATTTATTTGTTCAGACCGTTGGTGATTGGCTCTTTGAACTGTTACTGACACGAAGATACACATCATGGCCTTGAGGCACCGAGGGAACCCGTGACCTCCCATTTTTCGATGGATCCAGGTCAGAACAGATGCAGTGTTTGCACATACTCTTTTTGTTTGTACTCACCTTGAGCAGGCATTCTTGTTGGGTTCTTACCCAACACAGCGGGATGGTTGTGTACGACCAGTCTCCAAGTTGTTCTGCATTGCCAATGGAATGTGCTGCTTGATCCAGTCCTCCAGTCTGAGTGATGTGCGACCTACGGACCTGGCATCACACCGGCACTGACATCCGCAAATAACACTGTTCAGTTTTATTGTGAGGAACACATCTTTCTGGACTGAGGGGAGCAATTTGTGGGTGGTAAAAATCACTCTCGTTGAAACAGAGTTGTGACATTGTGAAACTGACCGTTTCACCTGTTGTTCAAACTTTCTTGTGTGTACCTTGTCGAGGCTCGTATAAGAGCTAACACAACGCAAGAGGGGAGGGGGAGGGGGGGCAGGAGACAAGAGGGGTGGGAGAGGGAAGAACAAACCAGTGGGGAACAGAGACATTAGGAGATCTGTGGAAGGGAGAGGCATGGGGTGGGAAACATTTGAAAAACAAAATGGACACCACAGGGACTTTCAGGACCTTGCACGACAGGGAATTTTCTGGAAAGAAGGCAGAAAATTTGAAGGAGGTGGGTTTGGGGTGGATTAACGAGGGTAGAAAAGATCGAGAATTTGGATGGGGGAAGATAAGAGGTGGTGGTGAACAGCTGTTTTGAAGACCTGGAGGGAAGAATGGGATTGAAGAGAGTGTGGGAGTTTGTTCCAAAGGTGGGAAAAAGGAATGAAAGATTGCAGGTGAGTAGTGATCTGTGATTTTGGTAGTTTTACCAGAAGGGGGCTGTTGGTGGACCTTGAGCACCCTGCAGAAATATGGTGGGGAGGGGAGGGGGGACATATCGCAGACAGAGCAGGGGGGACGAGACCAGAGAGGAGACGGGAGAAGACAGAAAGACCAACGACCTGCCTGCGGTGAGAGAGTGAGAGGCCCAAAGGCTCAGCCTCATCACGGGAGATGTCATTGATCCTAAATGCCTTGGTTTCCACAGCGTGAAGCCAAGAAAGATGAGAGGCAGGAGCACCAGCCCAAAGGGGAGAGCAGTACTCCATCAGGCTGCGGACGAAAGCTTTGTACATGGTCAGGAGCTCAGGTGTGCCGAGGAAGGACCTTGCATGACGGAGGATGCCCAGTCAGTGACTGGCTTTGGAGGCCAGGTTGGAAATGTGGCTCTCCCAGGAAAGATCATTGCAGATAGTGAGACCCAGAAGCTTAAATGAAAAGACTTCTTCCAGAGGATTGTTGAGAAAGTAGATGGAGAGGGGGGAGGGGGGATTCCGAAATGGTCCTTTCGGAGAGACAGAGTGAGAGTGTGAGATTTGTCAAGATTGAAAGACATGTTCCACGTGTTGGACCAGCTTGTGATTTTATCCAGATCTGCAGTGAGTGAAGAAGCTGCTGCTTGATGGTCTGAGGGATGACAGGTTGTACAGCAGAGGGTGGAGTTATCAGCAAAGATATTTTACCTTTGTTTCATCATTGAGAACTCCAAGCATCTTTTCCACGTACTTGTGCTTGTTCATAACAACTACTCCAGACCCTTTATCAGGTTTTCAGATATATAAGTCTGGGTTAGTCTTCAGGTCTCGAACATCAGCCAGATATTCACATTCCATATGGAAGTCAGGTGTGTCGTTAGGGGTTCCACAATAAGCATATGCAATATCAGTCCGTCCTGCCCGACAGGAATTTGATTCGTCATTGGAAATGGGAATATGATGGGACAATTTGGCATAAAAGAACTCAAACTCAGCAAACACCCCCTCTCTTTTGATACTGGCATTGTGGGGTTCTGAAGGACGAAACAAAGTTCAAATTACTTGGCAATGTGGCTCATTACGACTGCACAGTTGCACTTGAACGGAAATTGCAAACACATTTATTGCAATTGTGCAAAAGTAGAGAACTCCCACATGATGTATGTGAGCGGGTCCGTCCACATGGTTCACCACGTCCTCAGATGTATGGGTTACCCCAAATGCATAAAGAAGACGTCCCACTATGTCCAATACTATCTATTATTGGTTCTGCGCAACATAAACTCTTCAAGTGGTTGAGTGAATTATTGCAACCTGTTCTCGAGGAATTCTCCGAGTACGTAATCAAAGATTCATTCACGTTTGCCAGAACCATGTGTGAATTGGAACGGGACCAGAATACAGTGATCATGTACTCCTTTGACATATCCAGCCTGTTCACGAATGTTCCTTTCCAAGAAACCATCAATAGCTGGAGAGTTCGGAGGTTGGGCAGTTAGTTCGCCGGCGCGACCAGGAGGCCTGAGTCGAGACTCATTCACTCCTCGAGCGCGTCGTCGTCTCGACCAGGCCGCGGTGGAGGCCAGACGACCAAGGGAGCCAGTCGGAGCTCGGGGGTCCGGGCAAAGACACCGAGGGTTGCCAAACCAGGATCCAGCGAGTCACCACAAGGGTGGCCAGGTAGCCCGCTCGGTCTCTCGGAGCCCCTTCGGTCATCCCGGCTCCAAGCAATTATAAAGGCTCACGAGCCCGGTTCTTTATTTCTGGGGTTTTGGATGAAAGTCTGTGGCGCCTTGTCCCTAAGTAGAACTGATTAATTGCATGATTGTGTACATAACAAATAGACATCGGCTGTAGGTTTTTGCTCGTGTCTTGTCCCCATCCCCCATTCATTGCATATGTGCATTGAAAATAAATGTCCCCATTTTTTAATGTTAACCTGCTCGCTGTATCACTTTCTGCCATTGACTGCCATGATGCGTTCGGAATGTTAGCTGGCTAATTATAAGCCGATAAAACGTACATCTGGTCAGACGGGGCTTGGCGATATAAAACCGCTCGGCAATCGCATACGGAACGAGCTGCTTAAGCGGCACGTTTTCGTGCAGGCTCCGTCGAGGTATAAGCTCCCGGCATTTCTGTCCGCGCGAATCATTAGGTACATCGACAATTCGGCGATCGACCCTGTAGCGCGTGGATAGAAGAGTTGGCTGGTTTATGGTGTGTTAAAAACACCCGCAGCTCGGTTTCGGCGTTGATCCGGAAGCTGCGACTATATTGCCATGTTCGGTGGGCACGCACGGCCGCAATTGAGCTAAAGGCGGTCGTCCGCACACCAGAGTGGTGTAAATCTACAACAATATATACGTGAGTAGACAGAGTCATGATGGGATCACCATTAGGACCACCGCCTGCAAATATTTTTGTTGGCTTTCATGAGAAGCAATGTTCCATGAATTTAATATGAACATTACACCTACAGTATACCACCAATATGTGGACGACACATTTGCAATCGTAAATACTCCTACTGCCTGCACTGACATCCTTATATGTCTCAATGCTCTCCATCCTGCATAAAAGTTTATGTTTGAGACCGAGCAGTCAAATGCACGTCCCTTTCTGGATGTGTTGGTCGAGAAGACTGAGGATGAATTCTTGACGATAATCTACCGCAAGGCTACCTTCATTGGGCAATACAGATGGTGGGACTCCTTTAGATAAACATGTGACAAGGTTGCCCTTATGAACACCCTTGTTAATAGAGCGTGCGCCATATGTTCACTCTGTCGAATTGCTGCTGAAATTGAGTGCATTATAACCATTTTTCATGACATTGGCGACCCTGAGGGACTCATCTGTGGGTTCTTTCAGCGTAAAACTGCCATTCGGTCTGAGGACACTATATTTGGACCAGAAAAGTGACCGGTTTATCTCAAGCTCCCATGGAGAGGAAAGATCTCTCAAAAGTTTGAACAACAGATGAAACGGTCAGTTTCACAATGTTGCAACGAGAGTGATTTTTACAACCCACAAATTGCTCCCCTCAATCCAGAAAGATGTGTTCTTTACCATAAAACTGAACAATGTTATTTACGAATTTCAGTGCAGGTGTGATGCCAGGTACATAGGTTGCACATCACTCAGACTGGAGGACTGGATGAAGCGGCACATTCCATTGGCAATCCAGAACAACTCGGAGACTAGTTGTACACAACCATCCCATACATGTAAGAACCCAACAAGAATGCCTGCTCAAAGTGAGTCTGCCATTGGTCAGCACATTTACTGAATTTGCATAGAAACGTGGAACACATTTAATGCACTTTTCCTTCAATCCTAACTGGCATATATCGGATTCCACTATTTATCCTAAATACCCAGAATTTCATCTATTTCAAGAAAATAAGATAAAACTAAGGACCGTATCGTGTTGCGGCTCTGCGAAGCCAGCACTCCCCCAAGGCAATGGCACCCAACGTACAGTGGTCCCGAGACAGTTATTTTGTTAGTATTTGTTTAGTTAGACCTTTCATTATGTCTTGTGGGTATATGGGACAAGATGCATTGCAGAGGACTTTCAGTTACATCTTCAATCCCGATTCTTTCACTTATTTTATTTTCCTTTACTTCACCCTCACCAGTGCCTGCACACACTTCACCCTCAACACCCAAAGTTCCTTGTGCTCCACTGATTAGTTATCCAGTTCCACAGTTTGTTTGTGGTTTTCACCAAATATTAAAACTTGTCTGTTATTATCTTTACACTGACGGGAAGGCTATATAGGGTGTCCCAAAAATATACAACTTTTAAAATGCTTCGTTTGATCCTAAAAAAGCAGTAATTTTGTCACTAATGCTTCATTTCTTGTTGCAGAGACCCTGAAGTTTATTTTGATACCAAGCAAGTGCCAGAAAAATGCCAAGACTGACCTACAACAACGGACGAAAATTGTTGAACTTTGGCACCAAAGAAAGTGTCATTCAGGTGCAACGTCTTTACTCGAGACATTTCGGTATCCACTTGCGCCATGCACCAAACTTTCGGACAATAAAGTGCACCATCGCAAAGTTTACCGATGTGAGAACCATCTGTGACCTTCACAAGGGTCACAGTGGTCGGAAGAGGACAGGTCGAAGTGAAGAAAATGTGGAAATGGTGAGACAGGCGGTCGTTCAGAGTCCAAAAAAGGAATTCTATCTGCCTGAGCTATGTACTCAGGCCCGTAGGAGAAACAACCTGATCCAGATGAGAACCCAGTGGTTCCAGCAGGATGGGCACCGCCCCATACAGCCAGGGAAACAAGGCGTTTTCTCAACCAACATTTTGAGGGCCGCTTTATCTCCCTCTACGAAGACGTTGAGTGGCCACCGTATTCCCCTGACCTTACTCCTCCAGACTTCTTCTTGTGGGGATATCTCAAGGACAGGATCTATGGAAACCCTCGGCCTCAGACTCTTGATCAGCTGAAGGAAAACATCCACCGAGAAATCCAGAACATTCCTCAGGAAACTTTTCCCAAAGTGATGGAGAACATGACAACGCGTTTGCAGGCAGTGATCGGACAAAGGGGAGCCCACGTCGAACATGTGGTCTCAAAGAAAACGACGATTCTAAACCAAAATTTAATTTTTGGTGGCAATTTTGACATTGGTACAATAAACTTCAACCTTTCAGCTTTCTATCCAGCCATATATCTTTTTTAAAAATATATGTTATGACCATCCTCTTTGCAGATGAAAAGTTGTATATTTTTTTGGGACACCCTGTATAGTGTTGGCGGCATTGAACTGTTTGAGTTCAATTCCCGACCCAAATTACAACTGATATCTTGATACTTCACAAGCAGTGTCGTATCAATAATAACTGGTGTCTTTTGGGGGAATGTTAAGCCTGCTGTACCATCTGCTCACATTTGAAGGTGAACATTCACCATCTAGTGGAATTTATCAAAAATAGTAGGTGACCTTTGCCAGTCAGGGGCCCAATTTTAAGTTCCTGCAGTAATTAAAATTGGCAATGTAGAAGCGGCGCAGCATTGCCGCCTTAGTAATGAAGCAACGAGCAGACCAAATTCGGATTCAATTCTGACCAGAAATGCATTTGATGGAAGAAGAACTGAAAACATAATTGCCTCTTGCGGAAAAATGCATGTCAACAACAAACCTACGGCTGATTTGACGAAACTTCTTCGTCAACATTTTTCACAGAAATACCAAGGCGGCACCAAGCATGTCATCAGGAGAAACAATTAACAATGTACAGTGAAAGCAGCATAAGTTTAAAATCGTTATCCTTGATCGAGCAGCAAAGCAAATGTAATAGCAGTTTACACACGATTGTTTACGATGTGTCGCACAAGCAATTCCAACTCTCCGAGGCTGTTCACGCTCGTAAGCTCTGCTCCCTCCTTCCGACAGGCCTTCAGAGCCTCCTGCCACGTGCTGTTCTTCTGCTGCTGCTGATAGCAATTGCCGTGGAAGCCTCGCCAGCCAGGTAGGCAGTCAGTCCGTTTGTTCTTCCAATTCTCTATCACACGTGCACACCTTTCAGGATTACTTTACTGCAGTGTGAAAAAAAAAACTTGCATCACAAATCAGGTGACCTTGTATTCCAACCCATCATCTTGGACAGTCACACACAATTGATAACAGTAAACACAACGACAAATATATTGGTGTTTCTACAATATCTTAATTTCGAACACACACACACACACACACACACACACACACACACACACACACACACGTGCCAACTCTCGAATGGAGAAATCCTCACCAGAGCGAAGGGGGAGAGGGGTGGGGTGGTGAGAGGTGGGTTTAGGGGAGAAATGAATAGCATGTTGTCAGTAAAAGAGAAAGAAAGCTCAATGATGGCGACACAGACCCCTCGCAGACTAAACCCCATGTCTGTGTCTGTGCAGTCAGTATGCATGCTGTAAAGAAGAAAGATATTGCACCTCCTCAAATCGGACCAAGAGTCATCCCACATTGAGGCATGGATCTGCACCCACACAGGATGCTGTTGATGTGATGCCTGCCTCACAACCACCATAAAAGGTAAGCTCCGAGAGCTAAGAAGATTAAAAAAAAAGAAAGCTGGAGCTTCGAGGAGAAGACAATCATTCACTTTTTGCAAAGTGCATTCCATGCATGAAAAGAGTGGTAGATGATGAGGAAAATAAAGAACAACTGAGCACAGAAGAGGAGGAAGATGATGAGCAGTGAAGACTGCAAGAAGAGCTGGCCAACAAAATAAAGGCGATAAGATTGACACCACAACTCTATAGAATAGAAAACAACAAATGGATAAAAACACGAGTCAGGAGAACCAAGCGAGAACTCGGAAGAATGACACCAGAGTCATCCCGCTTGAAGGAAATAAACACTGAGCTTTGCAGCGGCACTGCTCATTCAAGAAAACAACACAGCAAGAAGAACAAAACAGGCTCTCCAGGCAGAAACCAAGCACCACCATGGTAACTGACACCAGAGACACAGAAAGAGAGCAACTGAGAAAGAAAATAGGACATATACGATAATACTCCACATTGTGCAACCCCACTTTGTGCTGATTCACTTTAACACGGATTAAAGTATTCAATTTTTAATTACCTAAAAGACAACAAAATATATATATATTTAAATCCATCAAGCGAGTGAAAAGTTACAAGTTCAAACACCACATTGATTGTAAATGCGACACTGGTGTTCACATTGCTCGCAGTCAATCCGAGCACGTCTCTGAGCGTGTCTACTCTCAACAAATCAGTGTGTGTTGTCGTCTTCCTTCTCTGTGCACCGCCATTGGTAATTGTGTCAAAAGCCTTGGGAATTAGGATCTACCGTCTGTTAATTAAGGGAGTCATCTGTCAAGACAATTGTTAAGACCAAAGAAAAAAATTAAGCATATAGTCCACGACTACCGTACGTACGACAAAATTAATGAGATTGACGAGCAGTTTAATGGAGAAGATGGAGAGACTTTTATCCACTTGGATTGAGGATAATGAATCGGTGTGCGATGTCTTCAAACCAGGCAATAATTATGGATAAGGCACTGAGTTACATGATGAAGTAACATAGTAAAATGTGAGGGATAAGGTGCTGAGTTTAAATGATGAAGTAAAAGAGTAAAAGGTGAGGGATAGATAAGGTGCTGAGTTTATATGAATAAGTGAAAGAGCAGGAAGGTGAGAATAAGGTGCTGAGTTTATATGGTGAAGTAAAAGAGTAAAAGGTGATGGGTAATTATAATGCGCTGAATTTATATGATGCAGTGAAAGACCAGAAAGGTGAGGATAAGGTGATGAGTTTATATGATGAAGTGAAAGAGAAAAGGTGAGGGATCTACCAAGGAGATGTTAATGGCCAGTCGAGGGTGCTTCACTCGATTTAAATTGCCACAGTAATTTGCCCAACATTTGCCTTACTGGGGAAGATACGAGCAGGCAGGAGCTGAATTTCCATGTTTAAGGCCCTGTGGAAGCTTACCCTCCCAATCTAGTTTTTAAATTGGACAAAACGGGGCTTTTTGTTAGAGGATGCCGTCCTGTAGGTCATTTCCGAGGAAGAGCGATATGCCTTTGGCTTCAAGGTAGCAAAAGTCAAACTGCCAGACACTGCACATGGGCAGCAATGCTATATATCTGAAGTGAAGGGGAATATTGTTGCGGTACCGGGCGTTGGCTGCGAGCACGACCGCGAGATGGAGCAGGAGAGTCGGCTCGACCGATCGCCTGGAATTTAGATCGTACCTTTTCGGAAAACTCCGAAAAAGTATGGGTCCCTTATCGGACCGTGAAGCGTCAATATTTCTGCCACGTGGTACAGGGTTATTTGCCAATTTTCAAAATACCTACATTTCCACGTGGCAATTTATCGAGTCTCCACACCCTCGATGGCACCCGTACGGAACGAGCCGCTTAACGTACTCGAACCGTGTGTGACCTGAGCGGTTGATCGCCGAGATCCGCCGGTCCAAATGTGCCGTTACAGCGGCAACAGCCTGGCTAATTTTCCAACATGCAGCATGCTAAGCCAATGGAGGAAAGGACACGAACAAGTGGATACATTTCACAAACGGGGCTGTTTATTTAAAAATAGGCAGGGAGGGGAACACAGAAGAGCAGAGTTATCCGAATATTTATAAGCACGTATGTACAGCAAGGCACTTAATAATTCATTACTTACTATACTGGCGCCACAAACACACATACGCACACACCCAAAAAATCGGACCAAAATGGTTTATTGAGGCCTCCAGCCCGGATGGAAAGGACGAGCTGAAGACCACATTCTGCCTCGGACCTGTCCACCTCGTGTGGTCTTCGCGTTGTTCGAACCGGGCACCAGCGAGGGCGAGCTGAATCCAGACACTGGCGAGCCGCGATCAGCTTCCCGAGCTCCAGCGGATCCTCTCATGCTCCAGAATACGCGCTGGTGAAGACGAGGCGCCGATCCTTCACAATCCACTGAGTCGATTCAATCGAAGAACCACCAACCACCTTCCGTGCTCTCCGAACAACCACCAACCAATAACCCAGAAGAGCCAGAACCACCAACGAAGAAGAGCAAAGAACAACAACCCAGAAGAGCCAGAACCACCAACCAAGAAGAGCAAAGAACCCACTTCTGTCTCTCCGTTCCCCTTTTATCCCTCTGGTGTGTGGCTCGCTTCTGGCGTGACTCGTTCGCCGTCGGTGGGGGCTGTCGCTTCCCATTTCTCGGAGTGCCCAAGCGAGCCGATTCATGTCTATATTTGGGAATGGAATTCAGTTCGCTCATCGTTGGGTGGGGGCTGTCGCATCCCACCCCTTGGAGTGCCCAAGCGAGCCGATTCATGTCCATATTAGGGAATGAAATTCAGTTCGCTCATCATTGGGTGGGGGCTGTCGCATCCCACCTCTTGGAGTGCCCAAGCGAGCCGATTCATGTCCATATTAGGGAATGGAATTCAATTCGCGAATGCATTCTGAACACACCCGCATTTCAGCGAGCGCACGAAGAATGCTGGGAGCAGAGGGTTTTCGGTGGTGTTGTTGTTATCGTTGGTGTTGTTATCGCTGGTGTTGTTGTCATCGTTGGTGTTGTTATCGTTGGTGGTGTAAAATAAAAGAAGGAAAACCTGACTATTAAAATAACTCTACAGCGCAGGAACATTTAATTACCCATTAGACAAGGGAAAAGGGAGCTATCTCTCCACATTCACTTATCGAAATAACTGAGCTATAGGACCTGAATGTTGTGTGCTCATGGCTTCCAGATTCACAACACTATTACACTAACCCCGATTCATTTTCTCTGGAAGGGGTCCCCAGCTGTTTTCTGGTCGACTTTTCGCGCTGCCTGCACCCAACGAATGTATTACACAAAGTGGTCCGTTTTGCCCATTTGGGGATCGGGCCCACAGAATAAGGTGTCGGAACCGGGGACCTTCTCGAGGACTCCGGGAGCTGCTGCGATCCTGTCCCCAGGCCCCTTCTCATGTACCCACGCATCTACAAAGTGAAGGCAATCGGTGGGCAAATGCTCACTCCAAGAAAACTCACTGGTAAATTATTGGTAAATGTACAAATTTATATTTTTAATAGTGTTCCTTCTTGATTCAGGTTATAACAGGAAATACATATTCTTATGTCCCTGGAGGTACAGCGTCTATCCTGAACACAATGCTTTACGAACCCCATTCCGCACAAAATTACTACTGCGCGAATTTCTCAGGAATTTATCTATCCTTTGAACAAACCAGGGTAGTGCTACTTAAGGATTCATAAGAGGAAACCAAAAAGCAAAGCTGATGAGAATCTAAAAAAACAAAACAAATATAAAACTGAAAATAAAGACCGAGACGTAACTCATGATATCAATGATGGCAAAGAAGATTGAAAAAAAAAAACTATAACAATATCAACAATGTGGAGAAAATAAAAGCACGCGTTTGAAAATAACCCGAAAATGTCAAAAGATGTAGTTACGGTAATCCATGAGGATTGTAGAGTCATATCATAGTGTAGTGTCATTCCTACCTTGTTTGGTTGTTGTTTTTTTGAGATTTCATCCCTCTGTGTTTTTACATTTAAAAAAATTCTCGTTTCAGTTGGGTTTTTTTGAAGGGAATATATAAAAGAGTTTATAAAGAAAGTAAAATACACATACACAGATCAGTGGAATAATATACAGAGATCAGTAAATCTCACCCACTGAGCTGCATATATATATATATATATATATATATATATATATATATATATATATATATATATATATATATATATATAATATTATTATTATGGTTTCCCCACCCGTTCGGCGTGCGGGTGACCGTTTTTAACTAATCGCAGCCGCACGCGTCCACCGGACAGGCAATCCAGTCGTAGCTTTCCAGATCAACGCCAAAATCCAGCTACGGGTGTGTTTTTAAAGCACACCACAACCATGTCAATACTCTACCCGCGCTACAGGGTCCGATCGCCGAATGGTCGATTTACCTAATTATTCACGCGGGCAGACTACCAAGAGATTTACCTCAACAGGACCTGCTTGGAAACGAGCCGCTTAAGCAGCTCGCTCCGTTTGCGATTTGCCGAGCGGTGTATTATCACGAGGCCCCGTTGGACCCGATTATCTTATCGGCTATTAAAAGCCAGCTAATATTCCGTCCGTATGGCAGTTCAATGCAGGAAGAGGACGCAACGAGCAGATGAACATTCAAACAAGGACATTTATTTGTCACACGTATGCAGTCATGCAGTCAACAAAGCAATGCAGGTATTCCAAGCACGTATGCAATGCAATGGATGGGGGGTAGGGACAAGACACGAGTAAACAAAGACCTACAGCCGTTTGTCTATTTATTATGTACACAATCACTTAACAGTTTCTACTTAGCGGACACGGCGCCACAACCTTCATACAAAGAAAACCCCAGGAAAGGAAAGGGCAGAACAGGACCCGTAGGCCTTTAATGTTCGCGGAGCTGTGGAGACCGCAAGAGCTCCGAGAGGCCGTGCTGGTTACCTGTCACCCTCGTGGTGATTCGCTGAGCGACCCTCGATGTTTCGCCGTAAACACGGCAGCTCGGTTGCTCCAGGCCCCGCCGTGCGGCCTGGTAGATCGGGCCGAGCCGACGACACCTCAGAGGAACGAACGGGCCTTGCTCTTTTACGAGTTGATGCTCTTTTAAAAGCCCGCCTGCTCCTCAGCGTTGCTCGAACCGTCTCGGGGCCGCTTGGCGACCTCTCTCCGGCTGTGTCCACCAACCCACAATTCGGCACGGTACTGCAGGTTTGGCTGCGCTCCAGGCTTCGCTGCACTCCGATGACCCCGACTGCCCTACACTGGACTCGAACCTTGACAGACTGCTCACAGACTCCTGGCGAACTCCAGGCAAAAACTCTTGGCAAGAACTGAAACTCGGTGGTTCAGCTCCGCCTTTTATGGGGTGGGGGAGTGAGTTTGATCCCCCACCTTTGACCTTTCACCGCCCGCTGGCTCCGCCCCTTTTGGTATTTTGATCCGATCTTGTCACGAAATGCAGAGAAAGCGGACGTGGCAGAGATCATCGGCCGTGGAAAGCGGACGTGGCAGAAATCATCAGCTCCCGCCCCAACGAGGGAGTCCCCACGTTGGTCGGTGGAGATGCCGTTTGTCCGCGGGACGCCGTTGCTGGCAAAAAGATGGCAGCGTTTATGGAGATGAAGGTGAGGCGATGTTGTTCGTTTGTGGAGATTTTGTTGAAGAGATGGTGAGGAGATGTCGTGGTTGACGCTGTGATGGGGATGGCGTGATTGTTGAGATGCGGTTGTGGTTGTGGAAGTAGTGGTTGTGGTTGTTGAGATGCGGTTGTTCCAAAATAAAGATAGCAAAAGAATAATACTACCTCAAAGATCACAGCCCGGTTACATGAATAATTCCCTTTAGACATCGGTGGGGAAATCTAATCTGAACACACACTTATCGACATAACTGATCTCTGGGAAACCTGTATGGTGTTCTGTGAATTTCCACAACTGTAACAATATATATATATATATATATATATATATATATATATATATATATATATATATATATATATATATATATATATATATATATATATATATATATATATATCACTGGAGCGAACCTACAGCATGCACTTCCGGGGCCAAGGAGCCGCTATGTTGGAATACCCTTCCCACGCTAGAACGCGAGAGGTACAGGCATAACTGAGTGCGATAAGCGCCGGACTTCATCGGGTTCCGTTCACAGATTGATTCACATTTATTTCCACTTTTGTTTGTAGCTCCATTACAAGGACCAGAAGGAAAACAAAGGTGAGTGACAAAACTGAGAGTCTGATTTTAGTTGTTCAGAAGTGTCACGTTGAGTTTGTTTCAGTGCGAGAATAATTGAATTTCAGATCCTCAATAAAATGGAATGAATGTTGGGGAGGGGGGTGGAGGGGAGTTGTTTAAATAACTATGTTCCTTACAGACAAAGCCTTGAAACAAAACAACAAAACACACTCAAACACAATTGTTCAATATCACTGTGAATCACTTTGCTGGAGATTATAACGACACGAGCAGAGTACCCGCCCGATGGGCGATCTTGTTCCAAGTATGCAACACGTTCTTGTGACAGAAACCTTTATTTGGATAGTGTATAAGTAACTGACAGCTCTGTATCGGCAAAATAAAATAAAATAACCTGGGTTACATGCATGAAGCAAAAACATACCTACTACTTACAATTCAAAACACCTCATTGCACTGGAAAACATGGGGACAGGAATATTGCACTGTAAATGGGCGACACTTGTAATACCCCCACCTGGAGGCGGTGCAACACAATATACATTTACGTCGATAATTTACATCCCCTCCCCCTCTCGCCAAAACCACCATCAAAGATAAAACACCTCTATACACTAATTGGGGTCATGCTGATCCTATGTAGCAAGTCTGAATGTAATTGGCTGAGAACTGTAGGGGTAGCGTGACGAGTAAACTCACAAACACTGGTCCGTGAATTATACCAAGGATAAGGTAAATGATAAATTAAACACATCAGTACAGACAAACTGAATCTGAGAATCTGATCAGGCAAATACTCTGGAGTTGAAACTTTACCACCGAGAGCCAAACAATTTTTCGACACCAAAAAGTGTGTGTGTGTGTGTGTGTGTGTGTGTGTGTGTGTGTGTGTGTGTGTGTGTGTGTGTGTGTGTGTGTGTGTGTGTGTGTGTGTCAGGGTGTCAGTGTGTCTCCTCCATAACTCCCAAAGCATGAAACCTATCAGCCTGAAACTTTGCATGCATAATAAGAAAACTCCAAGGAAGTGCAAGTGTAAATTGGGTGTTTCGGTTAATTAAAACACCACTTTTGAAGATAATTAACGGCCTTATTTAATTATATTGTTCACCAGGCGATCCTCGGCCACTTCGCTCTCTGGGGTCTTAAGGCGTATCCTGGATTACCTCACTGGGGTCTGAAGCTGCCATGTTTTTTTTTGGCCTGCTCAACCATGTCTTGACTTGGAACAGGCTGCAATGATTCCTTAACGATAAAGTTTTTTTTTTCACTTTCCTCACTCATATTATCGAATGCGTGTTCATCATAGCTAAAAATCGCTGTATACATTGGTTTTGTAAGTGCTATAATTTTTTAATTAGGAGCTTGGAGTGATTAAATGCATTATATGATACGATTTTCCACGATCTACTCTCACGGATCAATTAAAGTATATCATCGAAATATTATTTCAGTTTTGAGGATCGGATATGGTCCGGACTAAATAAGTGTCAAAATCTGGAGTGAAATCTGATCATTTAAAGAAATAATGAGTCTTGTAACAAAGCCGATATACCTATTTACTTTAAGCAAGCAAAGCGATGTTCTGTCCTCCATACATACACAAGAAAATGTGAAATTTCCAAAGCATTAAACATATTTTTCTTCTGTTTGGAGAATTATATTGAGTGAACAAAAGATTTAGGAATATATCAAAATTAACCAGATTCATTCAGCTACATATATGATTTATTGCATTCACTGCTTGACATTGTGCCCTGTCCCCCAGCGAGACTGCTTATCCATAATGTTTACCAGATCTGTTTCTCTATTTTTGGAGGTTTCGCGAGGTGCTCTACAAGGAATCAAAGCAAATCTGGTTTAAAAAAAAACAAAAAAACCGGACCTTTTAAAATAAAGTTATAACGTTTGCATGGACCGTAAACCGATGTACCACGTGACGCATACACAGACGAGCAGGCAACGTGGCAGATTATCTGCAATGTTTATTTCACAGGCGATTAAACTTTGCGATGTCTCCAAGGTTGTTCCACATAAACAGCAACTCTTTCGTGGATAAAGTCATTATTAGAACAAATTCATTTTATTTCTTTAACTGCTACATGCGCGGTGAAGACTGGCTTTAAAGTTAAAGGGATCCTATATGATATGCAGCCACAGCCTGACCAGCCGTTCCTGATCAACCATTTAATTGGAGTGCTTGCCACTTGCCGAGCGCCCCACAGTCGATAGCGGTACAGTTCATGTCGCGTTTGGGATATACAGTCGACAGTTGCTACAAGGTCGAGGTACATGATTTACAAAGGTTATTTGGTTTCTCTTTGTGATTTTCAAAGCAAAATATATTCGACAACACCCAATTTCTGAGACGTTTGCTGTATTAACATGTTTTATAAATTACAGAGCCAAATTTCTTTCCATCCGTCACTTGACTATTGCTTGCTGTTTGTAAAGATTAATGTTTTTGCACATCTCACTGAAACATCTAGAATGCAACGTTGTGTTTATAATTTCTTTTTGAAATTCCCCCCAAACAAGGGTGAAAGCTACTCAAGATTTTTGGGTTGTATACAGTATGTACTACATTCGGTAATCACACTGACTCCAATCTGCCGATTCCTGAAGAGTTGCCGATATCGACCAAGCACTACTAGTGTGTGTGTGTGTGTGTGTGTGTGTGTGTGTGTGTGTGTGTGTGTGTGTGTGTGTGTGTGTGTGTGTGTGTGTGTTTCGGTCATTAAGCATAACATATCGTTCTCTTTGCTAACCCCACCCTCCTCCCATCACCTTTCTCATTCTCACTCTCACTCTGTGTCCCCTCATCGCTCCCCCGGCCTAATAAAATGCAGCACTCTCTTCCCACACATCTGTCTCTCTCTCTCTCTCTCTCTCTGCTTCTGTCTCTCACACCCCCCCCCTTTCCTCGCACCCATCCTTCCCCCAGTGTATCGCAATGTTTGGTGATGTGTTGCTCTCCCCCACCTCCCCCCCTCACTCTCCCACACCCCCAAGCTCTTCCCCTCTTCCTATCCTCCCCCTTCCCCAACCCCTCCTAGCTTCCCTCTCTCTCCCCTCCCACCTCTGTCTCCCTCCCTCTTTCTCCCCCCACCAACGAAGTGACGGATTGTGTGTGTGTGTGTATGTGTAGTATATATATATATATATATATATATATATATATATATATATATATATATATATATATATATATATATATATATATATATATACACACACACACACACATATACATACAGGGTGTCCCAAAGGTCTCCATACATAGGGAAAATTAACACTTTCAGCAAAATGTCTCCCGAAATTCTTCATGCGTAGCTTATATCTTTCTTCTTTATTTTCTCAGATTCCCTTCAAGAATGCCTTTGTCAAAAGAAGAACGTATTGAAATCATTCTCATGGCTGGTTCGGGAAACTGTCGCAAGGTTGCAATCGACTCTAACAGGAAACATGGCAAGCACATCATACACTATACACGACACACACAACAAGATTCAACATGGATGACACGAGTTCATCATGAGTGGGAGTGTGAGATGACATCATGAGATGACACGAGTTCATCATGACTTTGTGTGTGTTTACAAAGAAATGGCAATCATGTTGAGATCGTTTTGTAAATAAAGTTACATTTTGCTAAAAGTTTTAATTTTCCCTTTGTATGGAGACTTTTGGGACACTATATCTATATATATATATATATATATATATATATATATATATATACATACATACATACACACACACACACACACACACACACACACACACACACACACACACACACACACACACACACACACACACACACACACACACACACACACACACACACACACACACACACACACACACACACAAACACACACACACACACACACATACAGGTGAAGGAGCTGAAGAGTCATTAACACTCACCAACAGGTTGCAAGTCCAGTGACTCGTTAAGTTTCCTCTTACAGATGTACGGCAGTGCCTCACTGCAGTCTCGCGCTTGCCACTTGCTGTATTCCTCAGATCGAACACCACCACACCTATTCATCGCCAAAAATGTTGGACTTTCTGAATGTGACACAATATGTACCCATCAATCAAAACACTAACATTATAAAGCTTTGCAAGAATGAGAATTTAAAATTAGAAAATTTCCATTGATGTAAAGTGGACAAAAGAATAGTTCAGACCTCGCTGACTCAAATCTGAGCTATCTACTGTGGATTTGATTTCCAAGGTAACTATAAAACTGTGGCACCCTGTTATTTTGTCGGCAGTGCATTTCATCAATAAGAACACCATTCTTCAAAAGAGATGTTAAGCTGACTATCCTGTCTAATTTTATTTGCTACTGGACACACAGGCATGCAAGGACGGACCGACTCAGGGATGGACAGACGCAGGCACGAATGAATAGACACAGGCATGCCAAGACCGAGCTCCTTTTATATCTTAAATGACATCATGAAAATGTTATTAAATGCACAAAAGTACCATTAGATTTAAATCAAAGTGATATTAAAACGTGATAAAATGCACGAAAGTACCATTAGATTTAATTCAAAATATCACTAAAATATTATTTCATGCAAAAAAGTACCATTAGATTTAATTCAAAATGATAGCATTAAAATATTTATGAATGCACAAAAGTAGCATTATATTTCATGCATTTCAAAGGATGCGAGGGAGCGAAGTGATCGACGGAGAAGGGGAGACCTGGAGGGGGTGTCCCCACTCCCACAGTGGGGCAATTTTGTAATTTTTACCTTTAATTTATACATTCCAGCACACACACTGTTTTGTGCAAAATTAAAGTGGAATAATCATGTTTTCCTGATGAATTTAAGCTGTGTTTTTCTTACATGTAACTCTTCACTTTACATGTTTTGGACTTTACATTGTATAACATGTGTTGTAATGAGTTAAAATATAACCTCAAATTTAAAGATAAACTTAGACTTGACCATGTCCTCCAACTCTCCGATACTCATGAGAGGTAGATCTACTCCACTTACCACATGGGTGGCCAGCTAGGCGATATTGTGTACGTGCATGCACGTGCTATCACTATTGTGTACGTGCATGCATGCAACTTGCGCATACGGCTGAACACAGCATGTGCACGGTTCTCATTGGTACAATGTTTTGCTCTGAATTACATCATGTCAGTTAACCAATGAGAAACATCCTACATTTTGCAGGTCAATATTGCTTGTAAATGGGACAGCATTTATTATTTGCTGCCGAATACTTTGAATGGTAGCTGTCACCAATAAAATGCAATGAGATTACCTGTACAATTTTTCATGCAGCATTGACAGAAATTACCCAAAGGATGACAGAAACTTTGTCATGAAAATCTCTCAAAGACTTTGATGAGACATTATTTTGTGAGAGTGAAAAATTTTTCCTTATTATTGGGCAATTAAATTGGTAGGCTGTTCAAGCATACAAAAAGTGATAGACGACCAACAAAAATAGTACAGTTGGCAACTGTGGTGTGTGTGTGTGTGTGTGTGTGTGTGTGTGTGTGTGTGTGTGTGTGTGTGTGTGTGTGTGTGTGTGTGTGTGTGTGTGTGTGTGTGTGTGTGTGAGAGAAGTTGATTAAAACTAGTATGTTGTGGAAAATCAGCTAAGGCCCTAACTTTTAGCTCATGTTCAACCAAGTCAAGATGCACTATTGGAGTCATAACAATGTCCTTCAGTCAGCCAGTCAGTCAGTGGGCCCATTAACATTTTTCCATTTTTCCCCTACTCCTCCGAGGTGGCTCAATGGATCGTTTGGAAACTCGACATGATGGTTCATGATGTGGATGTGCAAAAACTAATGTAGCCCTTTTCTTCAATTTCCATCCAAGTGGTGAGATAATTCGCTAATTAACTCAAAATGAAATCTATATTTGTAAGTCCATCACATATTTTGAGATTCCATCAGCTCACAGGATGTTATTGTTTAATTTAAAACTCCTAATTTAATTTGATTTTAATCATGATTTAATTTAAACTCTTAGAGCCAAATTTACAAAAGGCGTTTAAGAGTTAGATGTGTGGAGAATCGCGAATTGTGCAATGATCACAAGTTCAAAGTTGGTTGCAAATCGCCGAAGAGTGATTATCCAATGTGCGACTAAAACCTAATCACAAGCGTCAAAAAAAATAAAACTTTTACATGTTGGCAAGGGCATGTTTCAGAGTAGAGTGCGTTTAATTCCTCGAAGCAAGCATTAGGCAAAATTGTTATCGTTAGAATGGCAGTTGGACTCTCTTGTACTTCCTGGCAGTTTAAGTTAACTTTAGAATCACTATAGGTTACACTATTGTGGTTTATGTACTGCAGTCAGGATTAACGGTAACAGAAGTAATGACAGTTCTAACTACAATGGCGCTCGGGAGAGTGCATTCCTCCGCCAGGCTGATTGGTTTATGTCTTGTATCCCACTGATTGGCCAGATCTGGATTCAGACCTGAATTAAAATTTAATCAGCTTCTTGTCACCTAAAGAACTCATCCGTCAAGTTTCGCCTGAATCTGTCCATAGCTTTTTGAGATATCGTGCTATACATCATTTAGCCCAATCACTCGATGGTGAAGAATCACTTAAAAATTATCGGATCCAGATCCGGATCCGGGTCTTCACCAAAATCTAATCATTTCGTCCATATCACATACGCAAGCTCTCCACCAAATTTTGTCCAAATCTGTCCACAACTTTTTGAGATAGCCTGTTCACAAACAAACAAGAAAGATGCCATGTATAGCACAGTACTTGTGAAATCCATAAAAACAAATTTGACCTTAAAAATAATTAGCTGGTTGAATTCAGTGACCTGATGTGCAAATCCACTTCAAATTTCAAGTCCATCAGATGAAAATTGAGGATTTTAGAAATATGACAAAGTTGTTGACCTTTTGACATTTTGACCTCAAAAACAATAGGCTACTTGCTTAGGATGGTGGTGAAGAAGTTTTGTGAATATTGGTTTAAAATTGTGACCTGTAGGCAACTGACATACAAATAAACAAACAGATAGACAGACAGAATGAAAAATCATACAGCGACACTTGGCAAAACAGAACAAAGTAGAATGGTTTACGTTTTGTATCCCACTGATAGTCTGGATCTGAACCAAAATCTAATCCCCTTGTTCTTGTCACAACTCATCCACAACTTTTTGAGATATCATGACATAGTTTTGGCTCTATTTCTCAATTTTAGAAATCAGGCCTATGTTCACCTTTTGACCTTAAAAATAATTGGTGGTTGAATTCATTGATCTGATATGCAAATCCTGTTCAAATTTCAAGTCAATCGGATGAAAAATCCTCCTCCTTCAAAATTTCCAGTTTTCCCTCCTTGGAGTTTTCTTTTGTATCCATCTGATCCACCCCATGTGTCCTCTCCTGCCCAATATCCCTCTATCTTAGTCTTCAAATCTACTATTGGTGTTTCCTCCCTCTCTTTCCTGTTCCTTTTGTGTGCGTCTCGACTGTTCCTTGTGCGTCCTGTTACGTCCTCCCTCATCTGTCCAGTGTACCAATTCTTCCACGAGGCTCGACTATGTATCCAAATATATATCAACACTAGTGGGGTATGCTTACACATTGTAAGCAATAACGAACTGCACTTCGTATGTAGGTACATAATAAATACGTTGGTACAAATGTATGATGAGAAGCTTTGTGATTGTAGACAAGCATCACCGACCTCCTGCGAGATGAGCACAAGGCTGCACTTACTTTCGAATATTTTTATTTACGATGCTTTCCGATGGTTCTGTGATTTTTCCCGGTGTATCGGCTTCGATGTCCATCGGCACGCAAAATTACAGCTTTATACGTCACCCGGAAGGTACCGAACATTAATATCAGTCAGTGAGTGGTAAGAATGCTCTTTATACATTAGATATAAAAGGAGCCATGCGTGCATGTAAGTTCCAGACCCCTCGATACCTTGAGACCCCTCGACATCCCCCAAGACCCTTTCGACCACTTAACACCCCTAAAACCCACAAGACCTCCAAAAGACTCCCTCGATCCTTAAGACAGCGAAGACCCCCAAAAACCCCAAGAACCTTTAAGATCCTTAAAACACCAAGACTCTTCAGACCCCCAACCTTAAACCCTTAAGACCCCCTAACACACGCTACGACCGTGAAGACCTTCAAGACCCTAAAGACTCTCTGAGACCCCAAGATCCTGAAGATCCCAAGCCCCCTACACCTTTCAGAACCTAAAAATCTCTCCATAGACACCATAGACCCCTTTCAACTTTAAGACCCTTAAGACACCTTTAGACCCATTCACCCTTTAAACCTTATGCCATTAAGACTCCTATAACCTTTCGACCCCAAATACCCTGAAGACCTTGGCTCCCTTTCGACCCCTTACACCTTTCAGATATGTTGGATAGCTTGGAACCTTGATCATTCAGAGATTTAGACCACTTAGACCTTTTTCAACCCTTTTTACATGCCTGAGAGATTTGACCCTTTCAACCCTTTTGACCTTATGATTGGAACATACCCTTTAAACCTTTAGACCATCTAGAACCATTTAGGCGCATACCACGCAAACATCTGTGGTCTTCTTGCAAAACACAGGCGACACTATTTCAGGAAGTAATGCACAAACTCGACCCACCCAGGGTGTGGGTACTCTGCTGGTATACTGTATAGTAAATGCTGAAAATTATGTATAAACGATTATTTGAATCACAGATTTTGTACTAGTAACTGTAGGTTAAAATTCTCCGGCAATCAGAACTGAGTCGCAGGAAACACACACAGCGTGTGCGCAAAGGGCCTCATTTCGCATTCATACGTCATTTTGAAAGTCTTGTATTGGTCATTAAGATAAGTATAAAAGTATTGGTTTATGAGAGGGAGCCATGAAACTATGCATCAGAATATAACAGGTTGATATCGGTATGGTGTTCTTCCAAAAACCACAGCTTTTATTGCACTTCATGTTAGAACACATGGACGTGCTTGTGACAAGCATCTGGGTGTATCACCGATTAATTCATCAAATATAGAACAAAGTTTGCAACAACAAACTCATCATTATTTCTGCCAATATTGGAGTGCTTCAATAATTCACCTTAGCAAACCATAAGATTTGTAGGAACAATCTTCCTTCAAACCCACGTCACTTGAACATGATGACAGTATTGCTGTATCCAGGCAGTCTTACCGTCTGCCCAGTTTATAAACTTCAGAGGTGAATGATCAGACCACTGCCAGCCACCATCAAAGTCCAGGTCATTAAGGCCTGACCATAGAACTGCTCTATAGGAGCTGAGAAAGCCTGGCAGAAAGAAAAGAAAAAAAAAAACAACGATGTAACTATGCATTTAGAATGATGTATCCAATAATTAAATGCATCCGGTGCCGTCAGATCTCAGGAGCAAAGCATAGACAAGACAGCATTCGGATGGGACCCCTGCAGGGAACTCAGTGTTACAGTCTCGAGTATGGCAGGATAGCTCGGTTGATAGCGTGCTTGCCTCTCAGCTGTCTGGTTATCCCACGTACATGAAGTGAAAAGTGTGGCTATGCAATTGCTTCATGTCCATCAAGCCGTCTGTCTGTCTGATCAGTTTATGATTGAGGAACTACTTATTTAAATCGAATGTTATATTTTGAACACGAATCGGAACACGAAAAGGAAGACAAATTTCTCGTTTTAACGCATTTTATGTCTGGATTTGAACGGATCGCACATGCGCAGAGAGGATTGAGATGATATTTTTACTCTGGAATGATTTTCAATTTTGTTTTACTGCCAGACAGGCACACAAACAGTAAACTTACTGTTTTTAAGGATGTCATAAAGGACACGCACAACAGACACAAATAACTATTGTAATATGTTGGTTAGGGTGATGTTATCGACACTGGGGAAAATGGAGATAAAACCCCAAATTAATTGATTTATACACCTTTAACCCATTATTTAAATTGAATTATTACTTGCAGTGTCCGCCTTATGGGCGATATTGTTCCAAGCATGCAGCACGTTCTTCTGACGCATACATTTATTTGGACAGTGTAGAAGCAACTGACAGCTCTGTGGAGGCAAAAAATGATAATAATAATAATAATAAATAAATCACCCATGGAACAAAAACATACCTCACTGCTTATACTTCAAAACACCTCACCTCACTGCACTGGAAAATGGGGGGACAGGAGTACTGCAAATGGTGGAGACTTGTAATACCCTCCCCCACCTAGAGGCGGCACTACACGATACACATTTACATCAAGAATTTGCGTTCATCCTACTCCCCCCCCCCCCCCCGTCCACTGGCAAAGATTAAAAAAAACACACCCCTGGACATTAATTGGGGTCGTGTTGATCTTATGTAGCAAGTCTGGATATAATCAGCCCAGAACTGCAGGAGGAGAAGTGCAATAAACAAACACTTGTCCTTGAATGATAGTGAGGATACTTGAATACGACAACACAAATCGCCTCCATAATACTTCCAAGAATAAGTTTCCAATCTCTTACGGTGTAACGTGAATTAAATCTCCATAAAAGTAAGCTCGAAAACTAGTATGCCTTACCTGGGAAAACATATTCAAGCCTTCGATCTCGTCGGATGAATGCATGGTGTTGTTAAAATTTAATTCTTCTCTACGAACTGAAATATTTGGGAAAGTAGTGTTTCTTGGTACAATGCTCTGCAGTAATAAATTAATTAATTAATAAGTTACTTCGAAGAGGATGACAGGAGTTACAGAACAATTTTTCCAAGTAAAGCTTTATTCCTTATTTGGAGCTGCTCTTTGCCAGACAAGTCGTTTAGTGAACTAAACTCTTAATTATAGTGTGTGGTGAGGAAATTAGGTAACAGGAAAAACTTTTATTTTGTACTTTGCACAGATTAACAAAATCTCATACTCCAGCAAAGTCACAAATTCCCTCAAAATGACTGCTCCAAAAACCCACTCCATCCAGGAGTGCCTTGGAAAAGGGGCATAGGGGGTGGAGAAATGGGGAGATTTTTTTGTTTGTTATGACATCACGTCAGTAAACCACCATGCCACCTGCACTGTGCCACGTGTAGAACCAAAAAATGTCTCTCCCCACCACTGCGGGGGTGGGGGGAGAGGGGATTATATATGTTCATAACCTGGCATATGCACAAAATTTGGTGGGGATTGGCCAAGTCCTTTTCGTTTTTGTTGTTTTTTGAAAATCATCAGACGTGCACACACACACACACACACACAAACAGAGAATTACCTTGTTCAATATCGTAGGATGACAGCGAAAATGATTATTGTCACAAAGCTTGTGTGAACATCCAGGCCCTGTTTACTTGTTTTCCACGATTATGTTATTTCATGTTAATGTTAACCTTTCACCCACTTATATTTAGTTCATTTATATTCCTTGAGTTATCTTCATGTAATGGAGCTAAAACGTATATATTACACTGGAAGCCCTCTCATATTGCGGGGGTTAGGTTCCTGGAAAATAACACAATAGTTGAAACCATGATTGTGGAAACCAAGGGCCAATGGGAAAGTGGGGATTCGGTTCCTGGGCTTCAACAAGATATTGAGGAAGATTGACGGCAGCCAGAAATAAACACATTACTCTTGAAATAAACACGTAAATACAATAAATACAGTGTAAGCAAGAAAAAGAGCACTCAGATTGCAGACCCTCGCCAGGACTCGTTTTGTGTGGTGTTTGTATTGTTTTGTGTGGTGTTTGTGTACTGGTCTTACGTAATTAATGAGAGACATAATTAGAATTGTCACTTGATAAATGCTGGCAGTGATGACCGAGTACCAAGACGTCCTGCTTTGATGCATCCCCCCTTTGATTGGACAACTGACCCTGACTCAGAACGTTTTTCATTATTATTCAACTGAATTCAGAATGGGATTAAAATTAATTAAATTCAAATTAAATGGAAGACCAAACAGGTACAGTCCTGCATTGGAATCATCGGAAGGAACCCGAACAAGCAAAAAGAAAAGATGAAGTGATCAGGAGGAACCTGGATAGGATTCACATTTCAGCTGCAACTCCTCTTCCCTCAAACACTTAGAGGCACAATCATGTGAGCCTTATTCAAAAAACAAACAAAACAAAAAAAACCATATAATTGATCAAAAATACAAAAAGAATCCAGATCAGAAAAATTAAACACTTCTGGCTGCCAGACCATGTGTCCAATCAAGTTGAAATTGAAAACATATATTCCCCATCTCAACTACATCATCATTTTGAAGTTTCATATCAATTCATGAAGCAGTTCAAGTTTTAAAAAATTCTAAGATTTTCGCTCAATCCAATATGGCAGCCAGACCATGTGACATCAATTATTCTTGAATACCCTGGTATCTCCAAGGATTGGGGAACATTGTGCGACGTTTCTCCTCGATCTGTCCAGCCATTCTGGAGGAGAAAATTATAAGTTTTTGGGTAAATCCAACATGGCTGCCAAACAATGTAACCGATGATGTCATATGTGTGAACCTTTTGTTCCTCATT
>NC_140964.1:9395048-9402548 GCF_056783735.1 Eptatretus burgeri | reverse complement strand
CGTGTACAAAATCACGGATTTTGTGCTTCAAAAACGGATCAAAAACGACACACGCCCACTTTTTGCCGTCCAATCGGTGAGCGAGGGGCGAATTGGCCCCGCCCCCAGGGCGATCGATATATGCAAATTTGTGGATCAAAAAGCCTTCACGCCCACTTTTTCTCGGGCCAATGGGGAGCGAGGTGAAAGGTCAAAGGGAGGGGGTCAAAGGCGAAGTTACGGGGGGGATAAAAGGACGGTGTTCGTCAGTCAGAAAAAGGAGAACGAGAAGGAGTCGGAACGAGAAGGAGAAGGAGAACGAGAACGAAAAAGGAGAACGAGAACGAAAAAGGAGAACGAGAACGAAAAAGGAGAACGAGAACGAGAAGGAGTCGGAACGGAGGGGACGAGTGTGGAAGTCTGGAGCCCGAAGCCTGCAGTGGCTGGAGAAGCTGAAGATAGTCGGACGAGGGGGTGCTCGCGTCGGTGCCAGGAGCTGCACGCCCGAGGGAGGCCGGCAGCGCGACCTGGCCGAGGTGGAGACGCACACCAGGGATAATAAAGATCCTCTATACCCCGAGCATCAGCAACCCCCTCCTGTTTCCCCCCGCGCTGAGATAGTGCGACCAAGGGGGCCCCGTTCCCACCCCCTACCAGACACCGTCCACGAGGCCCGCGGGTTGCGGCGCCATCGCCGCTCCGCGTCTCATCACCAGACGGGTAGGCCCGACCCGGTCTCGGCCTCAGGCCTGCCTCATTCTTGAGGGTATTTCTTTTCCTTGGTTTTGGGTATGTGTTGTCGGCGCCGTCTGTGAAGTAGAATTGTATAAGTGTTGCCGTGTGCTCGGTAGTCGGTATTAGCTCTGCACTGTGTTTTCACTTTTATATTTGCTTTTTGTGTAAATGGAATTGTGTTTTCTTTTTTTTGTGTGCTTTTGGTGGAATTGTATTTGTGTGCTTCCCGTGTGCCGCGAATAAATGTGCTTTATTGTTGAGCTGTTCTCCCGCTTCGCTTCGTCTTTTCCCCCATTGAACCCTCATCTTGCTTCACGTAAAGGGTTGGTAGTGGGCTGAATACGCCCGATAATTAATCGAACCGTCGAGGTCGACGATAACACCGCTCGGTTATTCTGATAGTACGGAACGGGTCGCTTAAGTGGCCCGTGTCCGAAGTCGACCTGCGGCGAGGTGCGATCGCCCGGTCTACCCTCCGCGTGGGTACTTCGGTAGTTCGAATTTGGCGAGCGGCCCTATCCCACGCGGGGGCTGATTGGCTCGATCGCGGTGAGACCGAAAGGTCCACCCGTGACTGGTTCCCGGCGTTAGTCCGAGAGGGTCACGACTGGATTGTCCGTCCGGTGGGCGACGTGCCGCGATTCGAGTTACGTGGCCGTCAGCACGCCGGCGGGCGCGGAATCCGCAACACTGGTGTCAGGTCGTGCGATACAAATCCATCGCCCTCCTCGCGGCACTGGTATCGGAGAACAGGAAAACGGGCTCTCCTGTCTCCGGCTAAATTTACGGGAATCGGTCCAGGGGTGAGAGAAGCGACCCCCGATTCCCTCCAAATTACGAGCGAGCGAAATTAACCCTTCACGAGAAGCAAGATGGCGTCTCAAGGCGAGCGGGAGCCGGGGGTATTAGAAATGGATGTAGAATGTGTAGGATCCATGGTCCAGGATGGAATCCCCGAGCAGGAAATGTTGATTGTGCAGGAACACGGACTCGCCCAACTGAACCCAGGGCCCGAGGTGGGTGCGGCAGCGGCCGCGGTGTTTGACACCTCCCCCCCCCCCTCTCCACCAAGACCCTTCCCCAACCCTTGCCGAAACGGCTCAGCTGAGTGCATCCAACATGGCCCAGCTATGCGCCATGCTGGCGGCAATGAACAAACAAATGAATGAAGTGAAAACGACGATGGATACAAATACAAATGAAATGAAAAACGAAATGAAAGGCATGAACGAAAAGATGGATACAAATACAAATGAAGTGAAAACGACGATGGATGCGAATACACAGCAAATGAGGGAAGAGATGAAAAAGCTGCGGGGTGAGACGCAGAACATGGGCCGAAGCCTGCAGGCGGGCATGAAGGCCGTGACAAAGGAAATAATAATAGTGGAGACAAGGGAGGTAAAGGGTGAAGAGTTGGCAGTGACGGTAGCCGGGAAGGGAACCATAGAGGAAAGACTACACGAGGAAGACGGGGTAAGTGACGCACACACACACACAGAGGTAGTGGAGGATAATGGGGGTGAGCTCGCGGAGCGTGCAGGGACCCGGTGCGAGCACCTGGATGGCCTCCTCCAGGAACGAGGGGAGGGAGTATGCCCCCTTGAGGTGAGTCACGACCAGGTGAGTTCGGTCGTGCTTTGCGAGGTTGAGAGGAGGAGTGCTGTGGACGGGTGCACGGAGAGCTTGGGGGGTATAGAGGCCCCGGAGACCCTTGTGGGGACACGAATCCCCAGTGTGGTTGTCCCTGTGTGTGTGGTGCAAGGTGTGAGTGCGTCCCCGTGTGTGGAAGCGACCCCGTGTGTGAGTGGTATGGTGGCGATGGTGCCGGAGTGTGTGCTTCCCAGCACGCCGTGTGTGGATGAGGCACCGTGTGTGGTAGAGGCCGTGTGTGTGAGTGAAACGGCCTGTATGAATGAGGCACCGTGTGTGAGTGAGGCCGTGTGTGTGGATGAAACGGCCAGTGTGGATGAGGCACCGCGGGTGAGTGCCCCCGCGTGTGTGGATGAGGCACGGAGTGCGAGTGAGGCACCGCGGGTTAGTGCCCCCGCGTGTATGAGTGAGGCACGGTGTGTGGATGAGGCACCGCGGTTGAGTGCCCCCGCGTGTGTGGATGAGGCACGGAGTGCGAGTGAGGCACCGCGGGTGAGTGTCCCCGCATGCGTGAGTGAACGGCTGTGTGCAAGGTCGCTGAATGCAAGGGAGACCGTGTGTGTGAGAGAGCGGTATGTGAGGGAGATGTCGGTTGGCATGCGGGAGCACGTAGCCGCATCTCCCGGTGTGAATGTGATGGAGTGGACTGTGTGCGTCGTAACACACCGATGTGCGTGGGTTGAATGGAGACGGAGACGGCGACAGAGGAGCGAAAGCCGAGTAGCGGCTGTAGTTGTTTCGAGCACCGTGCCGGGTTCGCCCAGCAGTGAGCACGCGGTTCGTGCTGTGCAACGCACGAGACCGCCACGTGCTCGCTTGCGAGAGTGAAGTCCCGGTCCGGAAACGCACGCGGTGGATTTGCCGATCCCGCGGACGGACAAAGTTTAGGCAGGTAAATGGATTTGGACCGGACGGGTTCTCCACGCGATCGTGTGTGTTGAGCTCCAACGGGCAAAGCACATGTGTTCGCGTGGGGAACCCCTCGAGACGTGGAGCTTGTGTTTTTTTTTTATGCGCACGGTGACGTCATGGCTGCACGTGGGGTTGGAATCCGGCAGGAGGGGTATCTCTGCCGGATGGTCCCGTCCAAGGAGGGACGAGGAACACGTGCAGCTGCATGACGTCACGGGCAGGTGCAAAGTGCACGAGCTCTGAGTTGCCGCGCAGGTGCTGCGCATGGAAAAAAAAATAAAAAAGCAAGCCTCACTTTCGGGTGTACAGGATTCCTGGGCAAGGGGTGGAAGACCCCCTTGGCCTGGGCACAGGATGGAAACTAGTTAGGGGGAAAGGTTAGCTTAGTTAGACCGACTTCATGGGGCAGGGGTAAGTCCTCATGGAGTCCGTGGAATGGATTAGTTAGAGGGATTGTAGCCAGATTTAGGTTGGGAAATAAAATGGGACATTTGAGGACAGTGACAGACCTGTGGATGTGTAGAGGGGACGTAGTTTAGCTACGTAGTGTTAAAAGGAACGTGCTACTAGTTTAAGGGACGACGTGGGAGCACGAGTTAGTTAGGGGAAGTAGTTAGAAGGATGGCAGAGTTCAGTGGTGTGTGTGTTGAAGAGTTGTTGGTGAGTGAATTGGAAGCATGTGCTTGGTGAGTGAGTGAGGCCAGCGGGTCTGTGTGTGTGGAGCGAATGGGGAATGCATGGTGCGATGAGTGATTGGGGGGAGGAGTGACTCCCGCCCAAGGGACCCCGGGGTCAGTGTAGAGTGAGTTAGGGGGTTAGTCAAATTGAAAAATGGAGGTCGTTTTGTTGTTGGTGGGAAAGTAGGCTCGAGACCCATTTGGAGGGGTGCAGGAGCCCTGTTGACAGGCTTGGGAGCGTGGCTGCGAAAGGTGAGTATCGCTGAGTGGGTACCCCGGGCACCAGGCTAGTCGGCCGCGGTAGGCCATGGGCCCATGGGGGGCCGGGATAGAGTAGTGGGCACGGGTGCGCCTGCTTGGTGCGGGGGCCCGGGCGCCATTAGCCGCGTGGGCAGTGTTGTGGGCACGGGTGACCCTCGGAAAGGGGCCCGGGAGGCCGGCCTGCCACGTGTGCGTTTCAGGGGAGGTGCCATGGGGGCACTCCCCGGTGTTAGGGAGCTGGTAGGCTCGGAGGCAGTGTAGTGCCCGGGGGTGCCATAGCGGGAGAATCGGCAGAGGGTCGTGCCTGCCAAAGGGAGCCACGTGTCCCAGCCAGGAGACCGTGTGAGGGCACGGAGAGAAAATTGGGGGGCGAGGCCCGAAATTGTAAGGACACCAACACAGGCGACGGGAATCTGGGTTGTTAGAACCAATAGTTTAAGCGAGAGGCGCTTGTTGAAAGCCCCGGGGTAGTTTAGCAGTTAAATGGTTAGGGTAGATTAGGAGTGTACCCCTCCGCACCATCCATCCCCTCGCTCTCGTTGTGGGCCGCTGGACCCACTTTGGGTTATAGATCGCCGAACTCTGGGGAGGCCATTCTGAGGCTTGAATTGGGCCTCGACACAGGACGCAAGCTCTCCCTTATTCCCCTCTGGGAAGGGAACGTAGGGGTTGGGAGTAGGCTAGGTGACAGAATAGGTTAGCCGAACAAGGACGATAAAGGGGGTTAGGGGACGATTTATAGTGGGGAAGTAAAAATAAAAACAACAAAAAAAAAAAAATTAAGTTGGGGCTAAATTGGGGTTTGACAAATTAAGGGAGTGGGTATGTACAGTGACAGGCAAAGGCGATAGGTTGGGAGGGAGACAGGTAGGTAGGTCCGAGCCCACCTTCCAAGTGGCCAGCACCACCGCACTCCCTCCACCAACCTCCATTGAACGGCAAGAGCTGGCCAACTTCATCGGCTGGCCGTGTTTTGCTTCAAGGCGGAGGCCGGCCAACTTCGTCTGCAGCTGCTGTGCTGCAAGGCCTGTGCCGGCTGGATCGTCTGCAGCTGCTGTGCTGCAAGGCCTGTGCCGGCCAGTTCATCTGCTGGCTGTTTTTCTTCAAGGCCTGTGCCGGCCAGTTCATCTGCCGGCTGTGTTTGCCTGCAACGGCCTGGTTCTGTGGGCTGAGTTTGCCTGCAGCGGCCTTCTTCTGCGGGCTGTGTTTGCCTGCTTGCCTTTGCCATGCCATGCCCACTGCCCACGTTCACCAGCCCCGTTCAATTTTTGCTTTGCCCCCCCCCCCCCTGTTCATTTCCATGTGCGCCAGGATCAAGGCAACAGTTTGCAAGCTGCAAGAACTGCCCTGTTGGCAGCTACAACACGGGCCTGCAGTGGCAGCCCGTGCACCGTGTTTGTGTCCATGCATCCATTCGTTGTGCTCATTGCGTGTGCCACTAGAGCGAGCACGGAGACTGCGTTTGTGCAGCCCATGCACCGTTGTGGTTCACTGCATTCAGTTCAAACCGTTCATGCATCCATTCGTTGTGCTCATTGCGTGTGCCACTTGAGCTGGCACGGAGACTGCGTTGTGCAGCCCAAGCACCGTTGTGGTTCACTGCGTTCAGTTCAAAAGGGAAGGCCTTGGACTGCGTGTGAGCAGCCAGCCACGTTCCCTGTCACCTGCATTGTTTTGAGCCAGAGACTGCATGCGGGCAGCCTGGCTCCCTGCTAACTGCTTTCTTTTTGCAGAGTTCATTGATCCTGGGCCATGGTTTAGTGTAAAATTTGTAAGTTAAGGTAAGATGTACTGTAAATATGAGTGCGCCCCCGGCATGTCTGTCTTAGCGCCGGCAATTTTATTTAAGTCGTCCGTGTGAGTGAGTTTGTTTAGATAGTTACGCAGCCCTCAGGTTATTTATTTTGGGGACACGAATACCATGAATGTCGCACTCAGGGATCCGTAGGTAAAATGTACTAGGGGAAAACTACACATGATGGCACACGAAAATTTGACGACTCGGGACGAGTCTGTAAAAAGGGAAGGGGGTAGTGTTGTGTTTACCAAATTCGCAAACCACCATTCAGGTCCCTTAGGTGAGGTATCTCGGTAAGTGCATGTGTAGTTAGGCCCAAACCCGTTGTCTAGTGGGAATACATGTCATTTATACGTGCTGCGACTCTTCAGGATAGCCGTTTTTCTTTTACTATCTTTATTTTGGACCAACCGCCATGATCACAACCACAACATCAACCACCAACCACAACGCCGCTTCACCACAACCGCCACGACCTTCACGTCACACCTCGCAACCGTAGCATCGCCACCGTTCTTGCCCCGCTGTGGGTACCGGTGTTGGACTCATGCAGAACGCGCGTCGAACAGCGTGTACAAAATCACGGATTTTGTGCTTCAAAAACGACACACGCCCACTTTTTGCCGTCCAATCGGTGAGCGAGGGGTGAATTGGCCCTGCCCCCAGGGCGATCGATATATGCAAATTTGTGGATCAAAAAGCCTTCACGCCCACTTTTTCTCGGGCCAATGGGGAGCGAGGTGAAAGGTCAAAGGGAGGGGGTCAAAGGCGAAGTTACGGGGGGGATAAAAGGACGGTGTTCGTCAGTCAGAAAAAGGAGAACGAGAACGAGAAGGAGTCGGAACGAGAAGGAGTCGGAACGAAAAGGAGAACGAGAACGAAGAAGGAGAACGAGAACGAAAAAGGAGAACGAGAAGGAGTCGGAACGGAGGGGACGAGTGTGGAAGTCTGGAGCCCGAAGCCTGCAGTGGCTGGAGAAGCTGAAGAGAGTCGGACGAGGGGGTGCTCGCGTCGGTGCCAGGAGCTGCACGCCCGAGGGAGGCCGGCAGCGCGACCTGGCCGAGGTGGAGACGCACACCAGGGATAATAAAGATCCTCTATACCCCGAGCATCAGCAACCCCCTCCTGTTTCCCCCCGCGCTGAGATAGTGCGACCAAGGGGGCCCCGTTCCCACCCCCTACCAGACACCGTCCACGAGGCCCGCGGGTTGCGGGGCCATCGCCGCTCCGCGTCTCATCACCAGACGGGTAGGCCCGACCCGGTCTCGGCCTCAGGCCTGCCTCATTCTTGAGGGTATTTCTTTTCCTTGGTTTTGGGTATGTGTTGTCGGCGCCGTCTGTGAAGTAGAATTGTATAAGTGTTGCCGTGTGCTCGGTAGTCGGTATTAGCTCTGCACTGTGTTTTCACTTTTATATTTGCTTTTTGTGTAAATGGAATTGTGTTTTCTTTTTTTTGTGTGCTTTTGGTGGAATTGTATTTGTGTG
>NC_140964.1:9322548-9390048 GCF_056783735.1 Eptatretus burgeri | reverse complement strand
CAGGGCCTGTTCCGGTCATCCCGGCCCTGAGTGCATTAAAGGCTCACGAGCCCGATTCTGTTCTTTCTTGGGTTTTGCATGGAAGTCTGTGGCGCCTTGTCTTTAAGTGGAATTGTTGTTAAGTGGCTGTATTTACTTGCATTCCGATAGAAATCGGCTGTAGGCTTTTGCACGTGTCTTGTCCCCTATCCCCATTCATTGACTGCTTACGTGTGAAAATAAATCCCCCATTGTTTGAATGTCAACCCGCTCGTTGCGTCACTTTCTCCATTGACTGCCATGGTGTGTTCGGGGAATTAGCTGGCTTTTAAAGCCGATAAAAGTAAATCTGTCCGACGGGATTTGGCGATTTATAACCGCTCGGCTTCGCATAAGGAACGAGCTGCTTAAGAGGCTCGTTATCGTGCAGGTCCTTCGAGGTACAAATTCTCGGTAGTCTGTCCGCGCGAATTATTAGGTAAATCGATAATTCGGTGATAAACCATGTAGCGCGGGCAGAGCATTGACAAGTTTGTGGTGTATTAAAAACACCCATAGCTGGGTTCCGGCGTTTGTCCGGAAGCTACGACTGGATTGTCGCGTTCGGTGGACGCGCGGCCTGGATTGGGCTGAAAAGGTCGTGCGCATGCCGAACGGGCGGAAACCATAACAATATATTACAGAAACTATTTGTGTATTTATATTAATATTTTGTCATGAAAGCAGATCGCACAAAACAGGAAAAAAAACTGTGTTCGTAATTGCTGAAAAAATGGACCCCTGTTGACGTAATTGCTGAAATATATCATCATGGATTGTAAAAGATGGTTGGAGAGCACAGCATTGCGTCAAGTGAAGTTCCACTTTCTGCAAATTCCTTAATATTTTCTTCACTAAATATAATCGTCCGAACAGTAGAAAAAAATTCATTTTAATGTTAATTTTATTCGGTTTTTTTATATATATTTTTTAGCAAATGCGCAAAAAGTAGTATTTCCATCAGCGAAGCGCTGAGTCTTAAGCAATTCATAAGTCAGAAGTGAAGATCGTGCGGTGGAGTGTTAATTACGATTCATACTGTCTCATCAAAATGATTCTGCCGAGAATAACAGTGAAGATGAAAACAAAATAAAGTCTGAAATCCATTTTCTATCGGTCATACTATAATCACGACCTAAAGACAAACACCACCCACACACTTCCAGAAACAAAACCCACCAGATATATCTGGAGCGAGTCGTCCAGACACAAACACTGGTCACACACATCTGAAGACAAACTCCCATCCGGAGGTGTTCGGAGACAAACTCCCGTCCGGACAGGTCCGAAGACAAACTCCCGTCCGGACAGGTCCGAAGACAACCTCCCGTCTGGACATAAACACTGCCCGGACGCATCCTCACCCAGCTATCCAGAAACAAAATCATGTACGGGCACAAACATCACCCGGACACCTCTGGAGACAAACTCCCATCCGGACACGTTCAGAGATAAATACCATCCGGACACGTCTGGAGACAAACCCCGTCCAGACATAAACACCATCTGGATATGTCCAGAGACAGACAGACAGACAGAGAGAGGAGGGGAAAGTGAGAGAGGTGTGGGAGGAGTCCACTGCACTGTATTGGGAGGGGGTAGAATAAGGATGGGACAAACAGAGAGGGGTGGGGGTTGGGGAGTCAGCAGAGAGAACATGTTATTCTTTATGAACAACACACACACACACACACACACACACACACACACACACACACACACACACACACACACACACACACACACACACACACACACACACACACACACACACACACACACACACACACACACACACACTCGTGCCTGACCGATATCAGCATTTTTTGGGGAATCAGCAGGTTGGAGTTGGTGTGATTACTGACTTCAGCACGTACTGTATACAACCTCAAAACCATGAGTAGCTTTCACCGAAAAACAACGTTGCATTTATATAGACATTTCAGTCATTTCAGTGACTGGCACCCTGAACCAAAAGGGCTACCACAGCATTTTGCAGCACCATGCAATACCCTCTGGTCTACGCCTAGTTGGTCAGGGGTTCATCCTTCAGCAAGATAATGTCCCAAAACATACCTCCAGGCCATGTCAGAACTACCTTGGAAGAAAAGAACAAGACGGTAGGCTTCAAATCATGAAATGGCCAGCACAGTCTCCAGACTTAAACCCCATTGAGCTGGTTTGGGATGAACTGGACCGAAGGGTGAAAGCAAAGCAACCCACAAGTGCAACACATTTGTGGGAACTTTTGCGAGTGTTGGGAAAAACTTTCCGAACAATATTTGATTTCCATTGTGGAAAGAATTCCACGAGCATGTTCGGCTGTTATATCTTCAAAAGGTGGCTACTTTGATGAGTAAAAATTTTAGATTAAATTTTGTTCAACAAAACGATTCCATGATTTCTTTTTTATCTACAATTGTTTATTTGTTCTATGCTTTAACTTCAGAATACATTGAAACATTAAACTGCTTAAATTTCAGTAAAAACTGGAAAAATGGGGGTGTTCTGAAACTTTTTATCGGTAGAGTATATATATATATATATATATATATATATATATATATATATATATATATATATATATATATATATATATATATATATATATATATATATATATATACACATATACATAAACATACATATACATAAACATATACATATACACAAGAGGAGTATGCTTACACATTGTGTAGGCACACGAAAACTGTGCTTCCCCCATTGTCTCAGGTCGCTCACCTGCATTTTTTTCATTTATTCTTTTCCCCTTTATTTATTTTTATTTGTTTATATTTTAATTCATGGATATTTTCCGACGGTTTTGTGTTTTTTCCTGGTATCTCGGCTTTGATGTCCATCGGCACACAAAATTTCAGCTTTTTAAGTCACCCGGAAGGTACCGATCTGTAATATCAGTGAGTGAGTCAATGGTTGGAATGAGCTTTGTATATTAAATGCAGGCAGTAAATGACAAAAGCATCAAAAATGATCACGTGGCATTTTACAGCACAAAAACTTTTCAGTGTTGTCCAGCAAGGCAAAATATGGTTACAGTACATCGCAATTTTTTTTCAAGTGTGCAGTGTTTTCCAGAAAAAGTATCATTTTGTGGAAATATTACTACTTTAAACTGCCCACCGGAGGTGGGCTGAGATGGGCACTCCAACCCAGACGGTCCAGAGGACAGGAGTGTAGATGCTCGTGGATAAAACAGCAAAACAAACTCCTGTTAATTTGTGTGCCCAGGTGTATGTTAAAGGGAATCAAATTGATTTGTCATTTGATAGGATGTGCACCTAAAATACAAAAGGAAGGAAGGGACTGAAGCATCCATTTTTCGTTGTTTTTTTTCTATATATATATATATCGAAATAACACAACTTGATTTGATTGGAACGAATAAATCCAGATTGATAAATTCCACATGACAAGAGTCCAAGACGTTTGACCATAAACATGATATGGCAACGGAATGATATATTTGTCTCGAAATTGGTCATGGTTGGAATAATGTAAAACATGTCCTTTGTTCAATTGTCAATCATCAGTTTATTTTGCACACTAACGTGGTTTTTACTTCAAAAGAACTGCTGGACAGCAGTGCCATGATTGGCTTTCATTGTGCTGACAATACGGCAGATGAGCTGGCAATCTTATCAGAGATAACCTTACAAAATCACCCAAACTAAACAAACATTCAAAAGTAAACTCTGCCGGACAAAAGTCGTGTAATGTTTAACAGTAAATTCAAGCTTCAGTACATTTGTAGCAGATACACTGTTTGTCTGTTATTAATGCAACACAATGCTGTTTCCATGTTGGGAGTTTATTTTTAAGCCTTCCTTTATATCATAGGACATAGGCAATTGGGGAAGGGTTATTGCTGTTGTTGGGTTTGTTTCCACAATTGGCACCCTCAATTTTAATGGGACCACAGAGTTTCTTCGACCCATAGGAGTACTAAACCACCATTTAGAAGAAAAAAAATTCTTCCTGCACTCTCAACACTCCAAATTTCCAAACTATTAACTTCCAAGCTGGATCTCAGAGCCAGCTGGGAGTTTTGGAATGAAATTTTGCATCAATAATGGGAATATACAATATGTGTGGTTGACCTCAAAATGATATTGACCTAATTTTTACGGAAATGATCTAATTATAGACATTATAACGTTTTTCACCAAAACTTGACTGAAGTTTGTGTGATCGGAACAAAATTGCCCTCACAAGATATCCCAGAGCAAAGCACATTTACACTTAAATTATATCATCCCTCTTTTGGCCAATCAAAGGTCAAGGTCTTACACCCCTCGGAGTACTAAACTACCACTTAGCTCTTTCTCCCCTTTTTCTGCCATTGCCCGAGGTGTATCTCGATGCCGGCTGGGACTTTCAGAATGAAATTTTGTGTCAATAATGGGAATAAAAAGTATGCAGGGTTGGCAACTTGTTTTAACCTTGATCTATTTTAAAGTCATGATCCAATTATAGACATTTTAGAAATTTTCAGCACAACTCGACTAAGGTTTGTCTAATCAGAACTAAATTGCCGTCTCTAGATAGCCTAGATAAAGTCGTATTTACGCTTAATTTACATCATGCACCTCTGGGTTAAAGGTGAAGGTCAAATGGCAGTCTGAATAAAAATTACACTTTTTCTTGTCATTGTTAAATTTTGTCAATGTGGAATCTCAATGACTGCTTGGCCTTCCTTCCAATTTGTTCTTGATCATAATAGTGTACCTGCACTGAAGTTGTGCACTTGATAATTGATTAGTATCCTTGACCTACTTTTTTTAGGTCATCTCTTATCTCAGTAGAGATGACCTAATAAAGCCAGTCTCGAAGACTGTCCGTCCGTCCGTACGTCTGTCCGTCCACAATCAAACCGAGTGGAGACAAATAACCAATAGTGGAATGGATAGAGGTCGATGAGACATGCACAACGATATAACTTTCAAGGTCGTCCATGGTCGAGGTCAACGTCACGAGGCTGTCAAAGTGGGAAAATCATCGATTTCAAATCGTATCTCCTCCCTCATTTATCAAGAGAGATCAAATGTTATTAGTGATTCAGATACTATGGACTATTATCTCGAACAACACGAGCCATTTTTTTGAAATTTGCTCTCGTTCCGATTTTATAGCCCTTCAAACTTTGCTCTGATTCTTACATGTCTGGTGCGAATTTGAAGTGGTCATCCGGAGGCCGGCGCCAATCTCTGAAGATGCTCTGGGTCCTGTGCAAAGTTTTGCATATTTTTGCCCCGTATGGGCCGTTCATAAAGTACATACAAAAATGACGGGGGTGGGTGGTTTAAAGCCCGCGTACGGGCTGCGTACAGGGGTGGGTGGGTGGTACGACGGCTGCATACATACTTTATGAAAGTGGTGTCGGACTACATGAAAGCGTTTCAGAAGATGCAGGTGAGCCTGTCGGCATCGCGAGGGGGAAAAATATCCCCGTTCACAGGAACATTTTCAATGTGATGTTGAATCCGTGGACGTCAATAATTGTTCCATATTACTGTATTACCGTAGTTAATAATTACTGATGCATTTGAGATAAATCTACAGTTCGTTGTAATCTTTAAGTATTGTGATGTGATATGAGACGCATATGGGGGTGGGTGGGTGGTCACGAGCCTGCATACAGAGGGGGGTGGGTGGTTTTGAAACCCGGAAGTAGAGCGTACGTACTTTATGAACTGCCCCTATTCCAGTCTGGCACAGAGTTACTTTCGACCTCTGGCAGAGATGACCGGCACTCCCGCTCGGGGGTATTTTTGGGATTGTGACCTCAGTAAGACAAAGCACCTTTTTCATCATAACTTGAATAATCCTCCTGATTTTCATGATGTTGAGTTTTATGGATAGATTGTCGATGGGGACACATTTTCTTATTCTACACTCTATCCCTAAATGCTGAAGGTCAAGGTCATATGGTGGTCCAAACAAAATATGGCCATCATTGGATTGCAGGCCAAGGGTAAGTGGCAGGCGACTGTCAAGGGTAAGCTTCCCATGGTCGGGAGGCCCCTTGGTGATCGCTTTGTGATCGCAGATATCGTCTTTTTTTCCATTTCCATTGTGAACACCAATGATATCTCAAGGAAAGAAGTGGCCAAAGTCAGGTGACTTTTTTTTTCCTTCCCTCCTCCCTTCACACATCATTGGATCCTTTTCTCTAACTGGCTGTGCATGTGGCTGTGAAGGAAACACACAGTTTTAGGGATCCAAATAGAAACTGACATGTTCCTTGTTTCCACGCATATTCTGCTGTTTCGTGTGGATTTACCATGTACACTAACAGCAAGCTTAGCAAGCAAGAGTGCAGCTTCAGGTGAATGAGAATTGAGAGAGATGTGAACCTTTCCACAAGACATAAAGATCAGTATTATCAGTGTTTGTGGTACTGTCTTGACCGGTCACAAGATTATAACTAAATATTAACACAGCTCACTCAAATTGAGATGCACACTCCACTCCATGATGCATCAGAAATACTCCACAGAGCACAATTTCATCTTGTGCTGCAAATTCACCTTTGTGCACGAAATGTGATGCAATGTTTCCCCTTCAAATTCCTCTTTGCCCCTATTTGTTATCCGATGTTTTTGTTCATTTCAACTGCTGCTCTATGATGCTTCATTGTGCTTGTGTATCCACTTGTGATGTGCTTTAATACTCGGAAGAGAATATGAAGCCACTTTGTGCAAGTTCATTTCCACTTTTAACGCATGTAGTTTATTTTATTTTTAACTAATCTGAGTACCCTGCGCTACACAGGAAAAACTTGTTCAACTCATGTCCATTGAAAACTTATAGAGTTATTGCCCTCATGGTGGTGACCTTTCCTCGGTGGTGGTTTCAGGATGTATTGCACACTGAAAAGCTGTGGAATTATTGACCTCATGGTGGTTACCTTTTACCTGCAGGCCGGCGGCAGCATTATATGACCCCTACGTCCTCATATGCACTTTATATAGGCCTTTGGCAGCCTAAAAACGGCCTTCAAGCCAAACGTGCTTAAAACCTTCAAAACCATGCTTCAAACCTCAGCTTAAAACGTCATCCAGATTCTGAAGTACCTAACACGCAAAATTTGGGGCCTCATGGTGCTATGGTTTGGCCTTATAAGAGTAACAAACAAACACTTGAAATTATTCAAAAAATATGCAAGTATATTTTGAGCCTGACTGGCTTCCTTCAGATAAAATGTGTTCTCTGGAATACAATTTGTGTGAAATGACTGCTTTGATTGGCCAAATGACTCCAGGTTGAAGGCATACCTGTGCATCAAACACATGCATCAATGATCATTGAAACGTTTAAACGATGTGAGAGCTGGGTTGTTGTTATTCAATATTCAGCTTTTACCCAATATGTGTGTAAGTAACGGACGGATGATCGCAGCGATGACATTCAAGTTTCACTGTGGATAAAATTACATGCATTTTCAACGATACATCAAAATGTTTCCTTATGTCATTAATTTATAGCTGGAAAAGATAATCTTCTGAACCCCTGGTTCAAGTGTCTCGTAAACTGGCAATTTTAGGACAGAATTCACCTTTTGTATTTCCTGTATATCTAGAAAAGGGTATACAAGTAAGTGATGTGTGTGATGTATGTATTCTTACCTGTGATGTATGTTTGTTCATGCATCTCGGCAATGCTGAGTAGGTCAGCTCCTTGCTGCTGACAACTAGTTCGTGCCTTGAACCAGGACAGCAATGCATTCACGTTGAACTGGTAACATGTTCTGGTCACCGGATCATTGTCCCAGAAGACACTGCAATCATTTACTGTCAACGATAGTATGGCCATCAGTCATGTATGTACAATTACTGGTTCATTTTCATTTGTTCCAGTTTTTTTTTGTGCTTAGTCATGAGAAAAATTATTGAACAAAGTAAAAATAATTAAGAAAACTAATGGACATCCAAAAACAACACATTTACAACATCAAATCATAAAGATAATTATCCTTAATTATTAATTATCAAGCCAAAAATCCAGCATTGTGGCTTGGACGACACCCTTGCACGATGCTCGCATGGTCAATGCCATTCAGTTTATAACAAACTCTCTCACAAACCATGAATCGAAGCACATTTTGTGATTATTGCTTTACTTTTCACTACCTGGCATGCAATATCACTTCTTTGGGTGAAATTTATCTGTCCTACCTGCTGACGAATTGCAGAGTATCAAATATCTTCTGTCCTCATCAAAACTATGTAATCAATGAGCTGCTCTTCTTGAAGCCTTGATGCAACCAGTCCATTTTGACCCCAGAGATGAGAAGTAAAATGATGTAGCATGTAAAAAAAAAAAGAGGACTAAAACGGCACTCAGGAGAGCACATACCTCCACCAGGCTGAACAGCTGACGTTTTGTATCCAACCGACAGGCTGGTTCTGGATCAGGACCTCAACCAAAATCGAATCAGCTTGTTCTCGCCACCAAACCAACTCATTCACCTAGTTTTGTCATAATTCCTGCACAATTATTTGAAATATCGTGCCATATGTCGTTCACCATCTCTCAATGGTGAAGATCACGAAAAAGATTTCAAAAAAGAAGATCACGCCCATGTCCGAAGGAAGCGGTTTAGTTTGGCATTTTTTTATATAAAATAGTCAAAGCCGAGAAATGATTGAAATCCATAAGAATTGCCATTTAGAACCCCTTGGAAGTCTTCAGAATTATGCTCTGGAATCACCCTTTAGAACCCTTCAGAATTACTCTTGAGAATTACTCATTAGAACCCTGTAGAATTGCATTTCAAAACCCTGTAGAATTACCCTTTAGAACTCTTCAGCATTATGCTCTGGAATCACCCTTTAGAACCTTTCAGAATTGCCCTTTCGAATTACCCTTGAGAATTACTCATTAGAACCCTGTAGAATTGCATTTCAAAGCCCTGTAAAATTACCCTTAAGAATGACCCTCGAGAATCACCTTACCAGAATTACCCTTTAGAATTACCCTCGAGAATCACCTTCGAGAATTACCCTTTAGAATCACCCTCTTGAATCGCCCTTTAGAATACTCTCTAGAATTACCCTCCAGAATCACCCTTGAGAATTACCCCCTAGAATCACCCTCCAGAATCACACTTTAGATAGAATAACCCTCCAGAATCACCCTTTTGAATCACCCTCTAGAATTACCCTTCAGAATCACCCTCGAGAATTACCCTCTAGAATAACCTTCTCGAATCACCCTCCACAATCACCCTCGAGAATTACCCTCTAGAATCACCCTCTAGAATAACCCTCGAGAATTACCCTCCAGAATTACCCTCCAGAATCACCCTCCAGAATCACCCTTTCGAATTATGCTCTCGAATTACCCTTTAGAATTACCCTCTAGAATCACCCTTTATAATTACCCTCGAGAATTACCCTTTAGAATCACCCTTTCGAATCACTCTTGAGAATCACCCTTTAGAATTACCCTTGAGAATCACCCTTTAGAATTACCCTCAAGAATTATGCTCTGGAATTACCCTTTAAAAAATCACCCTTGAGAATTGCCCTTTAGAATTACCCTTTAGAATTACCCTCCCGAATCACCCTTTCGAATAACCTTCTGGAATCACCCTCTCGAATCACCCTCTAGAATCATCCTTGAGAATCACCCTCGAGAATTACCCTCCAGAATAACCCTCTCGAATTACCCTTTAGAACTACCCTTTAGAAATACCCTTCAGAACACATGAGGAAATACAACCTATCGCTTCACTGATGGGAATATAAGGGGGAGGGCAGAAAGATGGAGGGGAGGGAGAAAAGGGAGGGGAAAGTGCAGAGTGGGAAGGGGTTTTGGAGAAGGTTAGCATGAGAGGAGGTGGAGGGATGGCAGCATGATGTGAAGGGAAGGCAGCGGGAAGGGAAAGGCAGCTTGAGGGGAAGGGAAGGCAGTGTGAGGAGAAGGGAAGGCAGCATGAGGGGAAGGGAAGGCAGCATGAGGGGAAGGGAAGGCAGCATGAGGGGAAGGGAAAGGAATGCAGCATGAGGGGAGGGGAAAGGAAGGCAGCATGAGGGGAGGGGAAAGGAAGGCAGCATGAGGGGAGGGGAAAGGAAGGCAGCGTGAGGGGAGGGGAAAGGAAGGCAGCGTGAGGGGAGGGGAAAGGAAGGCAGCGTGAGGGGAGGGAAAGGAAGGCATCGTGAGGGGAGGGGAAAGGAAGGCAGCGTGAGGGGAGGGGAAAGGAAGGCAGCGTGAGGGGAGGGGAAAGGAAGGCAGCGTGAGGGGAGGGGAAAGGAAGGCAGCGTGAGGGGAGGGGAAAGGAAGGCAGCGTGAGGGGAGGGGAAAGGAAGGCAGCGTGAGGGGAGGGGAAAGGAAGGCAGCGTGAGGGGAGGGGAAAGGAAGGCAGCATGAGGGGAGGGGAAAGGAAGGCAGCATGAGGGGAGGGGAAAGGAAAGCAGCGTGAGGGGCGGGGAAAGGAAAGCAGCGTGAGGGGAGGGGAAACGAAAGCAGCGTGAGGGGAGGGGAAACGAAAGCAGCGTGAGGGGAGGGGAAGGGGAATGCAGCGTGAGGGAAGGGGAAGCGAAAGTAGCGTGAAGGGAAGGTGGCATGAGGTGCGAGGAAGGGAAGAGTGATAAAATGCACCGAAGCAGCAACATTTTCTTTCTTACCACTGGGTTCTATATAAACTGGGGAGGAACATTTAAAACCCACGAAATCGACCTGGTAAAGGCCTGCCTGCATGCAGCTACCTTTGCAACCCTCTGATCAGCTCACTGCAAATCTGATTTGTAGATGCTGCAGTCCCCTAAACAGAAGGAGGGGGGCAGGGGAGCAGGGAGAGGGGTGGAGAAGAGAAAGGGAGGGTCGGAGACACAGAGAGGGAGAGGAGTGGGAGAGGGAGGGATGAGGGATAAGGGGTAGGAGAGAGAGATGGGTGGAATAGGGGTGAGAGAGGCAGAGGGGTGGGAGAGGGAGAGGGGATGGGGGAGAGAGGGGAGAGAGGGGAGGGGAGAATGCGGAGGGTTAAGGAGGGGGGGTGGATTCTGGCAGATGTGACGTCCAGTTTAAGTCCATCCAAGAGACGACACACATATTGATGAATCACCCTGCTTGTGAAGCACAGGGATGACAGTTTATAGCTGGGTCGGGATTCAAACCAAGGTCGACAGCTTAGAACAAGCATGTGTACCTCTCAGCTATTCTGCCATGATGTGGCGAATCATTGTTTTATAACAACTGAAAACTTTTCCTCATTGTAATTATCCAATTTATTATGCCTTCCCAACCCCAGTATAGAACCGCAGTATCGCCTTCGAAGCTTGAAGAGTGCTCGCCAAGTAGCTGAACCAAGCACTCCAAAGAAACGGTTGAAGAAACTTTTTCAAATGAAACCGAGCTGTCAGAAACTGAAACTGAATTCTAAACTACACTTTAGAATCACCCTTCAGAATTATACTTCAGAACCCTTGCACTTTATTCCCCTTTGTAATTAAACACGGTGGGTTGGAAAAGTTCTTCTGCTTCATTATTGACGGATGGATAGACAGACAGACGGACAGATGGAAGAAAGGACATAGCCAATTATTGAGGTGGCTTCACCACTTAAAAATTCTCATATCCAGACCGGATCTTCACCAAAATCAAATTGATTCATCCTTGTCGCACACCCAACTTCTCCACCAAGTTTTCTCCGAATCCGTCCACCACATTTTGAGATATCATGTTCACATACAGACAGGTGTGTATGGTGGTGGAGGTAAAAATGGTTTCCCAAATGTGAAGATTCATGAATTCGCACAACAATTTCCATCGGTCCATGAATAGCATCTTCACAATCAGTACGAGTTTGGCACAGCAAACAGGAACTTGCATCCTGGGGCAAACAATGTACCTTCTTCTTATATGGACTGAAACATTCAAGTACAAGAGATCATGTGAAAAGCAACGAAGCACAATATATTTTTATTTTGTTTCTTTTAATCCTAATACAATTTGAGAATTGTATGTCTGTTTGTGTTTGACTTGAATGCATTCCATAACTGCTGGACAGGATGAGTTGAAGACTGGCGGTTGTACTCAGCATGTGTTGGATTCAGTAATCTCCTTCCCTGGAATATTTATAATCCTGTTTTGACAAAGCTCATGTTCATGTTAGTAGTGGTGGTGTCCACAACAGATGTTCCCTTTCATATAGTTCCTGCTCCATCCTGTCCTGCAAAATCGCTCTGGAATATTTCTGGATCTATGTCTCTCTCCTAAGCAATATCTATAGTTTGTGTGTGTGGTCTCATCCCCTCCTAACTGTGTTGACTCTGTATCTGAGGCTCTCTCATGCAACTTCAACTTCCTTCTATACTCCAATCACATCACATCTCTATCTCTATATCTCTCCCATCCCCCACCCCCTTTCTCTCAATATCTCTCTATCCATCCGACTCTACCCCCCACCCACTCTCTCCCTCACACTCCCTCACTCTTGCTCCCTCACACTCTCTCTCTGTGTCTCTGTCTCTAATCTTTAGCGAGTATACCTGTCACCATTATAGCTGTCTGGTGTTGGACCTCACATCACTGTCCATAGTATTACAGACTGAAGCAATGCTACCATGGCCTGGCCGACATGGAGGTAAAGGGACCTGTAGAGGGCGAGTTGGTGTCACCCTCACGACCACAGCCACATGGATTCTCCCTCAGTTAACCCGCTGCCCCAAATCGGACAAGTAGCAGAAAGCAGTAGGCCGTTATCACCAAGCAGCATCACGACAGAGATCAGTGCACACGCCCGGCACCTCAAAATTATAAGGAGCAGAGGAAGGGTGAAAAATTTGGTTAAAACAATTAAACACCTACAGATATAAGCAGGCCCAGGTGGGTTCAGGCAGGTTGGATGCCATTTATGTGCCACAGGAGGAAGATAAGATTATGTCCATGTTCGGTTAGATGATGAATGAGAAGAGGGCTATGGGTGAGAAACAAGCTGCCATGGGCAGCAAAATGTATGTAGAGCAGGCAGAGGTAAGGGCTGACACAAAGACTGCGGGTGAAAATATCGAGGTGATAGGTAGCAGCATGCGAGCTGGACAGGCAGAGGCAAAGACTGGACGGGCAGGACTTGGTGGGATAACGAATGTGGCATGCGTACGGGACGTGCAGTCCATGATGACGACCGATGAGACCAGGGGCAAAGCAGATGGGGCATCGGTAAAAGAGCCACCAAGGGTAAAGAGAGAAACAGAGCCATGGGAGGTAGTGAAAGCGGAGCCGGAGCAGGTGAGCAAGGTAGAGATCGATGTACAAAGCCGGGTCGTGATCATTTATTATTTAAACAGAAACAGTGGGAAGGCATGCAGTAAAAACTGTGGGAAGGGAGAGGATTGGGGCACGTGCAGGTGAAAATGTGCACAGTACGCGAGCACGTGACTCCGCAGGTGTGCACATTCATACAGCGGGAGCCGGTGTCGTTTCCCGATCACGAGGTGAAGCAGGCGTTTAGCGCCGAAAACAGGTACATGAGCACACCTGATGGTGTGAATAGGGAGTGTGGGAATCGTACAGGGACTTTCCGCAGGGGTGTGTGCGTGCCTGTGCGAGTGGTTACAAGGGTGCGGTGTGCGAGTCTCGTGCGCGCGCCATCTGAGTCAGAAGCACGGGTTGGAGTCGTGTGGATGGCGTGACCGTCTCACGAGCTGCATGCTTTGGCATGCGCTGAGCGGATGTGCCGCGTTGTTGAAACATCTGAGTGTGTGCCACTTTAGCTCGCGGGTGTGGGGGAGGGCAAGTGCACAAGTGAGAACGAGCCGCTGTCCGCTCACGTGTTCGTGGAACGGAAGTGCATGGCAGAGATCAACCAGCTGGTCAGCGAGGCATGCACTTCGTTGCACGCCAAGTTACCGGTGTGGGAGATCGAAGTCACGCGCTCCGTTCACTCCGACACTGGTGCGTGCACGTGCAAGTGTGGTGAGTGAGAGTGAATGTATAGCGCCGATGCGTGTGGGTTCGTGGTTGGTCTGGACTGTAAAGAGGAAGGAGGAGCACGTTTGGGGACGTCGTCAGAGACTGACGGTGTACGATTTAAAAGAAAACGGCTTCCTGAGGGTGTTATCGTTTACGAGTCCGGTCTCGTACACAGCGGGCACAATGCGCAGGACTGCGGGAACAGGATTCATACAAATTTTTAGTACCGGAGGGTGGGCCAACCGGAGGGGTGCAGAAGTCGCTGCATGTGAGAGCATGCACGCAGGTCGACCTCTACCCGGTAGAGAGCAGGGATTTTAAATGCTCCCGTCGGATCCGATACAGGACCCAGCAGTTAAAAAGGAAACATTGCCAGGTGGGTGCGTTTCATTGTTCCGGTAGGCCCTACAGAGAGGAGCGGAATAGTGAGGCAAATCGGGGTTCCAAAATAATTCCCAAAGTGCCTTGGAGGAACAGAGCCGGGAATTAGGCAAATTCCCTCGGTGTACCCACGCTAATTGGTGGATTCACGGGGGCATGACGGATGCAGGTAGGGGCCACGTGGGGATCCGGGATAGTGTGCCCACTAGACAATCAGGTGTGCAGGAGCTGTCATGCGTTGAAGCATGGCCTGACGCACAGAGCACAGTGCGTGCAATGTGGGGGCCATGTTGCGAGCACAGCAGGAATGTGCGTAACCACCGTGCTTGTGGGTGGGGGCACAATATGCACTCCGCATGAGCCCCGTGAGTGCACCGTGCAGGGGGTTCACGGCACAAGTGGTGTGTCAGGTTGTGGCATGCATTTGGAGCAGTCGTGTTTCCCCGGCATGCGTGCATCTGCAATGTTCGAGATGTCTTTAAATTGACGATTGGGCTTTAATTACTTTTTTTTAATTTGAGGACTGTGGATGAGCGCAATCCTCATTCTTCCTCATTGTCCCGACAATTGAGGGATGAATGGAGGAATGCTTGTTGTATGAGTAATGAGGTGCGAAGCTAATTTTTTTAGGATTGAAGCTTCTTCTTCTTCTTCTTGGCTGCTGGGTTGCTGTCATTTTGATGGGGCACAACTATCCCGCTGATGCTGTGCCCCTGATACCAGTACATTGGTACTCATTTCGCTGACCTCAGAAGGATGACAGGCTGAGTCAACCTCACCTGGTGTTCATTCAGTGAAAAATGGGGCTCAAATGCAGGACCCAAAGATCCCAAGCCAGCCACACTAACCACGAAGCCAGCACCTGGTGGGATTGAAGCTTGAATAAATGGTACAAGGTAGGTGGAACGAAGTACACCCCCCTTGTGGAGACGAACCCTCACCTGCCACATTGACGTTATAAGAGAGGGAGGGGTGGGGTTCAGATGTTTTGGAACAGGATGTCGTTCTGCAGTTTATGCTGTTGGTAAGAAGTCATGTGATTGCAAAGGTGCAAAAGTTAATCGACAGGCTGGGAGTGTGGCTCGTTGACTGTAGTTATTGTTGTAAAGCACCCCGGATGCTGGGAATGTGCTGGCCAGAATAGGAGATGGACCCAGAGGGGCAAGCCAAATTTATGGGCCTGGGTACCCAGGAAAGGGACCCGTAGTGCCAATTGCCAGTGAGGGCACTGGGGGAGGGGGAGTCAGTGAGAGCTCCGCTCATAATTCAGAAATGGAACAGACAAGCTTGGTAGAAGCCCAAATTGCCTGGGAGTGCCATGTTTGAGACACGTAGGTGGGCAAACCTGCAGGTGGAGCCACACTGCCCAGCCACGAGATTGTGCGATGGCACAGAAAGAAAATTTGAGGACTAGGCCCAAATTTGATCAAGCACCAACATGCAGGACGACGGGTAAATTAATTGCAAAGAACCATTGGAGTGGAGGGGGTGGGCGGGGTTGTTATGGTAAAAGACAAATGAGTTTTTGTTGATGTTAGAATAGAGAGTAGGGATGCTCCCCCTTCGTACCAATGTACATCTGCGTCCACAAGCCCTGCTTTATGAACAAGGACCCAGCATGCCCCTTGCCATTATTTGTGGTTTTTTCCTGTAAAAGGACCGTCATCGAGCATGGGCTGAGAACCACTTGTGTTGTGACCGTGCTGATCTGCTCTTGGCCATAAAGAGACTGTCATCAACAGGAGCACTATTTTTGTTATGGCCATTCTCCTGCTGAAGGACACTTAGAAGATCAACATGGAGACCAGTGTGGAGATACTATGTATATCGTTTATAGTGTTGGACCCAACTGGGTATGTGTTTCAGAATGAATTTAGACGTCGAGATACGTGCATCGAATAAATGTCGAGGTAATTACACAATGCATGAGGTTTCATTATTTTCTTAAAAAGGTGACATGTAAGGAATTTTTCTTGCTTAAACAAAATGTCGCACTTAGGGATCTATAGGTAATTATGTTAAAGATTGGTTCACCAATCAAAAGCTAGAAGCCGAGTCTTTTATTTTTTCGATGAAAAAGTCAAAGGTCAAGGTTGCATAAAATCATCGATTTTCATCCAATTGACTTGAAATTTGCGGATTTGCATATTGGGTCACTGGGACCTATTGCGTTTGAGGTCAAAAGGTCAAGGTCGCCTGAAGTCATCAATTTGTTTGTTTTTGTTATCTCCGCCACTGAAGGTGGGAGGAGGTTGTTTTCACCCCTTTCTGTCTGTTTGCCTGTTTGTGTGCAGGATATCTCAAAAAGTTGTGGACGGATTCGGATGAAATTCGGTGGACAGGTTGGATGTGTGACCATGACAAAATGATTCGATTTTGGTGAAGATGCGTATTACGTGAAGGTGAAGATGTGTATTAAATAATACACGAGTATTATTTAATTATTAAAGTGATTCTTCACCATTAAGAGATTGGCCTCAAAAACGAGAAATGGCATGATATTTCAAAAAGTTATTGGACTTGATAGTTCCACTGCATCAGTTATTGCATGGCGATGGTATGCGCTACGGAGTGCCCTTCCAGTTTTGGCTGTTTTCATCATGTTTAGCATACGGAAGAAGAAGAAGTCTGAATACAAAGTGGATGTGGATAGGCTTTGCATTTTCAGATGCTTTCTAGTTAGTAATTCTGCCTAGACAGGTACCTTCCCCTCATATGAAGGCCCTGTCACACCTTGACGTTTTAGCCAGCGTATGCCGACGTATGAAAAATTTGGCGAATACGCTGGCACACGTCGAATACGTTATGGGTAAGTTTGGTATACGTTAAGAGCATGCTGAAGCACGCTGGCATACGTTGTAGTACGCCGAGCTCGTCGACAAATTTTAAGCATGCTCAAATTTTTTCGACGTATGCCAGCGTGTGACTCACACGTTCCGCATACGCTGGCCATAAGTTGTATGCACGTTATGCGATCGTTGACACACGTCGATACACGTTACTTGTAAGTTACTCATAAGTCGAAACACGTCGAGGTAATGTTTAGCGTACCCGAAACTTATTTCTAACCTATGAGTAACGTGCTTTGAACCTATGTGTAACGTATCTCCAACGCATATTGACGTATGTAGATGTATTTGACGTCTTCCGGACGACCACAGAACTTACTGAACGTGTTTCTAACTTACAGCTACCGTATAATGGCATATTGGCAGCATTTAGGGGAATTGGTATATAAAAAATGGGCTTCACAGGAGGAACCCGTCAGTGTTCCAGACTCCATGGTTTTTTTTTTTCTTTCTTTCTTTCGTTCTTCAGCATGACGGTGATGCTGACACTTCGATTTCTAGTGCAGTTATGATTTAAATCGTTGAGTGGCAGCCTATTAATAGGCTACGCCACGTGATCGTTGGCGATACGCTGCTGTGCGCTATGCATAAGTTAGACTATCGTTGGGCATAGGTTGTGAACGCCGACAACACGCTAAGCATTCGTTGGTATAAGTTATCTATAAGTTATCGAAACGTTCTGTGTACGTTACTAATACGTTATGCATATGTCCAACTCATTATGAATATGCCCAAAACTGAAAAAAACATCAATAGTTCAGCGTACGCCAGCGTTTTACAGACATTTTGATACGTTGCCATATGCTGGCTAAAACGTCAAGGTGTGACAAGGCCCTCAGGGATAGGGAGAATGCATTGTAAGTGTTAGCAAGTTCCATCCCAATTATGATTTCCCATTTTCCATCTTTCACCGTTCCTTCCATCCATCCATCCCAATCTCTCACCCTTCTCCTCTCTGATCTCTCAAACCCTGTAAACCCCCCTTTTCATTTAATCCATTCCAATCCCTCTCATTCTCAATGCCTTTGAATCCTTTTTCCCCATCTTATCCCCTACTTACACCTTCCCACAGCACAAACTACACAGACACACATTCAGAGCCTTATCAGCACTGCCATCGTTGCTGATAATGTTCCTTCAAAGCTGATGTTAGTTAGCGCTGCGATTTCAATGGCAAGTACCGCAAGTAATGGCAAACAAGATGCGACGTCACACCGTGGCAAAGGAGGGCCAATGGGCGACGATGCGTCAGGGGTTACAGCATGTTGCGGCAACCTTTGCTCATTGAAAGACATGTCCCATCTAAGGCCGATATCAGCTGGTACGAGCCGGAGGTCAACGCCCGTCTCGCACATCCAAGGACTTGCTTGGAACAAGACCCCAAACCTGCCTTCCTGCCTGAATGAGTTATTTCTTGGACAGGTCACTGTCTGGATGGGTCACTGCCTGGTCGGGTCACTGCTTGGTCGAGTTGCATGGAGCAAAGGGCTTAAAGTGCACAAGACACACAGTTCCTGGATGTTCAGCAGCTCCAAATTGACATGCATGATCTTTTCTTTCTATATCTACACCCCCCCACCCCTAATTCATCTACTTGAGATGCACGAAAGAGTTATCAACGATTAACCTCTTGACCCGTCTGGGTGAAGTACTGACATGCACCTCACACTTTTCCTCTAAGCGCTGACACTGTACATGCTGCACTTCTTCCGATGCTGCACCGACACATGCACATCCATCCATCCATTGGGACCATACTCTGTGCAGAGCGTTGGTGTTGCCTAAGCAGTCTCCTTGGCTATTGGGCACAATACTGAACTGGTCGCCACTCCGACACAGGATACCAGTAAGCTGGGTACTCATTTTGTCAACCTCAGAAGGATGACAGGCAGAGTCAACCCCCACCTGATATTAATTCAACAGCTGAGTGGGATTTGAACTCAGGATCCCAGGATTCCAAGCCCACCAACCTAAGTTAGCCCACCAACCAAGCCCACCAACCATTAAGCCAACACCAGGCATACATGCACAGCATTCCCTTCATCCCCTTCCATTCCCTACCCTCCACTTTGCACCAGCGCAAGCCCGCACCCAAGCCTCAAATTGCTTTCTTTCTTTCTTTCTCTGTACGATTATTATATGGCACACCTGTCCTGTGCATAGTTAAGGAAGACTATTTAAGGGGATCTTTATGTGCTTAAGGAATAATTGCATTTCTTTGTGACACTGCATTGCCTATAAATATTTGCTTGTAAATATGTGCCTTTCTTTGATAAACAATTTTAAACCTGCTCTGGTGTCTTTTTCCATCATTGGCTTCATATCACGTATGGAATAGATAAACAGGACATTATACCCCAACAATTTACTCCACTCGTTTAGCCGACCTCCCACCTATGGTTTCGCTCAGCTCTACATAATGAGTGGATACTAAGGTGGGATGTCGAGAGCGCGGTTCCCCATCTGAGCAGGGCTGTCACTGATAAGGTAACACGAGACATTGAGCAAGAACCCTGCTGGACTTCGCCTCGGAAGACAGCATTCATGGTTGCTCGGCAACCCATCGGGTCGTGGAGTTATCCTTGGCTTGTGGCTTCAGGATCGGAGGTCGAGTAGCGGTTCCGAGCAACCCCCTTGTGAACCCTGCACTCACCCAGAAACCGTTACAATATCTTCAATGCTATAATCATTTAGTTTGTTTTGAAGTTTAAATAAACTGATAATGTCTTCTTTTTGAAGACCCGCATTAAAATTATGGTACACCTGTCCTGTCCATAGTAAAAGAAGATTATGGCACACCTGTCCTGTACAAAGCTGCAACTCGGGTTGAAAACTTGACTTTGTGAAAATTGTTAAATTCTCATTATCCAAAAAGTTTGGAGTAAGGAGAATGTTTGAGAGCAAACAAGTTTTTCCACATTTGCATGAACCAACTATTCGGCATCTTTATGAATTCAGTATATTTTTATGGTGTTTATACTCAGCATTGCCTGGGGAAATTCAATGCAACAAGCTATACCACCGCATAACCTCCGCGGCCTAATGTTTTTGTACATGTTCATTCGTATATTTCACTGTAAACACATTAACACAATTAACAATCTCATTCTTCCCAGATACAACACTTAATGAGTCCAATGATCGAACTCTTGAGAGAGCTACATGCAGTTGCCTGTGAATGAATAAAGGTTTGAGAAGGTATAAGCAAGTTCTGTCAAAAGTCTGTCCCTGTGACTTGTTGATGGTCATGGAAAAGGCCAAACGTATCGGAAACTGCTTTCTTTTGAATTTGCAAGGTATATTTGTGTCAGACGGAATGAGAAGTATGTGTGGAATGAGAACAGTATCCCAGTTTAACCTACTTATTACACGGGCCTCGATTTTGTCTTTGTCGACGCGTAATTGAAAATCTTGTTCCATTCGCAGAGTCCCTGAGATGGCATAAGATTCCATAATAGCATGACTGGAGGACCTCCTTTAATAGTTTTGGTGCATGAGGAGGAATTTTGAGTCCTCTGGGTCTTTTGGGTCATCTGTGTCTTTTCGGGTCCTCAGGGTATTTTGGATCTACTGGGTTCTTTTTGGTTCTCTGAGTCTTTTGGGTCCTTTAGGTCCTCAGTCTTTAGGGTCCTCAGGGTATTCTGGATATTTTTTGTCCTTTGGGTCTTTGAGGTCTATTTGGTCCTCTGGGACTTTTGGTCCCCATGCATTTTGGGTCTTTTGTGTCCTCTGGGTCTTTTGGGTGCTTGGGGTATTTTGAGTCTTCAGGGTCCTTGAGATCCTCGGAGTCTTTAGGGTCCTCAGGGTCTGGGTTCTCTGGGTCTTTTGGGTATTCTGGGTCTTTTTTGTCTTTTGGGTCCTCTGGGTCTTTGGGGTCTATTTGGTCCTCTGGGACTTTTGAGTCCCCATGGATTTTGGGTCCTCGGGATATTTTGAGTCATCGAGGTCATTTGGGTGCTTGGGGTATTTTGGATCTTAGGGGTCTTAAAGGGTCTTTAAAGGGCGAAGGGGTCTCAGCAATCTTAAGGGTCGAAAAGTACATTTCAATCGTACATAATTCATAGACATATAATGTGTCTTTGCAGATGCGTGCAGAAACGTACCAAAGGCTTTTATAAACGGTAAACGCTCAAATGGGTTTGAATGTTGCGGATTTCAACCAATTGCTGCAACCTTTTGAGTTCCGATTTGGTTATCGCGGGATTTCATTTCTACCAATGGCGGTTTTTGAGCTGAGATGAGTCATCGTTTGCATCCGTCGTCTGGTGAACGATGCAGAACCCGAACAAAGAAAAAGGATCTCCTCTTTATCCTTCTCTGCCCCCTCCCCCGCGCCCGGCGTGACTCATGCCCTCGTGATCCATCCCCCACTCAATCACGGGTGGGAGGGAGTTGTTGACGTCATGAATCACGGGACGGAAGGGCTCTTCTTCCTCTTCGCAGAAGAGGGGGAAGGGACGTCTCCATTGTTCGCTCCCAAACTATTAAATCAATCCGCAGCGCATCTGATCGATTTCTAAACATTTAAACAATGGAAGGTGAGCTATCTAGGGAACAAGCACTTATCGACATAACTGACGAAAGGAACCTGCATGTTGTGTGCAATCGAATTCCAAATTCGTAACAATACAGTGCATTTCGTGACGTGCGAAATTTGATTTTACGATGTCTTGGTTTTGGGTCTTATCGTCATGGTCACTTGACAGTTGCAATTCCATAGGGTTTCTGCAAATCTCACAGGATTGTGAGTTGGACAGGCGACCGTGACGGGCCATTTTAAAATCAATTGACTGTATCGTGCCTTTGCCTTTGCAGTTACGTGAAGGGTAATATTAAATGATCCCCGACCCCATTCCTTTGTGGGTGTAAGGAAGTGTTTTCAAGAACCCCACAAAAAATAGACCGGGCAATGCCGGTTACCACTGCAAGTTTATATATAAAACTTTGTTTACACAAAAATTAAGCTATGAAAAGTTAACCTGCCCAACAAAGTTGTAATCTCAATTATAAACTTCTTTCTTTCATTCCTGCCTTTCTTCACAATAATGATCATGATGACTCATATTTGTTTGAACTCTCAAAGACATCTGGGTCCATATCTGCTATTCCTAACACAGACGAGAACTACATCTCATTTACCAAATTAATTTTAACGAAGCACAAAATTCATATTCGATTTCTTGAGTCTTACAAATTTATGTCCAGTCCATTCTCCAACTTAGCCTCAAGTCTCACATTATTTTCTAAGCTCCAAAGTCATTTCTCAAACCAGGATAAAACTGAACTCTGATCACGATAGGGTTTATATCCGTATGACAACATGGACAGCTTTGACAGATTTAATGAAACGCATCTCTCTCCGAAAGAGTGTTTTTATAACAAACTTAATCAGTCATATTGATGATAAAGAATATCAAGACGCACAAAATATCTGGAATAATTTCAATATCTAAAACCTTGGTGAATACCACAACCTCAATCTCAAGACCGATGTTCTGTTGTTAGCTGATGTGTTTGAAGCCTTTAGAGAGGTCTATCAGAATAAGTATTCATAGGGATTAGACCCAGCTCATTATAATACAGCATCCGGTCTCGCTTGGAGTGTGATGTTAGAGATGACTAAACAACCTCTCGAGTTCATTTCAGATGTGGATATGTTGTTGATGATAGAGAAAGCCAAAAGAGGTGGAATATCACAAGTCTGTTCAAAGAGATATGTGAAAGCAAAAAGCAAATATCAACCAGATTATAACCCCTCCAAGTATGTTTCCTATCTCAAGTATTATGATGCTAACCATCAATAAGAATGGCAATGTCTCAAGCTTTACCATACGGAGGTCTCAAATGGGTAAAAGAGAAACACAAAAGAGTCTTACAAAATATCATTATGTCTACTCAAAAATAATTAGGAGCAAAAGTTGGGTATTACTTTGAAGTGGATTTAAAATATCCAGAACTCCACAACAAACAGAAAGATTTTCCATATGCTCCAGAAAAAAGAAACCCCTAAAGAAGAGTGGTTAAGTGATAAAACATAAGGCTTACTACATATTGGAAACAAACGAAAAAATTAATTGACCTAGCTTTTAATGGGTGAAATCTTTCAGAGAACTTTTGCGCTAATCACAAGAAGAAGGAAAGCATCGTGATTGATAAACCCATTTACAGAGGAACTTTGATTCTTGACTTGTTAAAGTCGCTCATGTATGACTTTCTTTAACAACTTCAAGAGGAAATTTGATGAAGGATTTAATCTCCTCTATATGGACACATAGTTTTATATTGGAAATTAAAACCAGACATTTATGAGGAAAGGGGAAAAAAACATAAACATGACACAAGCAATTATAAAAATGAGAGTAGTCTGTTCTTTATGAAGAATAAAAAAGTAATTCAAAAATTTAAAGATGAATTGAGTGGAGCAATCATGAGTGAATTTGTACGATTGAGAGCTAAGGCTTATGCTTTTAATATTATTCTTTGAGGATGGTACTTCTAAATGTGATCACAAAAACTAAATGGATAAAAAAGAATGTAATCAGATATTATAAATTTGATCAACATCATTGCACATGTTTAGTTTTCAAGAAAGAAAAGGATAGATAAATGAATACGAGAAGTTATAATAATTAACTGTACTCTGAACAAGTACATAAAAAGGCTCCTGGATGCATATGATGATAAAAGGATATATTTTAGAAAATGGAATTGACACCTTCCCTTATGGATATGTGTGAACATATTAAAGGGTTAAGACAGACATAAGTGCGAAGAAAAAAATTATACAAGTGTGAAGATATTTAAGTTAATATATCCATAAGTGCGAAGGAAAAAAAAAGATAATTTTATAAAATGTTAAGAAATTTAAGAGTTCAGATATACAGTGCCAATACAAAGTCCATACACCCCCTTTCAAAATTTTCACATTTTGTTGCCTTGTAGCCTGGAATTAAATTACATTAAATCAGACTTTTTCCACCTTTATTTACATATCATAACCCACAACTTCCAAGTGAAAAACAAATTCTACAGATTTCAGAAAATTAATTACAAATACAAAAACAGAATATCTTGGTTGGATAAGTGTCCCCCCACCCTTATAAAAGTGATTGTAAATTAGCTCAGGTGTAACAAATCACCTTCAAAATTGCACATCAAGTTAATTGGCCTCAACCTGTGTTAAATTGTAGTGATTGATTATTTCAGAATAAAATCAGCTGTTCCTGGAGGTTTTCTCTGCTGGGTAGTGCATTTTTTTATTTTGTATACATTGTCGAGACTCGTATGAGAGTGAACACACAACACACAGCAAAGGGGGGGGGGGGCTTGATACAAGAGGGGTGGGATAGGGAAGGACAAAACAGTGGGGAACAGAGACATAAGGAGATCTGTGGAAGGGAGAGGGATGAGGCAGGGAATATGGGGTACACAAGATGGACATTACAGGGACTTTCAGGAAGGAAAGCAGGGAATTTGAAGGAGGTGGGTTTGGGGTGGATTGACGGGGGGAGAAAAGATCGAGGTTTTAGATGGGGGAAGGTAAGAGGTGGTGGTGAACAGCTGTTTTGAAGGCCTGGAGAGAAGAATGGGATTGAACAGAGTGTGGGAGTTCATTCCAAAGGTGGAAAAAAAGAGGAATGAAAGAGTGAAGCTGAGCAGTGATTCGTGATTTTGGAAGTTTTACCAGAAAGGGGTTGTTGGTGGACCATGAGCACCCTGGGGAAATATGGTGGAGATATATCGCAGACAGAGCGGGGGGAGGGGGGACACCGGAGAGGAGACAGTAGAGGACAGAAAGACCACCGACCTGCCTGTGGTGAGAGAGGGAGAGGCCCAAAGACTCAGCCTCATCGAGGGAGATGCCAATGATCCAAAATGGCTTGGTTTCCACAGCGTGAAGCCGAGAAAGGTGAGAGGCAGAAGCACCAGTCCGGAGGAGAGAGCAGTACTCCATCAGGCAGCGGACGAAAGCTTTGTATGTGGGCTGAGGAAGGACTTTGAGGTGAGGAAGGACTTTGAGGACCCGAACAAGCAAAAAGAAAAGATGAAGTAATCAGGAGGAACCTGGATAGGATTCGGGTTTCAGCTGCGAATTTACCCTCAAACCCATCCAGGCTTTTTTCACTCAACCAAGTGAATCTTTATTTTTTTTAAACTAAAAAAAAACTGAGGCTGAGGAAGGACTGAGGAAGGACTCAGATGGGCTGAGGAAGGAATTTGCACAATGGAAGATCCCCAGTCGGTGACTGGCTTTGGAGGCCAGGTTGGAAATGTAGCTTTCCCAGGAAAGATCATGGCAGATAGTGAGACCCAGAAGCTATGGAGAAAGGACTATTTCCAGAGGATTGTTGAGAAAGTAGAAGTGGGGGGTTCCAAACGGTCCTTTCAGAGAGACATAGTTAGAGTGTGAGATTTGTCAGGATTGAAAGACATATTCCACGTGTTGGACCAGTTTGTGATTTTACCCAGATCTGCAGTGAGTGAAGAAGCTGCGGCTTGCCAGTCTGAGGGATGACAGATGGTACGACAGAGGGCGGAATCATCATCAGAGAGATAAAGAGGATTTTCCAGAGAGTTGGAGAGATCATTGATGAAAACCAGAAAAATAACAGGGCCCAGAATGCTGCCTTGAGGAACTCCAGCCTGGACAGAAAGGGGGTATGAGAGAACTCCATTTCGGGACACATGTTGACTGTAACAGGAGAGGAAGTCTGTGAGCCATGAGTGGAGATGGCCTTGGATATCACAGGAAGAGAGTTTGGTGAGCAGAGCAGGGTGCCAGACCGTGTCAAAAGCACGCGATATGTTGAGGGATATGGCTCTGATTTCATGTCTGACATTGAGGACCTCCATCCATTGTTGGGAGAGCAGAAGCAACTTTTCCAGGGTAGAGTGACCTGGTCTGAAACCAAATTGATGATCAGAAATCAAGCCATTGGAGAAGGGGAAGGATTTAATGTCTGCAGCAATGATGGATTCCATAACCTTGCTGATGATAGAGAGAAGGCTGATTGGTCTGAAGTTGCAGGGATCTGTTTTTGCACCTTTTTATTCAGGGCGGTAATGTTTGCTCATTTCCAAGCAGATGGCAGATGACCTTGAGCAAATGAGAGGGTGAATAGAACAGAGAGAGGGTGAGCAAGAGCAGTGGAGCAGGGTTTTAGGACACATGGGCCAATGCCATCTGGACTGGTTGCAGAATCTGAGTCAAAGTTTGAGAGCAAACTCTCCACTTTGTCAGAAGAAAAGGACACACAGTCCAGGGACAGTTGGGTTCAACTGGGTAAAGTGGGTAGAGAAAGCGATGGGTTTCGGACGCAAGATTTAGATGCAAACACCGAGTTTAGGCATTCAGCCTTTTTACGTGTGGTATCAGCAGTGCAGCCATTTGAGGAAAGGAAGGGGATGGAGGAGGAACTTGCACCAAAAACAGATTTGATTAGATGCCACCAGGATTTGAAGGAGAAGAAGAGGTTTGAGAATTCAGACTTGAGCTTAGAAAGATGTTGTTCTCTGGCTCTCCTGAGGGTAGACACACACTTTTTCCGAGCTTTATGGAAGGAACTGAGATTACCCTCAGTTGGGTTTGATTTCCATGAGGCAAAGAAAGGCAAGTTGTTTCAGGACAACTGCCTACCACAAGCTTCAGTGAACCATTGGCGGGAGGAAGGGTAGGACAACTGAAGGCGAGAGGGGATAAATCTGTGCATGAGAGAGAGAGCATTTTCTTTGAAAGAATTCCCAGGATGAGTTGATGTTGGAGAAAGTAGCAATGGGAGACCAGTCTCGAAGTTTGATGGCTGCTTGGAGACCCTGCCAGGCAGCTTGAGTAAAATGCCAGACTCGAAGTCGCTGAGGTGGTTCTCTAATAACAGCTGGAGAGATGTTTACTTTGACAAGCATGTGGTCAGATGAACCGATTGGAGCAAAGGAAGAACAGCAGACATGTTCTGGGAGACTGGTCAAAATCAGATCCAGAAGAGATGGAGTACCGTTGGTTGAGATCCTGGTCAGGAAGATGAACGATTGAGTCAGTCCCGATGAGTCGCAGAAGTCTTTTGCTGAAGTGCCATGGCAGTTGAGAGGGGTACCCACACCCAGCCAACTGGCATGATGACAATTGAAGTCAGCACATATGAGGAAGAGAGAGTTTGGATGAGAAGATAGAAGTGGTGGGAGTGGAGTGGAAGCCGTAGCCAGAGGTATTCCTGGGGGCGTGGGAGAGTGAGGGCAGTTCATGGAGAGTGAGGAATAGAGTCTTCGATGAAGAGAGCAACTCCTCCACCAGGACGAGGCAAATTTCACAGCAAACACTCAACCATGAACACCAAGGAGCTTTCAAAAGACGTCCAAGATAAAGTTGTGGAAAGACACAGATCAGGGGATGCATATAAAAATATTTCAGAGGCCTTGAATATCCCTTGGAGCACAGTCAAGACAATCATTAAGAATTGGAAGGCATATGGTTTCACCAAGATCCTGCCTGGATCAGGCCTTCCCTCCAAGGATTCGGGTTTCAGCTGCGACTCCTCTACCCTCAAACCCATCCAGGCTTTTTTCACTCAACCAAGCGAATCTTTTTTTTTTTAACTAAAAAAAAAAAACCTACATCAAAAGAATAAATCATTCTGGCTGCAAGATCATGTGTCCGATCAAGTTGAAATTTAAAACCTTTATTCCCCATCAATACTAGATCATAATTGTGAAGTTTCACGTTAATTGATTAAGAAGTTCCAGAGAAAACATTATTTTATATTTTTCTTCAATCCAATATGGCTGCCAAACCATGTGACCTATGAGTTATTCCAAAACAAACTTGGACACCCATGGCTTGGGGAACATTTTTGTGAAATTTTGCCTTGATCGATCAAGCCATTCTGGAGAAGATGATTTTCAAAGGTTTAAGAGTAAATCCAATATGGCTGCCAAACGATGTGACCTATGACAACAAATGTGTAAACATTTTGTTCTTCATCAATAGGCGATCAAACATGTAAAGTTTCACCTCGATCTGTTTGGACACTTCAAAGAAGATTTGTGAAGGTGTTTTTCCTTTTTTTCACAATATGGCTGCCAAATCACGTGCCCGATGACGTAATCAAATTTTTTTCTGTGGACCAATTTATCCCTAGATGACTCAATTTTCATTCTGATCAGATGTAGCTTTCTACATTTGCAATTATGACATCATAACGTGAGCACCTACAATGTCTTGAAAAAAAAAAATCGCACTCATTCCCCATGAGGAGTACTTGCCACGTGCCAAATTTGAATTTTTTCCATGATGTGGTTTCAGAGATACAGAGGTCCAAAGTTTTCCCGTTTTCTCAACATGGCTGCCACACCATGTGACCTATGATGTCATAATTATCATTCAAACATTCTGCATGAGTCGTTGCACTTATGGTGAAAATTTCATGTCAACCTGAGAAGCGGTTGCAGAGAAAAATACGAAAGTTCTGTGCGGACAAACAAACAGACAGACAGACAGACAAACAGACAGAATAACAAGAAGACGACGTCGTGCAGAGCACGATACTTGTTAAAACCATACAACAAATTTGACCTCAACAATAATTGGTGGTTGAATACAATGAACAAATACGCAACTCCTCTTCAACTTTCAAGTCAATCGGATGAAAATCGAGGATTTTAGAAATCTCACCAAAGTTGTTGACCTTTGGCCTATGCTGACCTTTTGGCCAATATTGACCTCAAAAATAATTGGTGGCTGAATTCAGTGACCTGATCTGAAAATCCTGTTCAAATCTCCAGTTAATCGGATGAAAATTGAGGATTTTATAAATTTGATACATTTCTTGACCTTTGGCCTATGTTGACTGTTTGACCTTTTGATCTCAAAAACAAAAATAGGCTTCTTGCTTATGTCAAACTCTACCATGTGGTGAAGTTTCATGAAGATAGGTTTTAAATTGTGACCTGTATGCGGTTGACAGACAGACAGACAGACGGAATAACAAAATCAACTGACCTGAATATACTTGAAAAATCTTCGATTTTGCAAGTAATAAACAAACCCAAACATAATACCCTCTCCTTCGGCGAGGGTAAATATAATACGAGTTCCCTTACAAGGAACTACAATGCAGGAGAAGGTCATGAGGTCCATCAAAGCCGATTCTGTTATTACTAACCTATGATTGTTTGTCCATGCTCTGTCCCTTTAAAATGCCAAACGACAAGCAAAGAAGCAACATGTACCTTTTAACCTCCTTGATATGACTCGTCCGGTGTTCAAACCACCGACCTCCTAGACTCGGAGAGGACAATCTCACCAATATACCACCAAGGCTGGTTTCGCCTGAATAACTTGTGGACTTACTTCTGATGTTCAAGTCAGAAGCAAGTTCAGAAGCTCTTCAGGCCAGTCAATGCAAGTGATGGAGTTGTCCTGAAGTCTATATTGTTGGCATGCACATAGTGTTGATAGGCTTGTCATCCATAAAGATGAAGCCCCGCTTTGATTGGATTCAGCAAGATTCAGCTTGTTATTCAGCAAGAGGGATGACTACAGGTGTAATCATCTCATCCCTGCATTTCACTCCATTCATGGAACCCTTCTGAATGTTACTATCACTTTTTGAACCAACCTGAATGCCAGCCCATACAATCAGCTGAACGATTTGCCCAACAAACAGACCATGCTCCCAAATAGCACAATCAGCAAATCACTCCACACATCATCTCCAGACTCCAGCATGTCCATCAATGAAGACAGCAAATTTTGGACACACCATTGAAAAAAGCATGGTGCCAACAGTTCACCCTCTCGTTTTTTTGTCAGCCATTGCATATGCTTCTGTGAATAATACTGTGTTCGATGCATGCAGAGCAGTGGTCTTCTGGACCTCATACCACCGACATGAAATCTGTTCTGTACCGAGTCAAAATTTGATGAATGATTGGTCTTTGTAGGTCATTCTGGAGAAATTGTGTTGTTTAAAAGTGGTTCTTTTCAGCAAGAGAAACACAATAACGATCCTCATGAGGGAGTAGTCTGAGAGTACATTGTCAATGTCCTAGAAATGACAGTGATGGACATTGTACTGGGAAGCAACAGAAATACAAGTCCTCCCTTCCCCTCCCCCCTTGAATCATCCTGATGGCATGCAATCCGAGTGCCCCCCCACCCCCATCCCTTGAATCATCCCGATGGCAGGAGCAAACCAATTTGGTTTTGTACTTTCAACGATGCCGAGCCATTTCATAACTGATTTGGACCACGTGGGTGACCAGTTTAGAGATGATATTGATATTGGTTACACGGAGACATGTACGCAGATTCTGTAATAGAGGTAATGTGCACCTGAATTTCCAGAATTACTTGGTACAGGTGAGGCTGCATGCCGCACGTTCAATCTCTAAGACTGCATGCCGCACGTTCAATTTCCGAATTGGGTTTCTTTCCTCAATAGCCACGTTTGCATCGGTGTCACAAATGGAATTTTGTAACGATCAATCCATTGTTTATTCCACATTTTAAAGGTTGTTTCTAAACATTTTTGAGGTGTTTTTGTTAGCTTGTTTTTCGAAAACGTATGGAATCATTCTTTTTAGTCTCAGCTTGTATATCTGTCTGGGTTCTGGCCCACACACATTTGTTTCCATCTCCTCAATGGCAGTTTCATACCTCATCATGCTCTTTTGTTCAGCTACACAATTTATAATAGACCTGGACAAAAGTTGTTTTGTTTAATCACAGGGTAATTAAATTGCAATGTTTGTTATGAGGCACATTGTTGTACAGTGTTCAGATTCTGAATGTTTACAACATGTAGAATATGCACAATACCATCAAAATGAAATATCAACAACAGTATTAAACAATAAAATATGAAAACTATTCCTCTGCAAAGCATCAGTGGCTGGCCAAGTGTTTTAAACATTTCAACAAGTGAACAGGATCTCCTTCTGGAAGTCCTCATTCCATCATAATCCAAAGTAATTATCACTCACATACAACAGGGCAGAATCCCCAGAGCTCGTCCTTGTCGTAGTCAGAGCTGGTGGCACACCACAGGTGCTTGTCATCCCGCCCATCGTCGGTGCAATTATGGTACCACTTGTGATCATACTTGAAAGGAAATATGCAAGGCTCTCCATGCGAGTTGCCTTGGATGGTGTACATAACTGCAGCATATCCCACAAAACAAACAAAGCGGATAAACACATTCACAAACCAACAAGGAAATGAGTGACATTTACACATAAACATCCCAGCATTATTTTTTTTTAAAAACTTCATAAAATGATTTGTGTGCTAAATGGCAATATACAGAAACAATGACTCATTAGTTATTGTAAGAACTACACAATAAAACATATATATATACTTTTTTTTAATTTTAAGCATTTAAGAACGAACGCTTTCCTGGGGAGGGGTAAAGTGACTTTTCAGGCCACCCTGCAGAAAAGAAAATTTGAAAATACAACTTGAAAATTTCACCAAAACACACAATATTACACGTCAAAAAATATATATATATTTTCTCAGACTATAATTTGAGGGTACATGAAACCACTCAAACAAATGGAAAACATCTCTGCAATTAAAAAGGGCCACCACACAAGGGGACAATTGATAAACGGAACAAATTAAATATAACAAATTCAAAATATAAATCTAAGAGGTAACTTTAGAGGGAACTAAAAGTACTTTAAATATGCATTTCAATAAAATAGACATTATTTGATCCAAGAAGGGAAGGATGGAACGAAGAACCTTAGAAGGATGAACCTTAGAGATGGAACGCACTGGATGAACCTTAGAAAGATGAACCTCAGAGTTGGAACGCACTGGATGAACCTGAGAAGGATGAAGCTGAGAAGCATGAACCTCAGAGATGAAACGCTCCAGCATACCTTCCTTCTTGGAATCCAGACAAGAACCAAAATTGAATCGGCTTGTTATTGTCAACCAACTAACTCATCCACCAATTTTTGTCACGATCCGTGAAAACTTTTTGAGATATTGTGCTACGTATCGTTTTTCACCCCATCTCTCAACGGTGAAGAATCACTTTTTAAAATTCGCGGATCTGGATCCAGATCTAGATCCTCACCAAAATCGATTCCATTTGTCCTTGTCACACACCCAATCTGTCCACCAAGTTTTGTCTGAAGCTATCCACAACTTTTTTTAAATACCCTGTTCACAGACAAACAAACCGACAGATGGACAAACACACAGATGGTGAGGTGTAAATGGAGTCATCACTGTTTGGTGGACGGTACAGTACACATATAAACATGAGGTGGGAGTAGAGTGGAAGCCGTAGCCAGAGGTATTCCTGGGGATGTGGGGGAGTAAGGGCAGTGCATGGAGAGTGAGGAATAGAGTCTTTGATGAAGAGAGCAACTCCTCCACCAGGACGAGGCTCAGGTCTGTCATACCGGAGGAGGGAGTAACCAGGGAGAGATACTATGGAGTCAGAGACGTCTTGAGGGAGGAAAGTTTTTGTCAGGCAGATTATCTCTGCTTTGTCAGTGGCAACCTGAATGGAAAGATCTGTCAGGTTTGAGTGAAGGCCCTGGATATTTGAGGTCCACAGTGTTACTAAAGAGGGAGGGGAGGAGGCTTTGTGTGCAGGGGAGGGGGAGGGTAGGACAAGGGAGGTGGGGTGGAGGTAAGGAGGGTTGTTGAAAGAGTGTGGGGGATTGCAGACGAGCTAGGGGAGTGGGCCGGATGAGGAGGAGAAAAGGCTCTGTGGTGCTGGGTTGAGGTACAGTGGGGAGTAATAAGAGAGGGGGCAGAACGCAGTTGAGGATTTGAGGAGGCAGAGTGATGAGATGGGGGAGAGAGGACAGGGGAAGGAGGCAGCTTTGTGGATGAAAGGGGGGGGGCAACTTTGAGAAGGTTGAGTGAGGGGGGTGAGTGGTGGGAGAAGGTTCTGGTTCTGGGTTTGGAGCGTCGGCAGGTCTCCTTCAGGGCTCTCTGCTGACGATCTCTAAGTTAAGTTTCCCGTCGTTATCTGTCCCGTTTTAACTGTTTATTTTCTCACCTACATGTTACTGTGTGTTCCTCGTTCGGTTTTGTTTCAAAATTCGTGCTATTTTGTGAGTTTCTGTCGACCTTGTCCTACCGGGTGCTTGAGGCTGACCCATCCCTCCCCTCAGTGTACGATCGTGTTTATTTATATTTTCTCCCCATTACCTTCAATTTCTATCTTCCCCACTTTTCCAATGTCCCCCATCCCTCACAACTAAACACTATTTCTTGCTTATATCCAAAAAATAAAAATAAACTACCTTTCTCCTTGCACACTCACAAGTCTCGATCCTTGTTCTTCTTCTGCTTTCTCTTATTCTTCTTCTTCTTTCTCCTGCGGGCACACCGTCTTTATTCTACTGAGCTGACCCTCTCTTGCCATTACCTTCACGATTTCTTCCGATCTACAACCCTCCATTCCTGAATCTTTCCTGTTCTTCAAAAATACATCAAAAAAATAATAATCTTCCTTGTATCCTTTCGATCTCGACACCTGCAACCATGTGTCTCGCTCCACTCTTCCTGGTACTTTTCATCGACCCAGAAGCTTCTCACTGCGTTTACCGTTCCAAATTCACCACACACTTCCACGATTTTACTTCAACCTTCCCTTTTCCAAATGTTACGCAATCCTTATTTAAAATAAATAATTTCACTTTTGACTATACACCTCCCAGAGCCAAGTGCTTCTCCCATAACCACGTGATCTGTTTAGACCCCCTGCATTTACCGATCCAATTTCACCATTCACCCCACGATTTTTTTCTGCAACACTTCCATGACCGAATCTGATGAAAACTCTCTCAAACAATAATAATAACAAGTCTGAAGACGTCGATGGTTCACGAGCGGTATTTGACGATGTAGATTGTTTCAGAAGTCAAGGATGAGACAATGTGATAATTTTTGACCAAGTTATAAAAATGATCAACATGATGTGGTACGAGTGACAGGTTATGAGCTGCAAAATGTCGAAAACCCGGTTTCGTTCAACAACTTTCAAAATTTGACCTTTGCATAACCTTTAAAGGTCACAAAACAATGTTGTGGACATTAAAATAAGAAAACAGCATACGTGCTATAGCTTATTGGAGTTACTCCGTCGAAGAAGGTCGAAAACCCGGTTTGATTCCCACAACTTTGAAAAATTGACCTTTGTGACCTTTAAAGGTCAAAGGTCAAGGATTATGACCTTTGGTGCAAAACTTCCTCTGGAACATTCCAGGAACAATATAACGTCATATAGGCTATATGGCATTTCACACTCATCGGATTATCCATACTTTGATGAAATCAGCGTAAAAACAAACTTGAAGGAGGCGCCACGGGCAAGGTGTTCGAGATAGAGCAAAATGGTTTCAAGACTTTAGGTGGGGAATGACCTCAAGATTATGCATAAAAAATATTGCCATCCTAGCTCTCAAAGTTTGGGCGGTCGTATGATTTTTATGTCAAAATTCGAAATTTTCTAAGTTCGTGACCTTGATCTTGTGACCTTGACCTTGGGACGAAAATGAAAAATCGAGCTCTGTGGGGCTATGCGGGTGCCATTGGGCTAACCAAATACCGAAACCTCTGCTAGATTCGACAAACCCTCTAGGAAAAGATGCAAATTGAAATTGGCTACCCCCTAAAACACAATTCGCAATTTCCTAAGTTCGTGACCTTGTGGCCTTGACCTTGGGACGAAAATGAAAAATTGAGCTCTGTGGCGCTATGCAGGTGCCATTGGGCTATCAAAATACCAAAACCCCTGTCAGATTCGACAAACCCCTCGGAGAAGAAAAATTTTTATGTCAAAATTCGCAATTTTCTAAGTTCGTGACCCTGTGACCTTGACCTTGGGACTAAAATGAAAAATCGAGCTCCGTGGGGCTATGCAGGTGCCATTGGGCTATCCAAATACCGAAACCCCTGTCAGATTCGACAAACCCCCTGGGAGAATATGCAAAATGAAATCGGCTACCCCCTAAAAACATGTTTTTTGGGCGTGGCTCTGCCCATAATGGGCACACCATGCCCATTTTCAGGAAAACACAACTAGATCATGATATAAACCTCCCACCAAAATTTTGTCAGGATCAGATCAAAACCCACGGAGCTCTGCTCGGGACAGACAGACAGATAGACAGACATACATACATCCAGACAGACAACAATAACGAATATAGTGGTCACTTATTTTTTTCTTGAAAATATTTTTTCGTGAACCAATAATAATAAAAACGATCTCTTATAATGCCTCGTCTTCCTCTTTCACACGTGTGGTACTCTTTACTGTATCATAATTCACTACTTTTCGACTATTTAAACAGACTGCTCTCAATTCGACCTTTCCTTCATACCTTGCCTCAAAAAAACCCAACTGTTGCAGCGTTTCTTCTCTCCATTCTCTGAATTCACCTTTATTGCATCCATCAAGAAACGTGTTTAATCGCATCTCTGACCTAAAACTTTTTAAAACCCCAGTTTGCTATGAATGTTCGCTTTCAATCAACCATTCTTTTTTTTTCCAATTTCAGTGCCAACTCACCCCTCACACCCCTCACTCTCAAAGCAACCATCACACTTCTCTCCCTCCAAGCCTCCCTCTCACCTCTCTCAAAAACTCCCCCCTCACCGTTCTCCCTCAACTCTCCCCACTCACCCTTCTCCCACCATTCACCCCCTCACTCACCCTTCTCAAAGTTGCTCCCCCTTCTCATCCACAAAGCTGCCTCCTTCCACTGCCCTCTCACCTTCATCTCTTCACGCCTCCTCCTCAAATCCTCAACTGCCTTCTGCCCACTCTCTTGTCCCCCATCTCACCCAGCACCACAGAGCCTTTTCTCCTCATCATCAGGCCCCCTCCCTGAGGTATTCTGCAATCCCCCACACTCTTTCAACAACCCTCCTTACCTCCCCCCTCGTCCCTTGTCCTACCCTCCCCCTCCCCTACCCCCTGCACCCAAAGCCTCCTCCCCTCCCTCTTCATCAACAGCGTGGACCTCAAATATCCGGAGCCTTCGCTCAAACCTTTCAGATCTTTCCATACAGGTTGCCACTGACAAACCAGACATAATCTGCCTAACAGAAACTCCTCCCCCAAGACATGTCTGACCCCCAAGTATCTCTCCCTGGTTACTCCCTCCTCCGGTATGACAGACCTGAGCCTCACCCTGGTGGAGGAGTTGCTCTCTTCATCAAAGACTCTATTCCTCACTCTCCATGCACTGCCCTCACACCCCCAGAAATACCTCTGGCTACGGCTTCCCTCCACTCCCACCTCGTGTTTATATGTGTACAGTACCATCCACCAAACAGTGATGACTCCATATACACCTCACCATCCAAAAACATGGACCAACTTATATCTTATCATTCAAACTCTCTCTTCCTCATATGTGGCGACTTCAATTGTCATCATGCCAGTTGGCTAGGTGTGGGTACCTCTCTCACCTGTCAAGGCACTTCAGCAAAAGCTTTCTGCAACTCATTGGGACTGACTCAATCGGTCAACTTCCCGACCCGGATCTCAACCAATGGTACCACATCTCTTCTGGATCTGATTTTGACAAATTTCCCTGACAATATCTGCTGCTCTTCCTCTGCTCCAATCGGTTCTTCTGACCACGTCTTTGTCAAAGTGGACATCTCTGGCAGTTATCAGAGAACCACCTCAGCACCGTCGAGTCTGGCATTTCACTCAAGCCGACTGGCAGGGTCTCCAAGCAGCCATCAAACTTATAGACTGGTCTCCTATCGCTACTTTCTCCAACATCAACTCATCCTGGGAATTCTTTCAAAGAAACTTGCTCTCCATCATGCACAGATTTATCCCCTCTCGTCTTCAGTTGTCCTACCCTTCCTCCCGCCCGTGGTTCACTGAAGCTTGTGGCGAGGCAGTTGTCCTGAAACAACTTGTGTTTGCCTCATGGAAGGCAAACCCAACTCAGGATAATCTCAGTTCCTTCCATAAAGCTCGGAACAAGTGTGTATCTACCCTCAGGAGAGCCAGAAAACAACATCTTTCTCAGCTTAAGTTTGAACTTTCAAACCTCTCTTCCTCCTCAAAATCCTGGTGGCATCTAATCAAATCTGTTTCTGGTGTGTGTTCCCCCTCCATCCCCTCCCTTACCTCAAATGGCCGCACTGCTGATACCGCACGTGAAAAGGCTGAATGCCTAAACTCAGTGTTTGCAGCTAAATCTTGTGTCCAAAACTCATCACCTTCTCTACCCACCATCCCCAGTTACACCCAACTGTCCCTGGACTCTGTGTCCTTTTCTCCTGACAAGGTGGAGAGCTTGCTGTCAAACCTCGACTCAGATTCTGCAACCGGTCAAGACGGCATCAGCCCAAGTGTCCTAAAAACCTGCTCCTCTGCTCTTGCTCACCCTCTCTTTGTTCTGTTCACCCTTTTGTTTGCTCAAGGTCATCCGACATCTGCTTGGAAATCAGCAAACATTACTGCCCTGCAAAAAAAGGTGCAAAAACAGATCCCTGCAACTAGAGACCAATCAGCCTTCTGTCAATCATCAGCAAGGTTATGGAATCCATCATAGCTTCAGACATTAAATCCTTCCTCTTCTCCAATGGCTTGATTTCCGATCATCAATTTGGTTTCAGACCAGGTCACTCTACCTTGGATATGCTGTTTCTGCTCTCCCAAAAATGGATGGGGGTCCTCAATGCCAGACATGAAATCAGAGCCATATCCCAAGACATATCGCATGCTTTTGACACGGTCTGGTGCCCTGCTCAACAAACTCTCTTCCTATGGTATCCAAGGCGATCTCCACTCATGGCTCGCAGACTTCCTCTCCTGTCGCAGTCAACGTGTGGCCCTAAATGGAGTTCTTTCATCCACTCTTCCTGTCCAGGCTGGAGTTCCTCAAGGTAGCATTCTGGGCCCCGTTCTTTTTCTGGTTTTCATCAATCATCTCTCCGACTCTCTGGAAAACCCTCTATATCTCTTTGCTGATGACTCCACCCTCTGCCGGACCATCTGTCATCCCTCAGACTGGCAAGCAGCAGCTTCTTCGCTCACTGCAGATCTGGGTAAAATCACAAGCTGGTCCAACACGTGGAACGTGTCTTTCAATCCGGACAAATCTCACACTCTCACTATATCTCTCCAAAAGGACCGTTTAGAAACCCCCCACCCCCCATCCATTTTCTCAACAATCCTCTGCAAGAAGTCCTTGCTTTCAAGATTCTGGGTCTCACTATCTGCCATGACCTTTCCTGGGAAAGCCACATTTCAAACCTCACCTCCAAAGCCAGTCGCCGACTGGGAATCCTCCGTCGTGCAAAGTCCTTCCTCGGCCCACCTGAGCTCCTGCCCACTTACAAAGCTTTAGTTTGCAGCCTGATGGAGTACTGCTCTCCCCTCTGGGCTGGTGCTCCTGCCTCCCACCTTTCTCGGCTTCACGCTGTGGAAACCAAGGCATTTCGGATCATTGGCATCTCCCGCAATGAGGCTGAGTCTTTGGGCCTCTCACTCAATCACCGCAGGTTGGTCGGTGGTCTTTCTGTCTTCTACAGTCTCCTCTCCAGCCTCAGCCCCTGCCCCCCCCCCCGCTCTCTCTGCGATTTGTCCCCACCACATTTCCGCAGGGCGCTCAAGGTCCGCCAACAATCCCCTTCTCGTAACACGACCAAAATCACGAATCATTGCTCACCTTCACTCTTTCATTCCTCCTTTTTCCCCGCCTTTGGAAAAATCTCCCTAACTTCACTATTCAATCCGATTCTTCCCTCCAGGCCTTCAAAACAGCTGTTCATCACCACCTCTTATCATCCCCCATCCAAATCCTCGATCTTTTCTACCCCCGGTAATCCACCCAAGCCCACCTCCTTCAAATTCCTTGCTTTCCTTCCTGAAAGTCCCTGTAATGTCCATCTTGTGTACGCCATATTCCCTGCCTCATCCCTCTCCCTTCCACAGATCTCCTCATGTCTCTGTTCCCCATTGTTCTGTCCTTCCCACTCCATCCCCTCTTGTCTCATGCCCCCCCCCCCTTGCTGTGCATTGTGTGTCAGCTCTCACACGAGCCTTGACAAGGTATACAAAAAAATATATATTTAAAGGGTGAGTGGGGAGAGTTGAGAGAGAAAGGTGAGTGGAGAGTTTTTGAGAAAGGTGAGGGAAGAAGCTTGGAGAGGGAAGAGTGTGATGGTTGCTTTGAGAGGGAGGGGTGAGAGGGGTGACTTAGCACTGAAGTTGGAAAAAAATGACGATTGAAGGAAAGTGAACATTCATAGCAAACTGGGTTTTTTTAATATTTAGTTCGGAAATGCGATTAAAGACGTTTCTTGAGGGACGCAATGAAGGCGAATTAAGAGAATGGAGAGAAGAAACGCTGTAACAGTTGGATTTTTCAGACAAGGTATGAAGGAACGGTCGAATTGAGAGCAGTCTGTTGAAGTAGAAAAAGATGAGTGCATTGTGATACAGTAATGAGAACCACACGTGAGAAAGTAAGATGAAGCATTATAAGAGATCATTTTTATTTATATTATCATTATTATAATTATTTATTTATTTTTGAGAGCGTTTCCATCAGATTAAAGTGAAGGAAAGGTTGAAGAAAAGATCGTGAGGTGAATGGTGAATTTATTTGGATCGGTAAATGAAGAAGGTGGAAACAGATCATGTGGTTACGGGAGAAGCACGTGGTTATGGGAGGTGTTTCGTTAAAAGTGAATTTATTTATTGATTTATTTATGTATTTATTTTTTATCAGGATTGAGGAAGATTCGGAAGAGGAAAAGCTGAAGTAAAACTTTGAGGAGATATGGAAGAGATGTTTAAGATAATGAAAGGTATGGATAAAATAAGTACAGATTAGTTATTCAACCGAGTAGACAATGATAGGATCAGGAGCCATAGCTTGAGAGTAAAGAAGAGGAGAGTTAAGACAGTCGTAAGGCAGGGGACTTTTACTCAGAGAGTAGTTAATGCATGGAATGGTCTCCCTGGAAAGGTAGTGGCAGCAGAAACAGGAGATAAGTTTAAATTAGAATTACATAGATACCTGGAAGTTCAGGAGATAGAGGGGGAGAGGGATGTTGACAGGACTTGTGTTGTGAGTGGATATGTGTTGCGAGCAAGGGCGTCGATCCAAGCCAAAATGGGGGGGGGGGGGGACAGGTAACTGGACCCTTCTTCCAAGGTGTGCACAGGCAATAGATCACCACGACAACTGCTCCCCATGAATTGATTAGGCGACATGAACAATGGACTGCAACGTTTTTTTTCAGTTCCAGATACGGTATATTAATACAGTGTATTAATAGATGTGCACATACAGGTACATATACAGGTACATATACAGGTACACATACAGGTACACATACTGTACTGTATTTATCCAAATAGAGTGTGACGGTTCGGAACATTGGAAACGAACGTATTTGCCAATTCGTGGGGATCCAGTGCTGCCAACCGATCACTGTGGACGTGGCAAACGATGAGATGGTTCAGTCTTTGTTGACTCATCATACTTCTCAGCCAGGTTTTCAGACGCCTGAGTGCGCTGAAAGAGCGCTCAGCCGAGCACGAGCTTGCTGGGGAGATCATGAGCAATCAAAGCAACCGTTCAACCTGCGGGAACAATTGGCGCACCTCCGGTACCATCTTTTGGAAAATGGCTTGGTAATCCTGAATACAGGAACCAGTGTACTGCTTTTTGAAGAAAAGCAATTCTTCTTTCAGACTCTCTGACAATTCTGGATTAATGGTAACAGTGTCAGGGTCATACTCTCCAGAGAGTAACATCTTTGCGAAGCCGCCGTACCATTGCAAGTCTGCAGAGGCGAAGTACGTAGTCATGTTCGACGTAGCTGAATCGAGCGCCGCGAAGTATTCTGCTCTATACGCGTCTTAAGCAGTCGAAAACTTGTGGGGTGGCGCCTCAGTATCCAGTCAACGAGGAGCTCTCCTCTTCCAAGGAGGAGCGAAAGGGTCAAAGCCGTGTTCTTCCAACTGTTTCTCCACGTGGACGAATGTGTCATTGAAGGCCTCATTGCTGCGAAGGTGCTGTATCTGCTCTTTCACACTCTCGCCCAACTGTAGCATACCCGCTACAGTCTGCGCTGGTACTTGCAGGGCTCTGTTAAACCCTTCCATGCACTGTAAGAGCGGTAGCATTGCATGCAGACCGAGCAAAACCTTCCCAGTCACAACGTTTCCTCGAATGCCGCTTGCGCGACAGCCAGTGTTCGAGCCGAACTCCGCGGAGGCCTTCTCGGGTGCATTCAAAATGGACCCGAAGTTCTGGATGACTGCGCGAACATCATTCGCACGAGTGAGCCACCGCATAGGGCAAATTGGTTTCAGTCCGGTTGGTGAGGCGGAGATGGGGTCATCAGAGTGCAAATTGAGGTACAGGTGTTTGAACTTTCCAGAGTGCGAGTACAGTTTGCCAAGTTCCTGCACACAGTCTCGAGCATCTCAAATGAAGTTCGCACTCGCCATCGCCTTTGAAGTGATCAGGTGAGTGATGTGCGTGCCGCAGTGGACGTATTTCGCAAGTGGCTGAACGTTCTTCACTTCAGCTTGGCATCCGAGGTATGATCCTGACATATTGCTGGCTCCATCGTACGTTTGTCCACGGAGATTTGTAATAGACAGCTGTATTCTCAGTAGCGAGTCTTTTAACATCGTAGCAATAGCAACTCCCGTGGTAGTGTTTATTTCGTACAAGCCAATGAGATCCTCCTCAACATCGAGGTCCGATCCCACGTATCTGATGCATGTCGCCTCTTGCTCTATGCCACGGATATCTTGCGTTCCATCCACTATCACCGCGAACTGGACCGACTGCTCATGGATGTCTTGGCATATTTCTCTCAACACAGCGTGACTCATTATTGACAATATCTCGTTTTGAATTTCAACACTTGTGTAATTTGTTGTTCGTTTCAATTACATTACAACAATTACAATTACATTCAATTACATTACAAAAAATTACAGCGCAGGCAAAGACTGTAATTTGTTGGCCAGGTTTGCATCATCTTCAGACCGTAGGCTTAGTAACTTCTTGAAGTTTCCCTCCGAGGCATCTTTACCTCAAATCCCACAACCTTCTTCTGCCAGGTATCTCAATGAAGTGATAATCTTGACAAGAGCTTTCCGGGCGAGGATTTGATTGTCTTTGATCTGAGTTTCTATCTGTGCACGCACGTCGCTCTGCTTGAGGGCGTTGATTTTCTCCACAGCGATAACGTGCGGCTTGCTTTTCTGGTGAGCACGGAATTTCTCTAAGGCCTTCTTCCAGTTGCAGAAACCACTCCTAATGAACATGTCTTCGAAGCTACTTGAGCAAGCGCTGAGTAGCTTCTTCCTACTTGCACTCATGCATGTATAGCACAAAACCTTACCGAGTCGCTCGTAAGCCATGAAGCCATGGGAAGTCTTTTCATCTGAAATGAAGCCATGGGAAGTCTTTGAACCATTTCGCTTGAAATTTCAGCGTTCGGTGAGCCAGAGTCTGAGTTGGAATCAAATCCGGATCTGGTTGATGTGGCTTGAGGAGTTCAGGACACTCATCATCATCACTCACGGAAACAGCTGCACCAACTGCTGCATCAGACGCCTCAATGGCGGGAGGCAAGGGGGGATCCGTCCAAACCTCATCAGTAGGGTCTTTCGCCTTCACCTCTTTTGAAGGACGGAAAAAGTCCAGGATCTTGGTATTTTGCTTCTCCATGTTAGGCGTCTAATGACCTGTGCCCCGTTCTGTAGCGACGCAGGTTGTGACACATCGCTGAGCCGAACGCATATGCTCAACGTCGGTACCTACTGGAAATTCCTAGTTTCGTTTTCAGCAGTGTTAATTGTATGAGTGTGCGCGAAAGAGCTGCCATCAGTGGGTGTGAGCGGCCAGCCAGCGCCGTGTGTAGGAGACGGTGCATAGAGGGGGCTACGGTAGTGTACATCATATACACTACCATCGCCCTCTATATGCACCGTACAGTACATGAGGTATATCTACAGCGTGGGGCTGCATGGTATAATGATAAGAATAGCAATGAAGGCTTATCACTGCGTACCAACAGCTATTGCTTGATTTTTTTGCATTTTTCAAATAGGCATAGGACTCCAAATGTGGGGGGGGGGGACAGAATATACTCTGTTCCGCCTGGTAAAAAAATTGGGAGGGACATGCCCCCCCCCCCGGGGTCGACTCCCATGGTTGTGAGTGTATTACATGTGAATGGACGTGTTGTGAGTGTATTACATGTGAATGGACATGTGTTGTGAGTGTATTACATGTGAGTAGACATGTGTTGAGTGTATTACATGTGAGTGGACATGTGTTGTGAGTGTATCACATGCGAGTGGACATGTGTTGTGAGTGTATCACATGCGAGTGGACATGTGTTGTGAGTGTATCACATATGAGTAGATATGATTTGTGAGTGTATTACATGTGAGTGGATATGTGTTGTGGGTGTATTACATGTGAGTGGACATGTGTTGTGGGTGTATTACATGTGAGTGGACATGTGTTGTGAGTATTACATGTGAGTGGACATGTGTTGTGGGTGTATTACATGTGAGTGGACATGTGTTGTGAGTATTACATGTGAGTGGACATGTGTTGTGAGTGTTACATGTGAGTGGACATGTGTTGTGAGTGTGTTACATGTGAGTGGACATGTGTTGTATTACATGTGAGTGGATATGTGTTGTGAGTGTGTTAAATGTGAGTGGACATGTGTTGTGAGTGTGTTACATGTGAGTGGACATGTGTTGTGAGTGTGTTACATGTGAGTGGACATGTGTTGTGAGTGTATTACATGTAAGTGGACATGTGTTGTGAGTGTTACATGTGAGTGGACATGTGTTGTGAGTGTGTTACATGTGAGTGGATGTGTTGTGAGTGTGTTACATGTGAGTGGACATGTGTTGTTAGTGTATTACATGTCAGTGGACATGTGTTGTGAGTGTATTTACATGTGAGTGGATATGCATTCCCACATCAATCTAACTTCTTTCTCTCGACAAGAAAAAAAAAAACATGAAAAAAAATGTAAAAACATTGAGGGATGCAATCTCAAAAAAAGAACCAAACAAGGTAGGAATGACACCACATTACAACACCACATTACAACACCACATTACAACACCACAACCCTCTTATGGTTTAGTATCACGATAACTTCCTCGCGTTGGAATCACCATCATAGCTTCAGCAGTTATTGATGTTGGTCGTGCTGCAGTTTTTCATTGTTTTTAGAGCGGAAGCACTACAAGGAGAAGATTCTAGTTCTGTATTTTTAATTAATTTTCTGAAATTTGTATAATTTGTTTTTCACTTGGAAGTTATGGGTTACGAAGTGTAAATAAAGGTGAAAAAGCCTGATTAATGAAATTTAATTCCAGACTATAAGATAAGGCAACAAAACGTGAAAATTTTGAAAGGGGGTGTACACCTTCTATCAGCAGTGTATGTGGATGTATGTATCTCCCCAGACATGTATGTATGTATTTGTATGTACATATATATATATATATATATATATATATATATATATATATATATATATATATATATATATATATATATATTGGGATTCAAGAGAAGATTAAGTTTTGTTTTAAACTTCACTGAAAAATATTTTAAAGTAATGGATGAAAAAATGCCCTTATTGGACATCAATGAACAAAAGTATAATAAGCAAGGGAGAAAAATCTCAGCAACAGGCACTGTATGTCATGGTTCAGCGTTCCTGTGGTTTGTTCCAAGAAACAAGTTACTGGTTTCAAAAAATACCTCGCAATAACTCAGCCAAACCAAATAATTCTCAACTCCAACATGTCATTGGAATCTTGTGCTCTTTATCACATAGTACTGAGTTTTGTTTTGTTAAACAGAGATAAAGCAAGAAGAAAATATTTTGGAACAATTGAGCCTTGCAAGCATAAACAAGAGAAAACTAAAGTATCAAGTCACGAGCACACCATTACAGCACATCATCCCTTGAAAGGAATGATATCTATACACGACAGGTGCACTACAGGTACACTTTCATGAACCTATGTCCAATAAGGAAGATACAAGTTGTTTCAAAATCTGAAAGGACAAATTCTCACGACCTTAAACAAATATTTGTTTTGGTTTTTTTCTTATTTTGCTCATTTTGGAATGATAAGCTATATCTGCAGCAAAGATGCAACTTTCCTCCAAATCGCTTTTTATTCTTGGATAAACGATTATTATTTATTCATTTGCCTTCAAAATTATCCACGAGTGAAAAGTGATTTGGTCAAAGGTTATTCATTTTTAGCTCACTTGGAGGTATTAGCATTGCACGGTGTCCGTTCGTCAGTCAGCAATGTAAACACTCCGATCTTCTTCTTTGAAACTACGCACACAATTTGGATGAAACTTGACAGAAACCTTCATCACCCGTGATGCTAAAACTAATAGTCATATTTTCACCAAACTTTGTGCAACTTCTGAGGACCAAGGTGTCCTGATGCCTTGCAAACTCCATCAAAAAAAATGCATATTATGGTCTATTTAAAGGTCAAAGGTCATTACCATTCCAGGATCGCTACTTTTGACATCTCAAAAGGTATTCACCTGATTTAGATATAACTTGGAAGGAATCAGGTGCTTTAACAATTTGTTCAAAACATGAGATGATTCACACATTTTGTGGGTCATCCTTACCTACCAGTGGTTCCCTGGTTCTACCAGGTGAGCACAAGGACATTGCCCCTTCTTTGTATTATTATTAATTACCTCCACCACCAAAGGTGGACGAGGGTTATGTTTTCACCTCTGTCTGTCTGTCCGTTCGTCTTTCTAAGTGTTTGTGAGCAGGATATCTCAAAGTTATGGACGGATTTGGACGAAACTTGGTAGACAGGTTGGTTGTGAAATAAGGACGAATTGGTTAGATTTTGGTGATTATCTGCATATGGATAATATAATTTTTAAAATGATTCTTCACCATTGACAGATGTAGCAAAAAACGATATCCAGTATAGCACAATATTTGAAAACCTTGTGGACAGATTATGACAAAACTTGGTGGATGAGTTGATTTGGTGACATGGATAAGCCGATTCGATTTTTGTTCAGGTTCGGCTGCAGATCCAGCCAATCAGTGGGATATAAAACGTGAACTGTTCAGCCTGGCAGAGGTATGCACTCTACTGAGTGCCGTTCTACATATAATTACCCTAGGCACTCAAAATGTAAAGCGGGGTTAAGCAATTGGTTCATGTCTGTCCGGCCATCTGTCTGTCTGTCTACAAATGTCAGTTTATGATCAAGGAACAACTTAAATTATGAACATGATTCGGAAGACAAACTTTCCGTTGAACAGTACTTGGTCTCTGAATTCGTCCTGATCACACAAGCGTAGCGAGGAGTGAGATAATATTTTTCTCTGTTTGCCTGTCTGGCAGTGAAACAAAACTGATCATTCCAATCATAAAACTTACTGTTTTTAAGGACGTCATAAAGGACACAAACAACAGGCACGAATACCTCATGTAACGTGTTAAATGGGGTGGTGCAATAGGCACTGGGGAAAATAGCAATAAAATCTGGAATTTATTTATTTATCTGCACTTAAACCTTTAATTAAATTGAATTATATATTCGAACACGGTAGAACACAAATTGCCTTATTATTCGCCTACTTCCAAGAACCTCCAGTTTTGCAGTATTTGGACATATTCTATAGGTTGGTGTATAAGACTGCTGCTTCTGCAGCACTAAACTTCCAGGATTTTTAGCCGCGTCGTAGACGCTGGCTCGAAGAGAGCTCCGCATTGTAGTTGTTCTTCTTCTTCTTCTTCTGGTGAAGACAAAACCTTTATGATGCGGCTCTTGGACACATTTGTCCTTGTTTTAAAATGATCTTCAAAATAATTATTTTATTAAAATTGAAGGACACTGCATACTTAATCACTGCGTGGGGTTTCGTGTTCTATGAACCCTTGAGTTAGCCCATCCTCCGTACAACAGGAGACGGGGTTTTGCAATCACGTCTGTGTGTGTCTGTCTGTCTGTCTGTGTCTGTTTGTCTGTGTGTCTGTCCGATCGGTAACTTTTTTACCTTTTGAGCTTTTGTCATCAAATTTTCAACAAAGTTTCACTATGAGAATATAGAGAAGATAAATTTATAATTTGGTGAAAAGGTCAAAATATATTTCCCACATGGAAGAAGAAGAAGTCCAAATACAAAGTGGACCAGCTTTGCATTTTCAATGCTTTCTAGTTGTTAGTGTTGCGATTGTTATTCATTAACAAGAAATTCAATCAGTTTTTGCACAAAATCATGAGTAATAAACATGAAGAAACTGATCAAGGTTTGTCATCCTTCAGGCACAATGACCTGTTACCCATTACAAAGTACTCAAGTCAACACTGTCGATTATTATTAAAGTTTTTTGTGCTTTTCTTTTTTCATAAAATTTCAATTGGTTTATGGTGGGACATGTGGGTTGCATAATCGTGATGCATGTACACAGATATCAAACACTTTTTGCGTACCATAGTATGAGCGTTCACACAAGTTTTCGTCGGTGCCATCCATTCGGAAAGAACTGCCATTCCCCGGTGTCAGTTGCAAGGTCCCGTCAATGTTCAGCCATAACTGGCCTCGTTGGGACCTCTCAATCACCCTCAATGATCGACAGTCCCAACGAAGTACCGCTTCTTCTACATCACACTCAAAAAGCTCCACGGGAGTTAAGGTATCAGGACCTTTTGATAAGGCAAAGGAGCTGTTTACCCCAAGACAGCCATGTGCACCCAAATTGAATAAGCGATGCTGAGACACCCACGTCCATTGCTGTGCCTCAGTTTCGGGCTGACAGGCGTAGGCCATCACACGAGCTGCAACTGAGGTGGAGGCTCCAAGGCAACCAGTGGACCCCTCTGCCTGGATGGTGAACACCCTTGGACCTGCACAGAGAGTGATGAGTAAGATAACAATCTTCCATGGAACTGTTCAAAGGCAATGGCTCATTCCATTTGTGAAGTTACACAAAAATGCCAGTTATCAGGACAGGATTGAAACCAAAGTACAAAATTCAGCTGAAAACGAATTGGTCGAGAGGTGATATAAACATATCGGGTTAACAGAAACATTCAGTGCAAGTACGAAAGTTGTTTTATGTTACAGAAAGTTGGGGTGTGTGGATGTGTTCAGAGGGCTGGAAGGTTTTGAAATGGGGAATGGGGAATGAATTACATTTGAACATAAAAACTATTCACTTTTCTCAGTTTCGCATCGTTCATATGCGGACTTGCTTCACTGATACATAGCGGAGGTTTTTACCGAATCGGATGATCTGATGTGAAACCGTTTTAACTAGTTTGGCTTCACATTTGGTTCATGTAACTACACCTTCACTGCCGTATTAGTATCTTTGTGTAATGGATTTGATTCCTGACTCATCCCTTCTTTGCATTTTCCCTGTCATCTTCATCCCTCTGCTCTCTGTCTTTCCTCTTCATCCCAAAATTGTTTCTTTAAATATTGTAAATGTCTGTGCACGTCATCGTCATCGTAACGGCGGAAGATTTAAACAGCTGCATATAAACAGCACTGCAAAATGAGAAAATGAACTTTCTCCATCTTTATCTTGAACTTTATGTAAACGATGCTAGTGTGGGACGATGAGACCCTGAGTTTGCTTTAGTGATCACTTGTAATCCTTTTGGTGAAGGGTAAAAGGGTACTGTATACCTCGTTTAGCTTGGTTGTTTTCACTGCAGATCCATGAATAGAACACCTTCATCGAACATCTACTTCGTGCTACGTCCCTCGTCAACCCTGTGCTTCCTATGCCTGTAGTTGTGAAGGTTCTCTCAATCTCAATCCCTCTTCCCACCTTGTACGAATCAGTTTCAATGGGGATATTTTTTAACTTTGTATAAACCATCTTAATTGTAACTGTTGTTTTACTTTTCCTTTGCTCTTCATTTGTCACAAGACAGCCCATTGCAGCAAACACCTGCAAATCTACTCCTACTCAGCAACCCCTCCTCCCATTCCCCTCAAGCCCGTCACACGTGTTCCTCAAGGCGTTCTCCACTCCATTCCATGTCTGAAATCCATTTTCTACCGGTCATACTATAAACACAGTCTGGAGACAAACTGCTGTCCGCAGACAGACGCCACCTGGACACATCCGGAGAAAAACTCCCGTCCAGACAGAAACACTGCCTGGATACGTCCAGAGACAAACCCCGCCCGAACACGTCTGGAGACAAACCCTGCCCGAACACGTCTGGAGACAAACCCTGCCCGAACACGTCCGGAGATAAACCCCGCCCGAACCCGTCCGGAGACAAACCCCACCCGAACACGTCCGGAGACAAACCCCGCCCGAACACGTCTGGAAACAAACCCCGCCTGAGCATGTCCGGAGACAAACCCTGCCCGAACACGTCCGGAGACAAAGGGTGACGGAGCATGAAGCGCTCGCTCGGAGTGACGGAGCACGAAACGCTCGCTCCAATTGATGTGGTGAGCAAAAGCGTCCACAGTGAGTGAACGATTTGCTCAGAGGGACGTAACGCAGTACTGCTATTGACTGCAAGGCATTCAGCAAGTGGCTTAAGCACTCATTCAAGCACTACAATTAAGTGGTTGATAAGGAACGGTTGGCTAGACTGTTGCTGCATATCATACAGGATCCCTTTAACTTTAAAGCCCGTTTTCACCGTGCACGCAGCAGTTAATGAAATAGCATGAAATCTTCATCTTAAATAATCAAAGTACAAATTATGACTTCATCCACAAAAGAGTTGCAGCTTAATGCAGAACAACCCTGGAGACATCGCAAAGTTCAATCGCCCATGAAATAAACATTGTAGATAATCCGCCATCTTGCCTGCTCATCTGTGCACGTGTCATAATATGGTACATCGATTTGTGGTCCACGCAAACGTTTTAACTAGTTTTTTTAAACGCCCGGTTTTTTTAGTTCTTTTTTTAAACCAGATTTGCTTTGATTCCCTGTAGAACACCTCGCAAAACCTCCAAAAAAAAGAGATACAGATCTGGCAGATGCTGTGGATAGGCAGTCCCTCTGGGGGAGAGTGCACGAGGTCTTGCAGTGAATGCAATAAATCATATAGTTCAATGAAGCTAGTTACTTGTTACATTCTTAAATTTTAGTTCACTCAATATAATTCTTCAAACAGTAGAAAAAGGTAAGTTTAATGATTTGGAAATTTCACATTTTCCTGTGTATCTATGGAGAAGGAAGGAACATCGCCTTCCTTGCTGAAAGTAAATAGGTATATCGGCTTAGTTACAAGACTCGTTATTTCTATAAATTATCAGATTTCACAAGAAATTTTGACACTTCTTTAGTCCAGATGATATCCGATCCTTAAAGCCGAAATAATATTTTGTTAGTTACTTTAATTAGTAACTAACTAATTAATCTGTTACTTTAATTAGTCTGTGAGAGTAGATCGTGGAAAATTGTCTCATAAAATGCATGAAATCACTCCAACCTCCAAATTTGAAAACAATTGTACTTACAAAAGCGACGTATACGATTTGGAGCTATGATGAACAGGCATTCGATGATATGTGAGGAAAGTGGAAAAAACAACTTTTTCGTTCAGAAATCGTTGTGGCCTGTTCAACGTCAAGGCATGGTTGAGCAGGCCAAAAAACATGGCGGTTTCAGACCACAGCGAGGTTACTTAGGGTACTGTTGCGAATTCGCACCCGCCGCGTGCGAACGGCCACGTAACTCGAATCGCGGCACGTCGCCCACCGGACGGACAATTCTGTCGTGACCCTCTCGGACTAACGCCGGGAGCGAGTCACGGGTGGGCCTTTCGGCCTCACCACGATCGTGCCAATCGGCCCCCCGCGTGGGATAGGGTTGTTCGCCAAATTCGACCTACCTAATTACCCACGCGGAGGGGAGACCGGGCGATCGCACCTCGCCGCAGGTCGACTCCGGACACGGGCCACTTAAGCGACCCGTTCCGTACTAGTGGGATAACCGAGCGGTGTTATTATCGGCCTCGACGGTTCCGATTAATTATCGGGCGTATTAAGCCCACTACAAACCCTTTACGTGAAGCAAGATGAAGATTCAATTAAAGAAAAGACGAAGCGAAACGGGAAAAACAGTTCAACATAATGCACATTTATTCCGCGGCACACGGAGAGCACACATATACAATTACAACGATTATGCACCAAAAGCAGATGTAACAAAAGAAACACAACAATGCAGATCGACAACCGACTACGCGTGCACACGGCAACACTTACACAGTTTTACTTTACAGACGGCGCCAACAACACATTTACTCAAAAGCAAAAGAAAAGGGCCACCCTCAAAGACAAGGGGGCAGACGGGGCCTGTGGGCCGCGAGACCGGGTGGATCCTACCCGTGTATTTGTGATGAGCCGCAAATGTGGCGGCGCGGCGGTGCCCCGACTCCGCGCTCCTTCGCGGGTTTCGTTGGCACTGCTTGGAGTGGGGTGGGAACGGGGCCCCCCCCTTTTCGCACTATCTCAGCGCGGGGGGGGGGGGGAAAGGGGGAATTGTTGATGCTCTGGGGAAAGAGGATAGCTGGCTTGCTTGGGTCCCGCGACGAGCGACTCCACTGCGAGCTCGTCGCCGACCGCCGTCTTCGTTGCCTCGGACCCGAGCTATCCGGTCTCCTCCGCAATTCTCCTCAGCCGACTGCAGCAAACCACCTGTACGCCCTCGCCTCCCGACTCACTCCGCGCTCCAACCCGACTCGACTGCGCTCCAAGCTCCAGGCTTCACCTCTCTGCAGCTCCCCGACAGACTGCGAGCTCCACTCGGCTCTCCGACCTCTCCAGACTGACTCTTCTCAAGACTCACTGCTGCTGCCACACTCTGCCGCTGCCACACTCTGCTCTCCAAAACTGACCCTTTTCCGAGCCCGACTCGACCCTGCGCTCGGCGCTTTATAGTCCGGCAGGAGAACCCATATGCAAATTTCTGGATCAGAACGAGCTCGGGAGTGGAGCCACGCTCGCCCATTGGACAGAGAAAAAGGGGCGTGAGTCTCCCCTGATCCTAGAATTTGATTATCCCGATTCTACTCCGACGCGCCTGGAGGCAGGGCCAAACCACCCTGCGCTTGCTGATTGGACGGATCAGAAGTGGGCGTGTATCATTCCTGATCCGAATTCTCCTCGGAAAGGCCGCACTTTGCACTCGCGGTTCGGCGCGCGTCCCATACGAGGCCAGGACGGCCTGACGCTCAGCGTTCACAAGTGGTGCGGGAATGGCCGCAGAAGGAGAGGTGAAGGTGGTGGAGGGTTTATTGTGGTGGTTTATGGCCATGGCGACGTTTGGAATGGCGGTGATGCGATGTTTGCGGGAGCGAGTTGTGAAGGTAAGGGTCGTGGCTGTTGGCGTTGTTGTTGTGAAGCGGCGTTGCGGTCGATGGTTGTTGTGTGATGGTGGTTGAGACGTGGTTGGTTCAAAATAAAGATAGAACAGAAAAACGACTATCTCAAAGGGTCGCAGCACGAATGAATCACATTTATTCCCTCGAAACAACGGGTTTGGGGCTAACTACACATGTACTTACAGAGATATCTCACCTACGGGACCTGAATGGTGGTTTGCAAATTTCCTCAACCGCAACACTACCCCCTCCCCTTTTTACAGACTCGTCCCGAGTCGTCAAATTTTCGTGTGCCATCATGTGTAGTTCTCCCCTAGTACGTTTTACCTACGGATCCCTGAGTGCGACAATCATGGTATTCGTGTTCCCAAAATAAATAACCTGAGGGCTGAGTAACTAACTAAACAATCCCACTCACACGGACGACTTAAATAAAATTGCCGGCGCTAAGACAGACATGCCGGGGGCGCACTCATATTTACAGTACATCTTAACCTTAACTTACAAATTTTACACTAAACCATGGCCCAGGATCAATGGACTCTGCAAAAAGAAAGCAGTTAGCAGGGAGACAGGCTGCTCGCATGCAGTCTCTGGCTCAAGCAATGCAGGTGACAGGGAACGTGCTCGGCTGCTCACACGCAATCCAAGGCCTCCCCTTTTGAAATGAACCCAGTGAACCACAACGGTGCATGGGCTGCACAAACGCAGTCTCCGTGCCAGCTCAAGTGGCACACACAATGAGCACAAAGGATGGATGGATGGATGGATGAATGGATGGACGCAAACACTGTGCACGGGCCGCCACTGCAGGCCCGTGTTGTAGTTGCCAACGGGGCATTTCTTGCAGCTTGCAAACTGTTGCCTTGATCCTGGCGCACATGGAAATGAACAGGGGGGGGGGGCAAAGCAAAATTGAACGGGGGCTGGTGAACATGGGCCGTGGGTATGGCATGGCAAAGGTGAGCAGGCAAACACAGCCTGCAGAACAAGGCCGCTGCAGGCAAACACAGCCGGCGGACGAACTGGCCGGCACAGGCCTTGAAGCACAGCAGCTGCAGACGATCCGGCCGGCACAAGCCTTGCAGCAAAACAGCTGCCGATGAATTGGGCCGGCCTTTGCCTTGCAGTGGAGGTAGTGCGGTGATGCTGGCCACTCGGAAGGCGGGCTCGGACCTACCCTACGGTTTCCCTCCCAACCTATCGCCTTTGCCTGTCACTGTCCATACCCACCCCCTTAATTTATCAAAAAACAATTTTGCCCCAATTAATTAATTTTTTATTAATTTTTTTATTTTATTTTTTATTTCCTATCTCCCACTATAATTCGTCCCCTAACCCCCTTTATCGTCCTTGTTCGGCTAACCTATCGTCCCCTAGCCTACTCCCAACCCCAACGTTCCCTTCCCGGAGGGGAACAAGGGAGAGCTGGCGTCCTGTGTCGAGGCCCAACGAAGCCTCAAGATGGCCTCCCCAGACTTCAGTGATCTAAACCCAAAGTGGGTCCAGCGGCCCGCAACGAGAGCGAGGGGATGGATGGTGCGGAGGGGTACATCTCCTAATCTACCCTAACCATTTAACTGTTAAACTACCCCGAGGCTTTCAACAAGCGCTTCTCGCTCAAGCTATTGGTTCTAAAAACCCAGATTCCCGTCGCCTGTGTTGGTGTCCTTACAATTTTGGGCCTCGCTCCCCCCCAACCCCAATTTTCTTTCCGTGCCCTCACACGGTCTCATGTCTGGGACACGTGGCTTCCCTTGGCAGGCACGACCCTCTGCCGAATCTCCAGCTATGGCACCTCCTGGCACTACACTGCCTCCGAGCCTACCAGCTCCCTAAACACCGGGGAGTGCCCCCCATGGCACCTCCCCTGAAACGCACACGTGGCAGGCTGGCTTCCCGGGCCCCATTCCGAGGGTCACCCGTGCCCACAACACTGCCCAGGCGGCAAATGGCGCCCCGGGCCCCCGCACCAAGCGGGCGCACCCGTGCCCACTACGCTATCCCGGCCCCCCATGGGCCCTTGGCCTACTACGGCCGACTAGCCCGGTGCCCGGTGTACCCACTCAGCGATACTCACCTTTCGCAGCCACGCTCCCAGCCCGTCAACAGGACTCCTGCACCCCTCCAAACAGGTTTCGAGCCTACACTCCCACCAACAGCAAAACGACTTCCATTTTGTCAATTTAACTAACCCCCTAACTCAGTCTACACTGACCCCGGAGTCCCTTGGGTGGGAGTCACTCCTCCCCCCAATCACTCATCGCACCATGCATTCCCCATTTGCTCCATTCACACAGACCCGCTGGCCTCACTCACTCACCAAGCACATGTTTCCACTCAACTCACCAACTCTTCAACACACACACCGCTGAACTCTGCCATCCTTCTAACTACCTCCCCTAACTAACTCGTGCGCCCACGTCGTCCCTTCAACCACAGCACGTTCCTTTTTACACTACGTAGCTAAACTACGTCCCCTCTACACATCCACAGTCTGTCACTATCTCCAAATAATCCCATTAATCAATTTCCCCACCTATATCTGACTACAATCCCTCTAACTAATCCATTCCACGGGCCCCATGAGGACTTACCCCTGCCCCATGGAGCTGGTCTAACTAAGCTAACCCTTCCCCCTAACTAGTTTCATCCTGTGCCCGGGCCAAGGGGATCATCCACCCCTTGCCCAGGAATCCTGTTCACCCGAAAGCGAGGCTTGCAGTTTGTTTTTTTTCCACATGCGCAGCACCAGCGCGGCAACTCGCACCCTGCGCACCAGCGCGGCAATTCACAGCCGCGCACCTGTGGCGTGACGTCATGGCAGTTGTTCGCGTCCCTCGTCCCTCTTGGACGGTACCATCCGGCAGGGATTCACCCTCCTGCCGGATTCCAACCACACACACGCAGCCATGACGTCACCCGGCGCAATAAAAAAAAACACAAGCCTCACGTCTCGAGGGGTTCCCCACGCGAACACATGTGCTTTGCCCGTTGGAGCTTAACACACACGCCCACGTGGAGAACCCGTCGGGTCCAAATCCGATATCCTGCCTAAACTTTGTCCGTCGCGGGATCGGCAACATTCACCGCGCTCGTTTCCGGACCGGGCCTTCACTCCCGCAAGCGAGCACGTGGCGGCCTCGTGCGTTGAACAGCACGGACCTCGCGCTCGCTGCTGGGTGAACCCGGCGCGGTGCTCAAAACATCTACAGCCGCTACCCGGCTTTTGTCCCTCTGTCGCCGTTGTCGTCGCCATTCGACCCACGCACACCTGCGTATTACGACGCTCACACACCACTCCATTACATTCACACCGGGAGACGTAGCCGCATGCTCACACATGCCGACCGACATCTCCCTCACCCACAGCGACCTTGCGCACGCTGTCTCCCTCACACTCGGCCGCTCACTCACTCGTGACATTTCCCTCACACAAACCATACCACTCACACACGCGGGGGCACTCGCCCGCGGTGTCTCATCCACACACGGCGTGTTGGGGAGCACGCCCTTCGGCACACTTGCCACCACACCACTCACACACGGGGTCGCTTCCACACACGGGGTCTTTGTCACCCACCCGGTCGCTCTCACACACGCCCTTGCAACTGTGCTATGCGTGCGTTGCAGCACGCATTTCGCCACACTCGTGAACACACACCTCGACACCACACACACCGGGGCAACCACACTGGGGATTCGTGTCCCCACAAGGGGCTCCGGGGCCTCTATACCCCCCAAGCTCGGCGTGCACCCGTTCGCAGCACTCCTCCCCTGAACCTCGCAATGCACGACCGAACCCACCTGGTCGTGACTCGCCTCAAGGGGGCATACTTCCTCCCCTCTTTCCTGGAGGAGGCTATCCCGCTGCTCGCACTGGGTCCCTCCACGCTCCGCGAGCTCACCCTCATCGTCCTCCACTAACTCTGTGTGTGTGTTCGTCTCTAACCCAGTCTTCATCGTGTAGTCTTCCCTCTATCGTTCCCATCTCCCGTGTCTCTGTACATTTATTAGTTTCTGTTGTCCCCTCGTGTCTCTTGGTCTCTGCTTCGGTTTTTTCCTATCTGCTCCCCCAGTTCCTCTGTCTTTTCTCCGGCTTTCCGCTCCATTTCATTAATTACCTTCTCATGTCTCTTTCTACATTCCTCACAACACCTCCTTTAATCCTTTCTGTGTCTCCGCTTTTACCTCCTTTCGCAGGTTTTCAACTCTGTCTGTCATTTCCCGATGTCTTTTCTCACAGTCCTCCTTCACGGCTCCCAATCCCTTCTTTATTTTCCCTTGTTCTCTTTTTGATTCCTCTATCGCCGTCGTGTTCTTCCCTATTTCCTCCTTTATTTGGTCTTGTCCCTTTTTTACTTCTCCCAATCCTTTTCCTACTTTTTCTATCTTTCCCACCACCATCTTTATTTCGTTTTCCCTCTCTTGTTTGCTCTCTTCCATGGCGACCCCCACTCCTTTTACTTTCTTCTAACCCGGTCACCTCCGCTCGTATCGTGTCGACTTCCTTTTTCATTTCGTTTTTTAGTTCTTCCAAGCTTCCTTTTAGGCTCATTCCCATGTTCTGCGTCTCACCCCGCAGTTCTTTCATTTCTTCCTTCATTCCTTGCGCATTTGTTTCCATATTCGTTTTTATTTCGTTCATTTTGCTGTTTATGTTCGCATTCATTTGTTGTGCATCCGTATTCATTTTCGTTTTCATTTCGTTCATTTGTTGCGTATTCCCATCCATTTTCGTTTTCATTTCGTTCATGTCCCCACTGATTCCTGCCAGCATGGCGCATAGCTGGGCCATGTCGGGCGCACTCAGCTGAGCCGATTCGGCAAGGATTGGGGGGTTTTGGCGGAGAGGGGGAGGGAGGTGTCATACACCGCGGCCGCCGCCGCACCTATTTCGGGCTCTGGGTTCAGTTGGGGGAGTTCGTCCTGTACCATAAGCATTTCCTGCTCGGGAATTTCATCCTGGACCATGGATTCTACACAATCTAAATCCATTTCTAACACCCCCGGCTCCCGCTCGCCTTGAGACGCCATCTTATTTCTCGTAAGGGGTTAATTTGAATCGCTCATAATTTGGAGGGAATCGGGGGTCACTCCTCTCACCCCTGGACCGATTCCCGTGAATTTAGCTGGAGACAGGAGAGCCCGTTTTCCTGCTCTCCGACACCAGTGTCGCGAGGAGGGGGATGAGTTTGTGTCCCATGACCTGACACCAGTGTTGCGAATTCGCGCCCGCCGGCGTGCGAACGGCCACGTAACTCGAATCGCGGCACGTCGCCCACCGGACGGACAATTCTGTCGTGACCCTCTCGGACTAACGCTGGGAGCGAGTCACGGGTGGGCCTTTCGGCCTCACCACGATCGTGCCAATCGGCCCCCCACGTGGGATAGGGTTGTTCGCCAAATTCGACCTACCTAAGTACCCACGCGGAGGGTAGACCGGGCGATCGCACCTCGCCGCAGGTCGATTCCGGACACGGGCCACTTAAGCGAACCGTTCCGTACTAGCGGGATAACCGAGCGGTGTTATCGTCGGCCTCGACGGTTCCGATTAATTATCGGGCGTATTAAGCCCACTACCAACCCTTTTCGTGAAGCAAGATGGAGATTCAATTAAAGAAAAGACGAAGCGAAACGGGAAAAACAGTTCACCATAATGCACATTTATTCCGCGGCACACGGAGAGCACACATATACAATTACAACAATTATGCACCAAAAGCAGATGTAACAAAAGAAACACAACAATGCAGATCGACAACCGACTACGCGTGCACACGGCAACACTTACACAGTTTTACTTTACAGACGGTGCCAACAACACATTTACTCAAAAGCAAAAGAAAAGGGCCACCCTCAAAGACAAGGGGGCAGACGGGCCTGTGGGCCGCGAGACCGGGTGGATCCTACCCGTGTCTTTGTGATGAGACGCAAATGTGGCGGCGCGGCGGTGCCCCGACTCCGCGCTCCTTCGCAGGTTTTGTTGGCACTGCTGGTTGGAGTGGGGCGGGAACGGGGCCCCCCCTTTTCGCACTATCTCAGCGCGGGGGGGGGGGGAAGGGGGAATTGTTGATGCTCTGGGGAAAGAGGATAGCTGGCTTGCTTGGGTCCCGCGACGAGCGACTCCACTGCGAGCTCGTCGCCGACCGCCGTCTTCCTTGCCTCGGACCCGAGCTATCCAGTCTCCTCCGCAATTCTCCTCAGCCGACTGCAGCAAGCCACCTGTACGCCCTCGCCTCCCGACTCACTCAGCGCTCCAACCCGACTCGACCGCGCTCCAAGCTCCAGGCTTCCCCTCTCTGCAGCTCCCCGACAGACTCCGAACCCCGACAGACTGCGAGCTCCACTCGGCTCTCCGACCTCTCCAGACTGACTCTTCTCAAGACTCACTGCTGCTGCCACACTCTGCCGCTGCCACACTCTGCTCTCCAAAACTGACCCTTTTCCGAGCCCGACTCGACCCTGCGCTCGGCACTTTATAGTCCGGCAGGAGAACCCACATGCAAATTTCTGGATCAGAACGAGCTCGGGGGTGGAGCCACGCTCGCCCATTGGATGGAGAAAAAGGGGCGTGAGTCTCCCCTGATCCTCGAATTTGCATATCCCGATTCTACTCCGACGCGCCTGGAGGCGGAGCCAAACCGCCCCGCGCTTGCTGATTGGACGGATCAGAAGCGGGCGTGTATCATTCCTGATCCGAATTCTCCTCGGAAAGGCCGCACTTTGCCTGACGTTGCCAGGACAGCCTGACGCTCGGCGTTCACAAGTGGTGCGGGAATGGCCGCAGAAGGAGAGGTGAAGGTGGTGGAGGGTTTTATGTGGTGGTTTATGGCCATGGCGACGTTTGGAATGGCGGTGATGCGATGTTTGCGGGAGCGAGTTGTGAAGATAAAGGTCGTGGCTGTTGGCGTTGTTGTTGTGAAGCGGCGTTGCGGTCGGTGGTTGTTGTGTGATGGCGGTTGAGACATGGTTGGTTCAAAATAAAGATAGAACAGAAAAACGACTATCTTAAAGGGTCGCAGCCCGAATGAATCACATTTATTCCCTCGAAACAACGGGTTTGGGGCTAACTACACATGTACTTACAGAGATATCTCACCTACGGGACCTGAATGGTGGTTTGCGAATTTCCTCAACCGCAACAATACAAATTAAACCGCCAGAGAGCGAGGTGGCCGAGGATCTCCAGATGAAGGATATAATTAAATAAGGCCGTTAATTATATTCAAAATGGGTGTTTTAATGAACCCAAACACCCAATTTTCACTCATGCACTTCCTTGGAGTTTTCTTCGGATGCTTGCAAAGTTTCAGGCTGCTCGGTTTTATGGTTTTGGAATTATGGAGGAGACACACTGACACTGACACACATTTGTATAGATTACTGGTGTGGACCGACTCGCTGTGCTCGCCTCGCCACACATTGCTGCAGAAGCACAGGCCTGTTTTAACTGAGGATCATGACTATGTGAGTTTCTGTGTTGTTATGAGTTACACCAATCATAATACAAACATTTATTTTGTTCAAATTTATTTGTAATACAGTATTGGTGATATTATATTTATTTGTAATTGATTTGTAATTGAAAAAGGTCCAAGTGGTATAAACTCTCAATTGTCAAGGGTCCAAGCTGTCTCATCTCTCTGAAGGTTACAAGGGGTCAAAATGGTGTGGGAGGTCAAGGCCCTAAGGGGGTCTCAAGGTCTTGGTGTTGACTTAACAGTTAAGGTGGCTGGCTTAGGATCCTCAGGTCCTGAGTTCAAGCCCCTGTTGGGCCGCTGAATTAACACCAGGTAGGGTTGACAGCCTGTCATCCTTCTGTCTGGTCGGAAAAATGGGTCATTGCATCAGCAACACGGCCACATACTCAGTCAACAATGCTTAAAGCCAATGGGTTTAAAGGTGAACCCAAACGCTCAGACCACCTCAACACTAATCTAATAGGTATATCGGCCAGACAGAAACACTGCCTGGATACGTCCAGAGACAAACCCCGACCGAACCTGTCCGGAGACAAACCCCACCCGAAAACGTCCGGAGACAAACCCCGCCAGGACACGTCCGGAGACAAACCCCGCCCGAACACGTCCGGAGACAAACCCCACCCGAACCCGTCCAGAGAAAAACTACAGGTTATCCCATGATAACCTCCAAAACAGAGATGATGTGTCCATTTCCAATTTCTGAATTATAAAGTTGGTCAATTCGCGATTCAAAGTCGAAATCTTCTTCTTCTTCTTCTGCTTCTTCTTCTTCTTCTTCTTCTTCTTCTTCTTCTTCTTCTTCTTCTTCTTCTTCTTCTTCTTCTTCTTCTTCTTCTTCTTCTTCTTCTTCTTCTTCTTCTTCTTCTTCTTCTTCTTCTTCTTCTTCTTCTTCTTCTTCTTCTTCTTCTTCTTCTTCTTCTTCTTCTTCTTCTTCTTCTTCTTCTTCTTCTTCAGATTAGCTGTGATGTCGCACCAGGAAGTGGACCACCAGATCCATACTGTGTGCAGGTTACATCGTGGTACGATTTAACTCAAACGGCAAATAATTTTCGATTTTAAACAAATATGCCGAGTCGATGTGTCATTGGTGGTTGTAGTAATAAAAACCGTGATGGATTCCTGTTACACCAATTTTGTTTGTGGGGGACAATATCACCAAAACCCCAAGTTTGCCAGAAATTGGACGAGGTTTATCTGAAATACCCGAGTGTGGATCGGGCCTTGAAAATGTTGGGTTTTGTACTCAGAGCATGTTACAGAGCACATTATGAAACAACAGAGATGGCTGGATCTTGTGGTTATCCACCACCATTGAGAGAGGTTCCATCCCCACGATTAAGCAGAAGAAGCAGCTATTACTCAAAACTGTAACACCAAATCTATACTGAGCTACCGGCAAATGTACAATGTACATGGATGATTTGAGCGGTAAATCAAACACCTGTTGCTATTGCTCGCAGTTACCACAAGAACAGCTGAAAATAATTCTCTTTTATCAACACAAATTTCTACAATTCAAATGAACCACCGTCTATTTATAGTGGAGAGAAATTTGACCAATGATGCCAAAAATTTGAGGTAACCACCCCCCCCTCCCCCCCCACCGCCATGCCCCTTCACCATCCCCCCACCCCTTTACCATCCCCCACCATCACCCATCAACCATCACCCCCTAATACCCACCACCATCCCACCAACTCCCCTCCATGCCCCTTCACCATCCCCCACCCCTTTACCATCCCCCACCATCACCCATCACCCCTAATACCCACCACCATCCCACCTACCCCCCCCCCCCACCATGCCCCTTTACCATCCCCCACCATCACCCATCAACCATCACCCCCTAATACCCACCACCATCCCACCCCCTGCCATGCCCTTTCACCATCCCCCATCCCTTTACCATCCCCCACCATCACCCATAAACCATGACCCCCTAATATCCACCACCATCCCACCCCCCCACTATCACCCATCACCACCTAATACCCACCACCATCCCACACACCCCCACCCATGACCCATCAACCATCACCCCCTAATACCCACCACCATCCCACCCCTCCCCTCCACCATCCCACACACCCCCTTCCACCATCCCCAATCACCTTCACAATACCACCACCACTCCACCACCCCTCCCACATCCCCCTCCCTCCACCATCCCCCATCACCTTCACAATACCACCACCACCACCACCACCCCCCTTTAACACGGCACACACCCCCCTCCACCATCCCACACCCCTCCTTCCACAATCACCCATCACCTTCACAATACCCCTACCACCACCCCACCCCCCATCCCTTTCACCCTCCCCACCACACCTCACCGCAATCCCCCATCCACTGGGGAGTGACATCGACACTTCATGGACATGACAGTGGAACAAAGCATTTGTCACCCATTTTGTCTGCGGTGTCCGAGCTGTCGAGCAATGACGGGTATTTCTGCTCAAGTAATATATAAACCCATTTACCAATGAGTACAAAATCTCTCCCTTATAAACCGTCAATTAAATGGAAAATCAAACCTGACCGAACTGAATTGATCATGTGACCGGCGTTTTCATCTTCACGACCACTTCAGGTCAGGCCAGATCAGATCTGTGACTTGCTACAGGTATCATGTAAACCTGTACTAACCTGTTCCTTGGTCGGGTTGTCGGAGACTAAACAGTCTCCCCCACCAGGTTTCCTGGTGAGGAGGGTGTATAATATGGACACCCAGCAGGATTAAAAACAAAAGCTGTCAAAGATCGGAGGAGCTCCTCGTGAGCCAAAGGCCATCCATATTTAGTGCCCAACTGTGTCTGCGGACATCCTCCTGCAGTTGCGTTACTTCTTATTAGGAGATTGGTGGCAGGATTTTCACTCCGGCCACCGTAAAACCCTTCATTCCGCAAAACATTCCAGAAGCAAAATAAAAATCTGAAAACCGACTCCATGGAAGTACCTCCTGTGCAACTTCCCTTCGAAGGGCAGCTCACCGGATAACAGGATAAGAGCAAAGCCTTTGGGGCCCCCAATCTTTGATGACAGGAGGGAAACCACTGGGTAACATTCCAGGGTCAGATTGCGGGAGAGTGTGTCGGGGTGGTGCTGAGGTGTCGTCCACCAGACGGCGGTCTCCTTGGGTTAACCTGAGGCGGTCCCTTCAGGTGGGTGCCTGGAATATCCTATCCCGAAGAGAGGATGATCACCTTTCTCTGTTATCATCTGATCTCAAGCGTTTGGACATCGGTATTGCAGCACTCTGAGGTTCGGAAACCGGACTGCGACGAGATCATAGCGGGTGGTCACACCTACTATTGGTCTGGTCACTTGGATGGTTACTAGGCGCACGGAGTTGCTGTAGCTGTGTCCAATAAGCTGCAAGACCACCATCCTTGATGTTGCTGGTGGATGTCTTGGAACTCACGGTCGGGCAAAGAAGAATTTTGTCTCCTAACGGACACTGGATACCATTGACCAGAGTAGCAGAACCAGGCTGAATGGCAGAGCTGAGCTGTTCAGGGAGCTGAGGCATAAAACTGTACGTGTGCCAAGGGTGGACAAGGAGGCCTATGTGTGAGGAATCTGTGAGGGGGTAGAGCATCACCTGTGGTCAAGTGATTCTCGTCCTGCTTACAGGGGAATTCACGCATTGCGTTCGTCCAAGCCCATCCCTCGGTGTACTGCAGTTAGAGTAGAGGGTGGTGGGCTCTTGACAGAGGAGTCCGAAGTGAAGGCCCGCTGGGCCGGTTACTTTGAGTGGTTACACCAGGCTGATCCACCAGCTGTCGAGATAGACGTCAGGGGTGTTACAACCCCTGTTGCTGACCCTCCAATCAACTGTGATGCACCTTCGTTTGTGGAAACACAGGCTGTGGTGAACCGATTGAAATGGGGTCAAGCTCCAGGGATCTGTGGCATCCATGGTGAACTTCTCAAGGCTGGTGGAAATGCTGTACTCATGTCGTTGCATGCAGTTCTGTGCTCCGCCTGGAACACAGGCATCATCCCAACTGACTGGAAGAGGGGCCGTGTTTTCCCTACTGGAAAGGGAAGGGTGATCGCCAAGACTGCAACAATGACTGACGGGTGACGCTGCTCTCAGTGCCGGGCAAGGTCTTTGCTCGGATAATTCTTGATAGGGATCACCACCATCTGCTTGAGCACCAGCATCCAGAGCAGTCAGGCTTTACACCAAAGAGGTCAACGATTGACCGTATCCTTGCTCTTCGGGTCTTCACCAAACGCAGACGAGAGTTTCAGCAGGGCCTGCTTGTAGCCTATGTTGATCTCTGTAAAGTGTTCGATTCAGTGAATGGGGATGCCCTCTGGCGGATTCTTGGTCTTTGTGGGTCAAAACTGATCGATCTGATGTCTGAACTATATTCTGGTACTGGGAGTGCTGTGAGATATGGTGGTACCATCTCAGACTTATTTCCAGTTGTTACTGGAGTTGGTCAGGAGTGTGTACTGGCCCCCACACTTTACGGCGCTTGTATGGACTGGATTCTAGGGAGCTTGTTGGAGAGATCAAGCTGTGCTGCATCGTTTGGGAATGTCAAGATCTCTGACCTTGGTATCGCAGATGATGCAGTCATCTTTGCGGAGACTCAAGATATCCTTTTGGGGGCCCTCGAGGTGCCGAATGAGGAGTCGGAGCCGCTGGGATTACGGGTTTCATGGGTCAAAACTAAGATCCAGGCTTTCAATGACATCTTGGATGCGGCTGTCCTGTCTGTACCTATTTGTGGTGAGGATGTTGAGGTCATGGAGAGATTCACTTACCTTGGCAGTGATATTCATGTCTCTGCTGGCTGTGAGCCAGAAGGCAACAGACGTCTGGGTCGGGCCTGGGGAGTCATGGAATCACTGGATCATGGGGTGTGGCACTGCCGATACCTGTGCGGGAGGATGAAAGTCTGAGTCTTCAAGTCCTTGGTGCTTCCAGTCTTTCTCGATGGATGTGAGACGTGGACTCTGACCAGGGATCTGAGACAGAGACTTAATTCCGTTGGTACCAGGTCTCTTCGTAGAATCCTTGGCTGTCGCTGGTCGGACTTTGTGTCCAACGAGCGGTTGCTGAGTGAGACTCAAATGAGATTTGTTACCTGCATGGTCCGTGAGCATCAGCTGCGGCTGTATGGACATGTGGCTCGTTTTCCTGAGGCTGATCCTGCTCACCAGATTCTCTCAGCGAGGAAGCCTCGTTGGAGGAGGAGACCAATGGGCCGACCATGTGCCTTGTGATTGCAGTCGATTGACCAGCATCTCAAGGAGACGGGGATGGGCCAGGCATCTGCCTGGGGGATGGCCAGACAGAGGCCCCTGGAGTACCGGCGGAAAGTGGACACAGCGACGTGCTGCTCTGGCGCATGCTCCCATACCTGACTTGACCTAAACACTTCCGCCTTCTTCCTCTGAGAAGCTCGCCCAAGGCTCGGAACAATTCGGCACCACAGTTCCCCCAAAAGCGTTTCCATCACTAATTTTGTCTGCAATCGTTTCTTCAAAATCCCACTGATCAGTTTCAATATACTGTGAACTTTCGGAGTTGCTGATGATGGTGAAATCGGTATCTGAATCCGAGCTCGACATGCACTGTTTCTATATGTAAAGCCGCCGTTCGGATCAACATGGCTTCAAGGTGTGACGTCACTGGCGAAATCGAACATTGACACTCTGGATTTTTTCGACACTTCGTGATTGGCAAATAAATTTCAAAGTTTTTTTCCCTTCAAATTAGACCATGATTAACGATTCTCGATTGTTTTTGGAAGAAAAAAAAATAGCTTTTGGGTTCCCCTTTAAAGGTAAAAGTGGTATTAAGGGTATTTAAGGACCTTAAGGGTCTTCTGGGTCTTTTGGATCTTCTGGGTATTTTGGGTCTTTTGGGTCTGCTGGGTCTTCTGGGTATTTTGGATCCTCTGGGTATTTTGGGTTTTTTCGGTCTTTTAGATCCCCAGGGAATTTTGGGTCTTTTGGGTCCTCGGGGAATTTTGGGTCTTCCAGGTCTTTTGGGTTCACAGGGTCTTTTGCATCTTTTTGGTCCTCAGTCTTTGGGGTCTTTTGGATTTTTGGGGTCCTCAGGGTCTTTTGTGTCTTCAGGGTCTTTTGGGTCCTTGGGGCTTTTTTGTATTTTGGGTCTTGGGGTCTTAAAGGGTCTTCAAAGGTCTAAATGGTCTCAGCAGTCGAAAGAGTCAAAAGGTAGGTTGAATCATGTGTTGGGCGAGTAGTGCGGGAGAAGCTCGCCAGTACGGATCGAGAGAAACATCATTTGTTGGGGAGTGGTGCAGGAGAAGCTCGCCAGTACGGATCGAGAGAAACATCATTTGTTGGGGAGTGGTGCAGGAGAAGCTCGCCAGCACGGATTGAGAGAAACATCATGTGTTAGGGAGTGGTGCAGGAGAAGCTCGCCAGCACGGATTGAGAGAAACATCATGTGTTAGGGAGTGGTGCAGGAGAAGCTGGCCGACACGGATCGAGAGAAACATCACGTGTTGGGCGAGTGGTGCAGGAAACGCGTTCTTGAAACCACATGGGGGCCACGTGGCGGCTTTGCAGGAGATGCTTTTAATTAGGTTCTGTGTCGTGGCCGCTTTATGTCCACATCATGAGAGTACACAACCAACCAGTTCCAGAAGTATGGCTCAGTACCATCGCTCACGCCTCTCTTGTGAAATCTCGCACTTTGCAAGGAATGTTTGCATTACCTGTGAGGGAGAAGCGACAGAACTAATTTACCTGTAAAGGTAACTTCCACACGGGATGGCAGTGATTTTCCGACTTGGTCGAAATGTCAGATCAATCATTCCAATGAATGTGTTCGCTTCACCACCGAGGTTATGGTTTCACCCCAGTCTGTCAGTTTGTCTGTGAGCAGGATATCTCGAAACGTTACAGACAGATACAGACGAAACTTGGTGCACAGGTTGGGTGGGTGAGTGGGACTAATTGATTAGATTTTGGTGCAGATCCGGATCTGGCCTATTAGTTGGAAACAAAACGTAAATTGTTCAGCCTGGTGGGGGTATACCGAGTGCCGTTCTCATTTGATTTGTGATTATTGGTCGAAAAAGGTCATAGTGCTGATCAAACCGCCATGCGGTTATCTCCCTCCGTCGTCCCTCGAAGGGTCCACCACGGAGGCCTCGCCACAAATCCTACTGAGTTCCAACGATAACACATAAAACTCTCCTATTAAAACTAAAACTCCCCTATTATAACAACTAAAACCCCTATTATAACACCTCAAACTTTCCTATGATAACACATAAAACTCCTCCATACAACACCTAAACTCCCCTATAACACATAAAACTCCACAATTATAACACCTATGTCCCATATTCTAACACCTAAACTGCCGAATTACAACTAAACTCCCTGCTCGAAAACGAAAACACCTAAAATTCCCCCACACCTTGACAGATTATAACACC
>NC_140964.1:9307548-9312548 GCF_056783735.1 Eptatretus burgeri | reverse complement strand
CGCAGCTCGAACTGTGCAGTTTGGTTAAAGATGACTCGGCATTTTGGCGCGCGCGCACGAAATTATATTTTGAAAATAAATGCCGACGCTTACACTTCGGGTTTTGAAACTTTTGCATCTTCGGTGGAAAATTTATAAATATACAAGGTCAGCTGCTCTGCAATGACACCATTCACTAATTTTTACCATGCCCAGAAGAGAATATATAGCCTCCTGAAGGTAGGGCAGTTTCTGCAAACTTTGAAGTCACGTGACGCGAAAACGAAAGCGAAATTCGAAAATCTGTCCCGAGCAAATTTAGATATTGTCCCATACATTCATATGCCACAATCAAATTCAAGATCGCTTGAGAAATGTATGAGGAGATAGATTTTGAAAATCATCATTTTCGCATTTTTTGCCAAATTTGAAGTCACGTGACACGAAAACGAAAGCGAATATCGAAAATCCGGCCCGAGCAAATTTAGATATTGTCCCATAGATTCATATGCCATAATCAAATTCAAGATCGCTTGAGAAATGGCGGAGGAGATAGAATTTGAAAATCGTCATTTTCGCAACTTCAAGGGCCTTGTGACCTTGACCTTCGGTGACCTTGAACGTCATACCATCGTGTACGTCTGATCGACCTCTATCAGGATCACCAATGACCAGATCTCCCGCTTCAACTTCATTGTGGACGGACGGACGGACGGACGGATCGTCACCTCTCCTCTCAACACCAATATTATTAGGTCATGCTCGAAGAGATGACCTAATAAATATAGATTTTAAAAAATATATATATATTGTTGCGAATTCGCGCCCCCGGCGTGCGAGCGGCCACATAACTCGAATCGCGGCACGTCGCCCACCGGACGGACAATTCCGTCGTGACCCTCTCGGACTAACGCCGGAAACGAGTCATGGGTGGGCCTTTCGGCCTCACCACGATCGTGCCAATCGCCCCCTCCCCCCCACGCGTGGGATAGGGTTGTTCGCCAAATTCGACCTTCCAAAGTACCCACACGGAGGGTAGACCGGGCGATCGCACCTCGCGGCAGGTCGACTTCGGACACGGGCCACTTTAAGCGACCCGTTCCATACTATCGGGATAACCGAGCGGTGTTATCGTCAACCTCGACGGTTCCGATTAATTGTCGAGGCTTTTTAGCCCACTACCAACCCTTTACGTGAAGTAAGATGGAGATTCAATTCAAGAAAAGACGAAGCGAAAAGGGAAAAACAGTTCAACATAATTCACATTTATTCCGCGGCAAACGGAAAGCACACATATACAATTACCACAATTATGCACCAAAAGCAAATGCAACAAAAGAAACACAATGCAGATCTACTACCGACTACGCGAGCACACGGCAACACTTACACAGTTTTACTTCACAGACGGCGCCGACAACACATATACTCCAAAGCAAAAGAAAAAAGGGGCCACCCTCAACGATAAGGGGGCAGACAGGCCTGGGGCCGAGACCGCGTCGAGCCTACCCGTCTGGTGATGAGCCACAAAATGGCGGCAGCGCCCCGACTCCGCGGGCCTTGCTGGCACTGCCTGGAATGGGGTGGGAACGGGGCCCCCTTCTCACACTATCTCAGCGTGGGGGGAAACAGGGGGGGGGGTTGTTGATGCTCGGGGGAAAGAGGATATCTGGCTGGCTTGGGTCCCGCGACGAGCGACGCCACTGCGACCTCGACCGCGTTCCCGGCCTCCCCTCTCCGCAGCTCCCTGACTCTGACACGAGCGCAGACCTCCACAAAGCTCCTTGGCTTCTCCAGACTCTCCGGACCCGACAGACACTCTCTCGACTGATTTCGCCGCCGCCACAACTCTCCAACTCTTCCCCGATTCGCTCCGCGCTCGGCCCTTTCAATCTCGTTTCGCCGCTCTCGTCATGACCGTCCCAGGGAGCTCGCCGCCAGAGAGCCAGAGCGCGCGCGATCCAGCAAGCGCGCGCAATGCAGAGCCCAGAGAGAGACAAAAACCTCAGCGTACGCACACACACACCAGAGCCTGCGCCTCCTCCTTATATCTCGAGCTCCGCCCGCCCTCGCCTCCCGCCCCTTCTTCCAGCAAGCGCAGGAAACTTCCAGAAGAACGGCGTTTTTTTCTCCTGGATCGGGGCCTTTCTTTTGCCTTTTCCAGAGCTTTTTGTTCCTCTCGCAGGGTTATTCGTTGGGAGGAGGGGGTGAGGCCGTCGTCCATTCTCCCTCGATGAATGCCAGGCTTCTGGCAACCATGTGCTGAGATGGAAATGCGATGGCGGTTGTGGTTGAGGCGGTTGTGATGGTGGTGTGATTGGGCGGTTTTGGTTAAAGTGGATGTTGTGAAGGCGGTTCTGGAGAAGGTGGCTGTGGTTGTCGAGATGCGGTTGGTGGTGGTTGTGGTGGTAGTAATGGCGGTTGGTCCAAAATAAAGATAGTAAAAGAAAAACGGCTATCTTGAAGGGTCGCAGCCCGAATGAATGACATTTATTCCCTCTAAACAACGGGTTTGGGCAAACTACACATATACTTACAGAGATATCTCACCTATGGGACCTGAATGGTGGTTTGCGAATTTCCTCAACCACAACAATATATATGTATATATATATATATATATATATATATATATATATATATATATATATATATATATATATATATATATATATATATATATATATATACATATATATTGTTGCGAATTCGCGCCCGCCGGCGTGCGAGCGGCCACGTAACTCGAATCGCGGCACGTCGCCCACCGGACGGACAATTCCGTCGTGACCCTCTCGGACTAACGCCGGGAACTAGTCATGGGTGGGCCTTTCGGGCTCACCACAATCGTGCCAATCGCCCCCCCCCCCATGAGTGGGATAGGGTTGTTCGCCAAATTCGACCTACCTAAGTACCCACACGGAGGGTAGACCGGGCGATCGCACCTCGCCGCAGGTCGACTTCGGACACGGGCCACTTTAAGCGACCCGTTCCGTACTATCGGGATAACCGAGCGGTGTTATCGTCAACCTCGACGGTTCCGATTAATTGTCGGGCGTTTTTAGTCCACTACCAACCCTTTACGTGAAGTAAGATGGAGATTAAATTCAAGAAAAGACGAAGCGAAACGGGAAAAACAGTTCAACATAATTCACATTTATTCCGCGGCAAACGGAAAGCACACATATACAATTACAACAATTATGCACCAAAAGCAAATGTAAAAGAAACACAACAATTATGCACCAAAAGCAATTGCAACAATAGAAACACAATGCAGATCTATTACCGACTACGCGAGCACACGGCAACACTTACACAGTTTTACTTTACAGATGGAGCCGACAACACATATACTCAAAAGCAAAAGAAAAAGGGGCCACCCTCAACTACAAGGGGGCAGACATGGTCTGTGGACGCGAGACCGGGCAGAGCCTACCCGTCTTGTGATGAGCCGCAAAATGGCGGCGGCGCCCTGACTCCGCGCTCCTCCGCGGGCCTCGCTGGCACTGCCTGGAATGGGGTGGGAACGGGGCCCCCTTTTCGCACTATCTCAGCGCGGGGGGTGGGGGGAAACAGGGGGTGGTTGTTGATGCTCTGGGGAAAGAGGATAGCTGGCTTGCTTGGGCCCCGCGACGAGCGACTCCACTGCGCCCTCGACCGCGTTCCCGGCTTCTCCTCTCTGCAGCTCCCCGACAGACTCCGAACCCCGACAGACCGACTCTCCTCCAGACCCGTCTTGACTGCTGCTGCCACACTTCGCCGCCGCCACAACTCGCCCGAGCCCGAAACAGAAACTCTCTTCTCTCTCAATTCACCCCGCGCTCGGCGCTTTATAGTGCAGCAGGAGAAACCATAGCAAATTTTCGGATCAGGATCGGCTCGGGGGCGGAGCCACGCTCGCCCATTGGACGGAGGAAAAGTGGGCGTGAATCATTCCTGATCCTCGAATTTGCACATAGCGATTCTACTCTGACGCGCCTGGAGGCAGGGCCAAATCGCCCCGCGCTTAATGATTGGAGGGATCGGAAGTGGGCGTGAATCATTCCTGATCCGACTTCCCCGGAAAGGCCGCTTTTTGCACCCGCTGCTCAGCGCGAGCCCTGTACGAGTCCAGGATCAGTGCCCACAAGCGGTGCGGGAATGGCGGCAGAAGGAGGAGAGGTGAAGGTGGTGGAGGGTTTATTGTGGTGGTTTATGGCCATGCGACGCTTGGAATGGTGGTGATGCGATGTTTGCGAGAGAGCGAGTTGTGAAGGTAAAGGTCGTGGCTGTTGGCGTTGTTGTTGTTGTTGTTGTGAAGCGGCATTGCGGTTGGTGGTTGTTGTGTGATGGCGGTTGAGACGTGGTTGGTTCAAAATAAAGACAGAACAGAAAAACGGCTATCTTAAAGGGTCGCAGCCCGAATGAATCACATTTATTCCCTCTAAACAACGGGTTTGGGCTAACTACACATGAACTTACAGAGATATCTCACCTACGGGACCTGAATGGTGGTTTGCGAATTTCCTCAACCACAACAATATATACATACACACAAACACACATATATATATATATATATATATATATATATATATATATATATATATATATATATATATATATATATATATATATATATATATATATGTGTATGTACATACATTAACACACAAACATATTGTTGCGAATTCGCGCCCACCGGCATGCGATCGGCCGCTCTACTCGAATGGCGGCCGCCTCGCCCACCAGACGGACAATTCAGTCGTGACCCTCTCGGACCAACACCGGGAGCTAGTCACGGGTGGGGGTTTAACCTCACCACGATCTTGCCAATTGCCCACCCGCGCAGGATAGGGTCGCTCGCCAAATTCGATCTACCTAAGTACCTGCGCGAATGGTCGACCGGGCGATCGCACCTCGCCGCAGGTAGACTCCGGACACGGGTCGCTTAAGCGGTCCGTTCCGTGCTACAGTGATAACCGAGTGGTGTGATCGTCGGCCTCGACGGTTCCGATTAATTATCGGGCGTATTAAACCCA
>NC_140964.1:9285048-9300048 GCF_056783735.1 Eptatretus burgeri | reverse complement strand
CTTTCCAAATACAGCATTATTCATTAATTTATAAAAGTCCCCTTCAAATTTTACTTTTGTATTTGCTCTCATATCTGTATTGAATTGAATATACTTTTTCACCCAAGGACTTTGTTTAAATTTTAAAACTCTATGAATTTTAGCTACTCTCAATCCTTCTCTCAAAAACTGTTTTAAGCTTCTCTGATGTAAAACATATCCCTCTTTATCATAGAATGTTGTTAATAACTTTTCTGTTGATTTGCCTTTAATATTAAAACTTTTATGATAATCACTGAACCATTCTTTCTTTGGGGTTTCTTTCTCACATGCAAAAGGAAGGTCTTTATGCTTATTATGAAGAACACTCGGGTACCTCAAATAAACTTCAAAATAATAACCTTCTTCTTCGTCATTCAATTCCTCTTGAGAAGAAATAACAATATTCATCAAAGCCTTTTCATAATCCTTTTCTTCCACCCACTCTAATTTACCATAAGGTAGAGATTGAGACATTGCCCATCCATACAAATTATTAGCATCAAAATACATCAAATAATTACTATCTTTTTCACTATCATAATTTGGAAGATATTTATTATTTGCTTTAGCATATCTTTTTGAACATACTTGTGATATTCCACCTCTCTTGGACTTCTCAATCATCAAAAGCATATCAACATCACTGATTTAATCTATATCTTGTTTTGTCATTTTCAACATTGCACTCCAAGCTAAACCAGGAGCTGTGAAATAGTGGGCAGGGTCTAATCCATAACAATTTTTATGATGACAGAGTGTTCTAAAAGCCTCAAACACATCAGCTAACAATAAAACATCTGTTTTTAGATATAAATCATGATATTCTCCAAGGTTCTTTATCTTAAATATTTTACATATTTCTTGTGCGTGTTTATATTCCTTATCACTTATCTCTTCTTCATAAAGGTTATCATAGAAACTTTCTTTTGAAGGAAGTTGTGTTTCTTTAAATCTCATAAATGAATCCATATAATCATAAGGATAAATTCCCTTACTTGTAAGAATTTTCTCTTTACTTTGAATTTCATTCCTTGTTTGAATTTCCTCTCTCGTAAGAATTCCTTCTTTAATCAGAATTTCATCTTTAATCTGAATTTCCTCTTTAGTTCGAATTTTCTTTATAATTAGAATTTCATCTTCAGTTAGAATTTCTTCATTAATTAGAGTTTCCTCTTTACTTTGAATTCTCTCTTTAATCTGAATTTCCTCTTTAGTTAGAATTTCCTCTTTTGGAAAGAATGAATTAAGATTTGGAAAAGAGTCCGTGGAGCTTAGATTTGATGCGAGGTAGGCTAGTGGTGTTCCCATAAACTTGTAAGAATCTAGAAACCTAATACGAGTTAAAGGTTTTGTGAATATCATTTTTGAAAATGAAATATACTTTTGACTTGTGTTTGTTATGGCAGAAATATTCCCTGGTGTTTTTGAAAGTTCATTTATAAATAGATGTGTATCATAGTTGGCGCTGTTGTGAAGAAAGACTGGAATAAAAGAAGGTAATTCATAATTAAGATTACAACAGGAATGAGCGGGACCTCTATATTTACCAGTAAGATGACAATGGTCTCTAACTTTAGACTCCTTAATTTCCCCCTCACAAATATGACAGATATTGTTCATTCTAAATTCTAATTTTTCTTCTTTGGTTAATTTCATCGGTTCATTTGTTTCTTTCATTAATTTAGTGAGTCTTATACAATCCTTTTCTAATCGTTTTACAAACTCTTGTGAAGCATTTTTTCCACGATAATGTTCAAGTTTGTTATACTTTTCTCCAACAGATGATTTGATATAATAACAGAAACCACAAGGAATATGTTTTTGATATTTATTTGTATATGGTTCTTTTGGATTAGGAGAAGCAGTATTTATCTTTTTAAGGATACATTCAAAATCAGCGTATATCACAAATGGGTGCATGATAGATTTATTATAATCTTCAAAATAAATCTTTTCACCAGGTTTAGGCATTGTAATTACAGCTGATTTATGATTACTACAATATTTTGAATGTTGTTCTAATCGTTCTTTTGTATGAAATGAATTAAGACATCGCTTACAAGGATATATTTTGTTTGCTGTTCTGAATACCTGAGAAGAGATTAATCTTGATAAATTATTGATGTATGTGTAATGTGAATTCTTTCCAACACTAAAATATAAAAGGTCAATGTGTGTTTCTTCATTTTTATAGTTGTTTGAAATTTTTAATATTTGAACTTTGTTTGTATCCGTTAATCCATATACATTAATAGAAAGATTATTCTTTTTCTCAAATTTAGGAATATCTGTTAGTGGCATTGGGAATTTAAAATCTTTAATGTCCAAGGTATTCTCATATTTCATATATTGTTTTACTCTTTCTGAATTACATTTTGGTGGATGAAAGTGAGCAAGAACAGACCAGAGAAAACATTTATTATCATTGTTCTTAATATTAACAACTGCCTTCTTTAGTTTTATTTCTTTTGGTAATTCAATATAAGAAGAAGCTTCAAGAGGGTTTGATTTTAGAATGTGTATATCTAAAAAGATGATTTTTTAATATTGAATCCACTTCCTACCACTGTATTATCAACATCCTCCTCTTGTCTTGATAGTTCTTCATAAACCCCACTATTCAAAAAATCTTGAAATGATGTTATAAAATGAAGACCTGTTCTCATATAAGGAGTATGTTCTTCATCTTGTCTTTTCATATTCATTTTCACTCCCATATAAAACTTTAAAGTTTTCATTTCTTTTAATGTCTTTTTAATAAATTTTTCAACATCGGGTTTCACTATTTCAATTGATTCAGCTATTGATGATGGACCGGGTTCTCCAAATTGAAAAATCCTTATTTTTATATGCCCTTTAAATGCCCCATCAGTGTTTTTAATATAATAGTCTCCCTTTACTTTAAACTCATTTTTCTTGTGTTTTTGTGATTGAAGATGTTTATTATAACTACTCTTCAAAACATCCTTTGAACAGATATCACAATGTTTTCTTTCCAACTCAAGAGGAGATATTTGATGAAATAGATTAAATGTGTGTTTGTTGGTTCGGAGGTGTTTTCTATAATGTTTATATTCGTGATTACAAACATCGCAGTACGTTGTATTCACCATATTTATAGAATAAAACTTTGCTTAAACTAAAATTTTCTTGATGAAAATTTCGTTTAATTTATAGGTGAATCTGTGCTTAAAAACATTTTATCCTCCAACTTTTTCACTTAATAAATACAATGTTTCAAGACACAAAAGACAAGTTTCAATCAATCTCTTCATCTGTTAAAGATACTGAGAAATATGTCAAGGATGTAAAATTGAACAAAGATAAATATAACAACTATTGGATAAAAACTATTATGGTAAATAATATGAGTTCTTCAATTTCCTTCAGTGGAAGGGCTTTCAGTATACCTGGAAGAACATCAATTAAAGTATCTCTAACAAAAGTTTCTCCTCTCCTTCTAGTAATATATTCAAAACTAGAAAAAGCAATGAAACAAGAAAAAGTATCAAAGAACAAAAACCTTATGGATGAAGCTTTAGAAAGAAAAGATAAGACCATCTGTAATATGCAAGGAGAAATTTGTATTTTTTCAACAACCCTAAAGATGTAAATCCTGATGAAATAAAGGATGTTAATATATCAGGTGAAATGACATTTCGTTCAATAGTAGTTAACGATAATTTTAAAATTACCTTTAATATAAAAAATGTTGTCGTTGAATCTGATAATGAAAAAAAGTATATCGATATCGATGGTAATATACAACTGAAAGTATAGATGAATTTCAGTTTAAGTAAAGTTTTACTTTATAAATATGCTAGACTTTCCTGATTCTCCATATGACAAATTTGAGAATTGTCCTGCGTGTGAAAGACGGGGATTAAACACAGAGTCAAAAGCCTATAAACAATGTATATTCTGTGATTATCTTCTAATTAATGATAATAAAAAATATAAAAAGGAAAATAATTCTTTTAGATTTACACCAAAAATGAATTACTTTACAAGATTGATTAGAGAAATGAATGTAAAGTATGAGGGTGATAACACACCTTTCCTTACAAGGGAAGAAACTGAACGTATAAGAGAAATGTTCAAAGGATTGTTGTTGTATATTATTCATGGATGTAATTTTCAGGGAAATATCAACACAAGATATTGTATAAATAAAATAATGGATTATCTTGAAATTAAACCTGAACTTAGGATAAAATATAGAGTTTCTAAAAAAGCCAATAATAAATTAAATAACCTGTTTTTCAAATATATAAATGAATGATTTTTTACCTATTTGGGAAAATAAGATAAAATTTAACAACCATAAAAATCTCCCAAATTCATTAAGATGTCTCATAGTTGGTTCAAGTGGATGTGGAAAAACCTGCTTACTTTTAAAAATGCTCCTCACTCCCAACTTTTTAAGATTATGATAATTTAATAATTTTCACAAAGTCGAGTTTTCAACCAGAGTATCAACTACTCTCACAAGGTTTTAATGCTGGTCTTCAAAAAGAAGATATAATCGGTTTATTTAAACGTCAAAAAAACCTAAATGATTATAACATTGAAGATATAATTCAACTATTTTGTGATACACAGAGATGTAAAAAGAAATCAAATCCTATAACTTGTATTCTTAGTGATAATACGGATGATATACCGTCTCCCCAAGATTTGGATAAATCAAAAAAGAACCTCGTTATCTTTGATGATTGTGTTAATGAGAGAAACCAAACGGTAATGGACAGCTACTACACAAGAGGGAGACATTCTTCTTGTAATTGTATTTATCTTAGTCAATCGTACTTTCAACTTCCTCGTCGTTCCATCAGAAACAATGCTAATACTTTTATTTTATTCAAGTTAAATTCAATAGATATCAATAATTTTTGGAGAGATAATTGTTCTACATTATGTAGTAAAAAGAAATTTGAGGATTACATGAAGCACACGACTGAAAAATATAAATATATTGTTGTGAAACAAGATGAGATATTAAGGGATATATTTTTTGTTTTATAAACAATTACATATATAAATGACAACTATTATTATAAATCTTGTGGGTAAATCTGCTTCTGGAAAAAACTTTCATAAATCAAGGTTCTTGTGTAGTACAAATGAGAATATTGTAAATTTACTTAAAAAACACCCCGTGATACGCATTGTATCAACAACAACTAGAGCAATAAGACCTGGAGAAATAAAAGGTGAAGATTATCACTATATTTCAGTGGAGGAACATATGCGATTGAGGAATGAAGGACAAATATTTGAGGAGGTTTCTCTTGGTACAACAAAATATTCACATTGTAAGAGTGAGTTAAGGAAACTAAAATCTAGTGGTGTTGGGATATTAGAAACTAATCCAGAAGGAACCAGACAAATTATTAAATATCTGAGCGGAGTGAAGATTTTATCATTCGGTTTTGATGTTGATGAAGAAACTCAACGCAAACGTATGAAAAGCAGAGATGCAAGTATTAGTGAAGAAGAAATTACAACTCGCATTAATGTTAATAAAGAATTTGATGAAATATTTAAAGAAAAGGATTTATTTGAACACATCTACTTGAATGATGAAGAAAAGGAAAATTTCCCTGTTAATCTTTACAATTCATTAAATGATATTTTACAATAAATAAATGGATACAAAAGAAAGAGCAAGAAGATTTAAGGAACATCAAGAGTTGGTTTCAAAAGTTGTAAAACAACAGGAAGACATAAAGAAGAAACGCAGACAGAAACTAACGGGCGAACAAGCATTTGAAAGAAAACAAGAGAAATTTTTTAAACCACTTTTAAAAACTTCCCAAGAAAAAATGAAAGATGTTTCCACAGTTCCCACAGTAGAATATACTCCCAGAAAGCTTCAAATGTTAAAAGATTTCAGTCAAATGACGGAGGAAGAATTAGAGCATTTAGGAGAATTAGAATATGATGATGAAGGTTTATTTCAACAACTGGAAGAGATTAATCAACCCCTGATTATATTGTGAATGCTATTCAAAACAATGAATATTCAGCGGATTCAAAAACCAAAGCAGGACTCATTCCAACAGAACAACCAGCAATATTTCATCTTGTTCAAGAAAAGGTATTGATATTTAATGATGAATTAAGGTTCTTAAGTTCTGCTCAACCCCTGTTAAACTAACTCCGAGATTAATGTTTCTTCTCACAAAAGATGGAAGACAAGGTTCAACTGTGAGGGATGAATCAAAGTATATTGATAAACCATTGGATATGGAAAATAATGATGATAGAGTATATATTGATTTGCTGAACACTCTAAATTATAAGGTTATTCTTTCTGGTAAAAGTAGGAAGAATGAGAAGGAGAAACACATTATTCAGGCTTTAAGTATCCTTGGTTCAGGTATTAGTTTTCTTCCAAATGACCCATCGCAATTAGTTAATAGACTGTTATTGTTGTTAGGCAGTAAGAAGGCTGGAAATAACAATTGTTTTAATGAAGCATCAGCCATTTTAGACCAGTTGATGAACATGAAAATAATTAATAAATCTCAATACAAAGACATTTTATCTCATATTAAATAAGATGAGAAGCACAATCCTGAGTTTTAATTTCACAACAAGCGACCACACATCTTCATTCCCATACCCACTACAACTTGACACAACAAAAGAATATGAGGCATCTTTATTGTCCATGGAAACTTATAATACCTTATTTAATATAACCGAGAAAAATGACAAGTTTAGTTATAATCCGGGAAGTGGATACAAAACGATAACAGTCTCACCCGGAGCATACGAGATTTCTCAAATATCTTCCAAAATTGCTCGTCTTATGAAAGAACAGGGTGATGAACCAAAAAATATTGTTATAAACATTCAAAAACATACTTCAAAATCAACGATTAAAGTTAAAAATAACTACAAGGTTGATTTCACAATTGATAATTCATTTAGAGAGTTATTAGGTTTCTCCTCAAAAAAGATTGAAACTAATGGGACGTTTTACAGTGATAATGTCATTCAAATATCCTCAGGAATAAATTCGGTGTTAATTCACTGTGATTTGATTGATGGTGCTTATAATGATGGAAAAAAAACAAATACAATATTTTCATTCAGCGCATACTCAACCCCAATTGGTTATAAATTCAATATGGAACCTAAAAATTTGGTTTATCTACCTGTGTCAGGAAAAACCATACACAGAGTAAATTTTAGGATAACCGACCAAGATAATCGTGTGATTTCTTTTCATGGAGAAGTTATATCCATCAGAATTCACCTACATGAAGTTTTTCAATAAATAAATACGATGGTTATTGTGAGGAAACACGAGTTGGGAAAATATAAAATAATTACAGGGGATGGGATGTTCCTTTCCCCGTACTACAAGGGTGAAGGTATGTATCTTGGTAGAGGATACTATAAACCTAAGAGACAAAGGGGTGTCGGACATCAATTTAGAGGAGATGGGATAATTGATACTCTCATGGGTATTGGTTCAACTATTCTTAAACATAAAGACCTAATTGGTTCAACTGCTTCTGCTGTGGGAAATGTAGCAGGTGCTGTAAAGAGTATAAAAGATGCTCAGAAGGAATCTCATAAATTACAAGCAATAAAAGAAATTAAGAAAGGTAAAACTCAGTTGTCCCCCCAAGAACGACAGAAAATAATTCAAATACTTGGATCAGGGTTTCAAAAGTTTTAACATCTTTTTTCCTAAATAAATACAAGTATGGAAGCAATTGATAGTATCTATGATTTGGATGATACTATTATTATCTCAAACTCCACTAAAAAAGAAGATTACTTCAAGGTAAATGCAATAACTGGAACAGACTGGAATACAAATGGTACAAAAAGTTTTGAAATAAATAATCAACAAACCTATTTCAATCTCTCCGAAAGTTTCTTGTTGTGTAAATTTAAATTCACTAAGGCTGGGAATAACACAAACGCTACACTTGTAAATGATTTCTTCTGGAAAATGTTTGATAGTGTGCGATTGTATATTGGAACACAAGAAGTTGAAGCGGTTGATTATGTCTCTGCTGTATCTGAAATGATGAAATTTACACTCTATACATTCAGTGATAGAATGGGAAAGGGGTCTGTCGAAGGTTTTATTCCTGATATGTCAACGGGAACAAACACAGACCCTGGATATATTCAAAGGAAAGGAATGTATAATGATGATACAAAAGCAGAAAATAGTTTTACTGTGGCAGTTCCTCTTAAAGGTATATTTGGATTTTGTGATTATGATAAAGTTCTGTATGGTCTTAAAATTAGATTTCAACTACAAAGGAATGATAATGAAAATAGATTGCTTTTTGGTGTTGGTAGTGCTTTTGGTGAACAGAATAAATTTGTAATTGAGGAGATGAGTTGGTATATCAGTGAATATACTCCTAATCTTAAAACAGAAGAGATGTTGAATCGAAGACTTAACTCAAAGAAACCACTCAGTGTATCATACCTCAAAAGAAGATGTCAACACGTTAAACTCAATCAAACTACTTACACGTGGAATTTGGGTGTTCTGGAAGGAAAGCCACGATATCTGTGGATGATTTTTAAAAAGCCAGATGGTGATACTGCGACTGATAAGAATAATGCATTGAGTGATAATGCTAAGGTGAAACAACTTCGCGTTTCTCTCGATGGAACATTTTATCCACGAGATAGATTGGAAATTAATTGGGAAAAAAATGATTTTGCTGAAGCATACAAGTCTTACCAAAAGGTGTGTGAAAGTAATGGAAATAAAGAACCTATTTTGGATATGACAGCATTTAAAAGTTTGTATACAATCTATGCGTTTGACCTGAGCGCTCAAAAGGAAACTATAAAGTCTAATCGAGTGGATACTTCCCTATACATTGAAAGAGGAGAGAGTGAAGAAGTTGATACATATTGTTTGCTTTTGGAAGAAACAGAATTGCAGATTAATACAGATAATGGTGTGATGATTAGTCTCACATAATTTTTTGTTAAATAAATGAGTGGCAAAGTACCAACTGGGGTATATGTTAATCAAATCAATCTTCATAAACTATCATCTTGTGTTCAAAATCAAAAGCCTTGTACGATTAACGTTAATACAATTCAGAGAAAAGGAGCAGTAAGAATTGATGTTTTGCTCACAAGAGAACAGGTTAAAATCTTGAATGACACTGGCTCACTTAAAATTAAAATGACAAAACCAATGTTGAAAAAATATTCAATAAGAGAGACGAGTGGAGGATTTCTCCCATTTCTAATTCCTTTATTTGCTGGGTAAGTGCGGTTGGAGCATTGACGGGTGGTATTTCAACAGCGGTGAAAAATGCCAACGAAAGGAAGGCTCAACTCCAGGCTCAAAAAGAATTGGAAAGACATAACAAAGAGTTGGAGAAACAAATTAGTGGAAGTGGTGTAATTGTAGATTTTGCTGAAAAACTTGAAGGTCTGCCTGATAAAGCGAGATTGTTAGTTGGAGATATGCTTTCTTCTATAGCACAAGCAGGTGTAAAATTAACGAAAAGAGGTAATGGATTATATCTTTCTAATAAATAAATGAGCATTGATGAGTGGTTGAAAGAATTTGGAAAGAATACAACATCAAATTTACAACTTGCCAAATATTGTAAGAAATTAAAAATTCATAATGTGGTTATTTGTATGAGAGATGAATTAACAAATGTGCCGAAACATACAAAGAATATTATTATGAACTTAGAAGATAATGATGGGAACGGTTCTCATTGGGTTTGTATTTTTAATAGTCAAGACAAATATTATTTTGATAGTTTTGGTCTTCCACCACCTGTTGAAGTCATAAAATTCTTACAGAATGGTGTTTATCAAACATTTCAAGTCCAAGAATTAAATTCCAAGTGTTGTGGTCAATTATGTCTATATGTGTTATTTCAACTCAACAAAAATAAAAAATTTTATGATATTATTTTTAATCTAATATAAATGACTTATGTTGGTAAAGATGGTTCTATCTTTGGTGTATCTCAAGAACTGGATATTGATTTATCAAATTATTATACAAAGGCACAGGCTGAACGACATAAATATAATATAAACAAAAATATTAACATGAAAAATGCTTATAAATTAAAAAATTATCCAAGCCCGACTGACGCGAATGACTTGGTGAGATTAAGCGATTTATCACAATATATATACTTAAATAAAACGGCTGTGTATTCCAAAGATACAGAAGTGTTGATATTATCTCCAGGTCATACAGAATTCACAGTTCGAATTAAAATAAATTTTTATAAAGAAGGGCGTATCGTTTGTATGAGAATAGAACAATGGGGGTATGATATGAATGATTTATGGTATAATTGGTCATTTAAAATTAACCTCGAAGACCTGGAACAATTAAATCAGTCTCGTAAGGAAGAATATTATGCACTTGGTATCGAGAATGAGTTTTGTGGAGCCACGATTAGTAAACAACAAATAAAAGAATTTAATAAGGGTAAATATAATAATGGTTTTGCCCTTGTTTATCTCATGAAAACAGAAAAAACAGGATTATATATAATAAGTAAGGAAATACAAAATGATTTAACTATGGGAAGATGGGGAGGTGTTTCGTGCCATAATATTATTCTAACATATATTTCTAATACATAAATGACAGCAAGAAGGCTTCAAGAAAATTATCATTTCTGTGTCCAAGCATACCTTCAAGAAAAGGGTATTCGGTATTTTAATAAATATGTTCTACAACATAAGAATGAGGTATTTTCAATAAAAGATTGGCATTATGCTGATGTTGATAAACCGACAACTTTAGATTTAATTAGAATGTTAAATAATGAAAAAATTATAAGGTTAAGAAAAAGTAAGGCTCTTTTAGAAATTAAAAAGAAATTTTATTGGTTTCCTGTTGTAAAAAATTATTTTGGATACAGGAATATCAAGAAATCCTGATGAATATATGTATAATATTCTATGGGGTGTAAACGATTCAAGGATAGTAAGGGATGAGGAAGGAGTTGAAGAAGAGAGGGAAGAGGAGGAAAAGGAGAAGGAGGAGAGGGAGAAGAAAGAGAAGGAGGAAAAGGAGAAGAGAGAGAAGGAGGAAAGAGAGAATAGAGAGAGGGAGGAAAGAGAGAAGACAGAGAGGGAGAAGAAAGAGAAGGAGGAAAAGGAGAAGAGAGAGAAGGAGGAAAGAGAGAATAGAGAGAGGGAGGAAAGAGAGAAGAGAGAGGGAGAAGAAAGAGAAGGAGGAAAAGGAGAAGAGAGAGAGGGAGGAAAGAGAATGAATAAATATCAAAATATGGAAACCAGTGAGATTCAAAAAAGATTGGTGGTATTACAGAAAATAACTCAACCCACCGAGGAGGAAAACAAAGAATTGACAAGTCTATTTGCAATATTTTCTTCAAGACTATTGACATCGTCAAGCTATTCATTTTAATTCAAGTTTTTTCTTAAATAAATGGAGGAGAGAGTGAAGGCATTTCTAAGGATTCTTTATGTTTTAAAAATTAAGATTCAAATGTGCATGTTGGAAACTAAAAAGGTTTTTGCACTCTGCAGGAATTTTTCTCATAAATAAATGAGTTATTGTCTCAAATGTAAAAAGAAAACTAATACTAAAAATATTTCATATATTAAAAGTAAAAATAACAGGGTTATACAAAAAGGTATATGTTCGGTGTGTGGTTCAAAAAAAAAAATCAATTTATCTCCAAACACAAACTCGGAGGAGATATACAAAAGTTTTTATCAGGAAGTAAATTTACAACTACTGGAATACCAGGGGAATTACATCTTCCAGGGTATTCTTTCTGTGGTCCAGGCACAAACTTGGATAAAAGATCAGATGAGGCAGACAATCCTAAATCCTGGAGTAAACCAATCAATAGAGTTGATGAAGTGTGCATGAGACACGATATTGATTATGGGAATACCACAACGTTGGAAGAAAAGCATGAAGCCGATAGAGAAATGTTGTATAATTTGTCTCTGATACAAAATCCAACCTTGAGAGAAAAAGTTGATAGGTTCATCGTGAAGAAGATGATTAGTGCTAAATTGAAACTTGGACTTGGAAATTCAAAAAACTTATAGGCTCTAATGATGCCATTAAGACTGAAGAGCAATTAGCTGATGAATTACAGAAACCAATATTCACAAAGTTTCAGAGAAGGAAAGTTTATTCCAAGGAAGTTGATTATATCTGGTCTGCTGATTTGATTGAACTCAATAATGATAAGGGGTACAAGTATGCTTTAACCGTTATTGATTTGAGGAGTAGATATGCGTGGGTTGTCCCTTTAAAAACAAAACAGGTAATACTCTTATGTTAGCTTTTCAACAGATATTTAATAAAAGTAAGAGAAAACCTAAAAAATTGTGGACTGATGAGGGTAGAGAGTTTTATAACAAGACATTTATGAATTTTCTAAAAAATAACAGTATTACATTATACAGTCCCTTTAATGAAGGGAAGGCAGTTGTTGTTGAACGTTTTAATCGTACCTTAAAAGAGAGACTATATAAAAATTCACACAACTCGGTTCACAACAATGGTCATCTTTTATTCAGGATATTGTGGATAAGTATAATGACACGATTCACACGTCAACAAATATGAAACCATCAGAAACATTTACAAAATTAAAATATGAAAAAGAGATTAATGTCAGAAAACCTAAGTTCAAAGTTGGTGATATCGTAAGAATATATAGGTGGAAATCTCATTTTGAAAAGGGTTTTACTGAACGATGGACGAAAGAACTTTTTAAAATTGTTGATGTAATAGATACAGTTCCTTGGACTTATAAAATATATGATTTGGAAGGGGAAGAGATTTTAGGTTCATTTTATTCACAGGAATTACAAAAGACAAAACTAAGCAGATAATACACCTTTGTGGACACTCGAGGGCCAAGTCCGAGGTGTACAAGTATATAATGTGTGTCAAGGGGTGGACGTTCTTAGATCTGTGAACCCCAAACACAGAATCCTCAACTGAATAGTCAAGGCTTAACTTTTGTTTGTTGATGTGTATGTGTGTGTGTGTGTGTGTGTGTGTGTGCAATGGGAGCAATAGGTTGGCGCTTCACTCCCTCCTACTATACACCGTTGTGGACACTCGAGGGCCAAGTCCGAGGTGTATAACAGTATATAATGTGTGTCAAGGGGTGGACGTTCTTAGATCTGTGAACCCCAAACACAGAATCCTCAACTGAATAGTCAAGGCTTAACTTTTGTTTGTTGATGTGTATGTGTGTGTGTGTCCCAACCCTCACATTCAAAATCTCAACCCCAACCCTCACATTCAAAATCTCAACCCCAACTCAATCCTCACCCAACACAGTCTTTTTCAAAATGAGATTTCCACCTATATATATATATATATATATATATATATATATATATATATATATATATATATATATATATATATATATATATATATATATATATATATATATATATATATATATATATATATATATATATATATATATATATATATATATATATATATATATATATATATATATATATATATATATATATATATATATATATATATATATATATATATACATATATATATATATACATATATATATATATATATATATATATATATATACATATATATATATATATATATATATATATATATATATACATATATATATATATATATATATATATATATATATATTTTACGTTTTTTTTTTTCTCTTCTTCCAATTCTGTCTTTTAAGGCTTTCAGGTTTGATGACATAGAAAGAGGGAGTAAGAACTTTCTTGATTGGTTTAAATCCCAAAGAGTGGTAGCATTTCAAGTCTTCAAAATAACCCCAACTTTCCAAGTCTCCAAGGTAGTTATTTAAACCATCAAGGCAGAACTCATTTACTGATTTTTTCAAAATTTGTGAGTCTCCAAGGTAAAACTTGTATTCTGGCTCATCAACGTATAACTTGTTCAGTGGGTATTGTCTTGATAACTCACAATGAGTACTATTGCTGTAAAACTCTTTTTCAGGATTTTGCTGGTCTCCAAGGTATAACTCTTTGGTTGGGTCATCAAAGACGAACTCGTTCTGTGGGTCTTGGTCGCTCATAAGGTCTTCAACCAAGCCAACAATTTCGCCCCAAGTTGTAGCAAAAGCAGTATTTTCATTTCGTATTTCAGACACAATTTCCTGTGAGAGAAAATAATAATGTATTAATTAAGTTATTTAATTATTAAATGAGTATGCTTCAATCAAAGTTTGAAAATAGGAAAATAAAAATCTTACCTCAACAGATAAGAGGTTTGAATCCAGTTCATCAACTTGAAGGTTTAGTTCCATACAAGACAGAGAGTTCCAAGGAACACCAAAGTCATCCCACTCAAGGTCTTGCTCGTTCTGTAGGTCTTGGTCGCTCACAAGGTCTTCAACCAAGTCAACAATTTCGCCCCAAGTTGTAGCAAAAGCAGTATTTTCATTTCGTATTTCAGACACAATTTCCTGTGAGAGAAAATAATAATGTATTAATTAAGTTATTTAATTATTAAATGAGTATGCTTCAATCAAAGTTTGAAAATAGGAAAATAAAAATCTTACCTCAACAGATAAGAGGTTTGAATCCAGTTCATCAACTTGAAGGTTTAGTTCCATACAAGACAGAGAGTTCCAAGGAACACCAAAGTCATCCCACTCAAGGTCTTGCTCGTTCTGTAGGTCTTGGTCGCTCACAAGGTCTTCAACCAAGTCAACAATTTCGCCCCAAGTTGTAGCAAAAGCAGTATTTTCATTTCGTATTTCAGACACAATTTCCTGTGAGAGAAAATAATAATGTATTAATTAAGTTATTTAATTATTAAATGAGTATGCTTCAATCAAAGTTTGAAAATAGGAAAATAAAAATCTTACCTCAACAGATAAGAGGTTTGAATCCAGTTCATCAACTTGAAGGTTTAGTTCCATACAAGACAGAGAGTTCCAAGGAACACCAAAGTCATCCCACTCA
>NC_140964.1:9257548-9267548 GCF_056783735.1 Eptatretus burgeri | reverse complement strand
TGGTTCAGCCCTCACTCTCTTGCACAACCTCACCACCAAAATCATCCAACAAACGACCATCCCATGCTGTCTCGCTACACTCTCCCCTGCCACCACCTTACAGTCTCTTATCTCTTTCAGGTTGCATCTCCTGCTGAAGACGTAGTCCACATGTGTGCACCTTCCTCCACTCTTCTACGTCACCCTGTGCTCCTCCTTCTTCAAATATGTATTTACAGCCACCATTTCCATTGTTTTTGCAAAATCCACCACCATCTGCCCTTCCACATTTCTCTCGTTGACACCATACCTACTCATCACCTCCTAATCATCTCTATTCCCTTCTCCAATCTGCCCATTGAAATCTGCTCCAATCACCACTCTTTCTTCCTTGGATACACTCTCCAGCACTTCATCTAAGTCACTCCAGAAATCTTCTTTCGACTCAATCTCACACCCCACTTGAGGGGCATATGCACTGATGAAACTCATCATCACCCCTTAAATTTTCAACTTCACACTCATCACTCGGTCAGACACTCTCCTCCCCTCCAAGACACTTAACATAATCCTCTTTCAGGATTACCCCAACACCATTTCTCCCATCCACACCATGGTCGAATAGTTTGAAACCACCTCCAATGCTCCTCGCCTTACACCCCATCCACTTTGTCTGTTGTGGATGCCCTTCCTGACGCATCCTTTATCACCCAAACCTGCAGCACATCCTTCCCAGCTCGGTCCCTCTGTCTGGCCAATTGGTACAAATCCTTTTCCCCTTCCTTTGTATCCAACTTCCCATACAGCTCGCCACATACCTTTTCTTTAGCCTTCGCCACCTCTCTTCACCTTGCGCCACCACTCATTGTACTCCTGTCTACTTTCTTCATCTCTCTGGCTATCCCAATTCTTTGTCCCTCCCCATTTATCCGGGCTTGGGACCGGCGCTGAGAGTGCACTAACTTGTGCAACCACAGTGGCTGGGTTGAACAATTAGCAATGTTAAATAACACAAATGAATAATCAGAAAATTTAAGTACTGCAATCGAACAAACAATCGGGCAACAAAAAAATAATTAAACCAATGTCACCCGCAGGATGACCCGTATCTTGCCAAAAGGTGACCATGTGTGACTTCTTTAAGGTCACAGAGGTGAACAGAGCTGCTATCCACCAGGAGTGACTCCTTTCTGCCTACGAGAGATTCCGATGAGAATCGTTCTACAGAGTAACCATGAAAAATATGTGTTTGCCTCATAACGTCACCAAATGACGTCATAATGTCTCAAGCTTGACATATCTAGAAAGCACTCATCGAGGTGTTCAATTTGATGTGCCACACGATATGGTTCCTAAAACTTAAAAATTTGACCTTGGGGTAAAATATGTTTGACTTCAGGTGCTAACCATGAAGCTCAAGGCCAATCACCACCAAAAACTAATCAGCTGAGCGCCAGACCATATACTACATTCCCATAAGGTTTGGAGACGATTAGACTAAAATTACTCAAAAAATAAGGGTTTCGTCGACTCCCCTGATTTGCGACAAAGTGACCTTGACCTTTGACCTTGACCTTCAAAATTTTATGCGCTGAAAGGGACCTCTATAGGCCTCTGATATGCGAAGTTACAAAAATTTCCAATGATAACTGTGCTCTGCAGAGTGATTTATACGTGATTACAGACAAAAAAAAACATATGAAGGTCAAGGCCAATCGCCACAAAAATTAATCAGCTGAGCGCCAGACCATGAACTATATTCCCATGAAGTTTGAAGACGATCTGATCAAAATTACCCAAAAAATAAGGGTTTCGTCGACTTCCCTGTTTTGCGACAAAGTGACTTGACCTTTGACCTTGACCTTCAAAATTTTGTGCGCTGAAAGGGACCTCTATAGGCCTCTGATATGCGAAGTTACAAAAATTTCCAATGATAACTGTGCTCTGCAGAATTATTTATCCGTAATTACAGACAAAAAAAAAAACATACAAGCTCACTAACATATCTTGCAAAAACTTCGTTTTGGCAAGATAAAAATCAATTCCCGATTCAGTCACGCACTCTTTGGGAGTATTTGATCAATGCAAACAACCTCAGCGGTTTAGTTCACTGGAGCTGTCATTTTTTTCTTGAACTAATTTTTTTTTCATCAACCACTATCCCAACGGGAACCCAATGGGTTCAGGGGTCGTCTAGTATGTTACTAAAACTCTCATCTTGTATGTATGTATGGATGTATGTATGTATGTATGTATGTATCTTCCCTAAATACAGCCAAAAATGGTACACGATAGCGCAAACATTTTAGGGCCACCTTACTCACCATTCGCTTGCGGTGTGCAGTATCGTTTGCTTCAAATCGGGAAAAGAAAAAATGATTTAAAGAATCAATTCCCGATTCCGTCAAGTACTCTTCGGGAGTATTTGATCAATGCAAACAACCTCAGCAGTATAGTTCTCTGGAGCTATCTTTTTTTTCTTCAACCGCTGTCACAACGGGTTCACGGGTCATCGAGTGGAATTATAATTCTCTTCTAAAAATCAGAGTATTTTGATGGAATTGAACATGCCACAAAACATTAATTAAAACCCAAAGGAGCAGGAAGTCATGACGCAGGATACAATGGCAAGTCATCTAGCCATGAAGAAGCAGGGCATCGCAGGCACAACAGAAGCACGCTAACCAAAGGAAAAGATTGACAGGCCCCAACCCCGTCCCACCGGTCAAAGTGACGGACAATCAATGTGATTTCCATCTCCATCTCATCAATTAATGAAATTCGCAAGTACGTTGTAAAAATCTTGAAGGAAAATAGGTTGAAGAGAAAATGCTATTTCCAGAGGTGGTCTCCAAAGTCCAAGTATGCAAAGAGGGTTGTCACATATTCAGCAAGAGAAAAATATCTTCACCTGCACAGCAAACTCCACTGCAAATTTATCATTGAGCTCTTTGGTCCTTGTTCATTTTCAGTTTTGCAAACCTTTTCAAGACAAGCCTTGACTACTGACGGAAAGGTGAATAATAAGGATAATTGAGGATAACACGTGAATGCAAACAAAGGCTTTTGCAAATACCATCTCTCTCTTTGTTATAAAAATAGTTTGGTATTCTTACATCAAATTAAAATTATTTTCCAAAATAGAATATTGAGTGGCAATTCGAAATGGCAATAAGTATTCATCCAAAGCAGAAGAGCTTGAAAGCTTCACTTTAGATCAATCGAAGAATCAACCCAATATAGTTTTTCTCAAGCACCTCAGTTGAACACTCTCCGATCAGGATAAAAACAAATAACCGAACTAGAAAGCATCTCAAAATGCAAAGCTCGTCCACGTCCACTTTGTATTCAAATCTGACCTATCTCTGAAACATGCCCCACAGAACATGCCACATCCATATTTTACCCTCTCTGAGGGTCTATCCCATCACCATAGGTGCCAAGGAACACAATCATATGACTAAAGTGGAATTTGTTGCAATAAAATGAAAACAGCACAGAATGGAAAGCGGTCGACTTTCAATCTGATCACTTTTTGGCCACCGCTTAAACGATTTCCTGTTGGGAAACTTAAATGGTTATTATGTCACGCTCGTTCACCCTTGATAGACAAATTAACCCTTAAACTGTTTGCCTTAGAAGACTCTTCCATGCGATATTACCCTTATGGAGATTGGGCCAATAATGAGGTCACGAGAGGTCAAAAGGTCACGAAAATTGGGGTCAAGTGAAAATTTCTGTGGAAAATGCACAACAGCACATGCCAGATCCATTTTTTTTTTTTCATCGATCGGGGTCAAACTTTTTGGAATAGATACAAAAATACAGATATGAATGGACAGATATGAATGGAATGTTCTTGATGACCACCATAGGGCCTAAACAATAAACGAAAACTGCCACTCCAACATAGTAAGTAAACACATACCAACTAGTGGAATGTGATTGTGGTTTGGAAATGCGTAAAAACTTATGAGTCAGTCACTCACTTTCTGATGACACCAACTACATTTTGACATCCTGACTTTTCCGAGTCACTTTGACAAAGCAATATTCACAATTGGTGCCTTTGACAATTTCGACCATGACGAGGCAAACCTGTCTGGAATTGGTGGAAGCTACGATACAGTTGCTGTCTTGTTTCAAGATGAGGGTGGATCTCATACCCGCAAGCCAAAACGGTCTGAAACAGATGTTCAGCATGGTTCACAGACATTCACTGCTGAACTAAAGTGCCAGACATTGAGAGAATTCTACAAGCTTGCCAAGAAGCCAGATCTCCCTGAAGATTACAAGGTTTCCCCTTCTCATCCAGTCAACCAGGATCTCCTGAATAATGTTGGCACAAAGGAAATAGCATGGCTGTTAAGCAGAATGGATCTATGCGAAACTGACCCTCGACGCCTGAACACACAACCTCAGAATCAAACAATGCCGATATGGAGTGCTGCAAACTCTGCCTTGAGTGTTGAGGACATACCCCTCAAGCGTGTGGGATTTCTACCTGTCTTTCCATACCCAGTGACCAACTATGTTTTTTTGTACGCAGCTATGAAGAATTTTCAAAGTGTTCTTGAATTCCTTGACCAGCCAAAGCTTCCTGTGACCTGTGAAGAAGGAGTGCACCATATAGCGCACTAGATACAGCTGGTCCGTCCAAATGAGTTTGGGAATATCGTGCTGTGCCTTGGTTCCTTCCACATGGCTAAAGTTGCTTTGGGTTGCATTGGCAAGTACATAAAAGAATAGTGGAGCAGAAGACATACTGATAGAGAGTTGCATTTTTGGAGTAAATGTTGTAGAATCGGTCATAGGTGGAAAAAACTATGTGAGGTCCCTGAAAGGACTGCAGCTGCTGAAAGAGGCATTTGCAAGGTTACAGTGGGAAGCCTTCTTCAACGAAGATGACCGAGCTGCAAAATACAAGGATCTGCTCTATACCCTCCTGCATTTGAAAGAAGTAGCAGGGAAATCTCCTGAGAGTGTGCCCCTCCTTCACACATACCAGGACCACATCGGCTCTGAACAAGTTGACAAATTTGAACGATTCATTTCAAAGTGTGAGGAATGTGACACATTCAGGTATTGGAACACCTTTCTACACCTGGTGTCTCATCTTGAGAACCTAATTCGGAGTGATCGCGAGGGAAACTGGAACCTTCAAGTACAAGCCATTCAAGATCTGCTACCCTTGTTTGCTGCTTTTGATTCAACGAACTACTTGAGATGGTGCTCCCTCGACCTTGAGGACATGAGGAGACTGCCTGAGATAGCACCAGAAGTGCATTCGGAGTTTATGGAGGGCAGATTTGCCGTAAAACGAACAATGGGATGTTTCAACGAGGTTGGAGCAGACCTTGCGTTGGAACAGACTATCAACAGAGCCCAGAAAAGTGCATCAGGAATATTTGGTAGTTCAAGAAAGAAGAATTTTGTTGCCAAGTAGGAACTGATATATCATGAGATGCTTGCCATCACAAACCTTTACAGAGAACTTGCTGGTATAGGTAGTTCCTCCTATGAGTTAAAAGTTAACAGGTCATTCAGCAAAGCAGCAACCGAGTTTGAGGAGGCCAACATTCAACCCATATTAAATGTCATAGAGAAGAATGAAAATCCCTTCCTCACTCCCCCAAAAGAAAAAATGCTCCACAATATCTTAACCAAGGAAGTCATGTCAGAAGATACCAGAGAACAGTTGCTCAATGTGGAGAGAATCGGCAACGATACCTACGAGAAACTTCGTTGAGAAAGGTAAATAGAGAAGACAGTTCGACTGTCAGACACGATTCATCGCACCAACCTTAAAACCTTCGCTGCAATCCACAATAATTCATTCCCACACAAAGGAAAAGCAAAACTCAACAAGCGAGAAGATGCTCAGATGAAACGTACACTAGAGATTGCAAAGAAACGAGGACGGACTATGGAGGAACTTCTGCAGTTTGATGTGTGTACAACGTCTCCTCTCTGATGACGAAGCCCTAATGACCAAGCCAATTAAAAGTGAAATTGTCCATGAACTTGAAGCTCAACTCAGCGACCAGGACCCAAGAACACAGAGACGTGATGACTCAATGGGAACATGCTGTATAGGTGATGTGATGGCAAACATTCGCAAGATCCAAACAAAGAGTTCAAAAAATTTTGGTGACTTCTGTGATGCCTTTCTAGGCTATGTTGCCTCGACAGTAAAGGGTGCCTCGAGAATTAATTTTGTGTTTGATTCCTACATGGGAACGTCTGAAGGATTCTGAGCGGCAAAGGCGAGAGAAGAAGTCACCCATAGAATGACGTGATGTGTCCAGGGAAACCCCTCTCCCTCGAGAAATGGACAGATTTTGGCTATCCAGTGTCAACAAAGCAAAATTTGAATCCCTCATTCATGCAGAGGCGCTGGTACTGAATTGGAGTGCTCCTACATTGGAGATTATAGTCAGTCATTTCTGTGGACCAGACAGCATCGTCGTTTCATGTTGGTCCATGACATCGAGACCTGTAGAGGTTCCACAACTCAAATGTAATGCAGAAGAGGCTGACATGAGGATTATACCACATGCAATGGATGCTGTTAAACAAAGTAAAAATCGTATCATAGTCCTATCGTCAGACACGGATGTGTTCATTTTGATGATGTTCTACTGGAGCGAGCTGAATGCGAACAGCCTCGAATAACTCTGGGTGAAGGCTGGGGTTGGTGACTCGACAATATACATTCCGATACATATCCTTTCAAAGAGGATCGGACAAAGTTTGTGTCAGGTTTTGCCCGCTGTCCACACACTAACTGGGTGTGACTACACAAGTAAAGTTGGAACCAAGCATGCTGCTCTAATAGCCAATCCAGAGATGTACTTAAAGGACTTTGTGGTGGCGACAGGTAACCTGGATACAGTAATTGATAAAGTAGAAGCCGATCTGACACAGGTCCTTAAGAAAGGAACAATGATGAAAACCATGAACCAGCTCCGAAGCCACAGGTATCATCATGCCAAGCGGTCATGTTTGGATGACTTGCCACCCACAAGTCATGCCATTCGGTTGCACATTTTGAGAGACTATTTTGCGACAAAAGAGATGGTGTCCCTCCTCTCATCATGCGAATCCTCTGACCCAAGACAATTCGGTTTCGAATTTATCGATCTTCTGGTCCCAGGCAGGGGGAACAATCCAATTCCTGAAGACATTGCAATCCACTGCACATGTCAAAAGTGTGGAACTTGGAGATGTCCTTGCCGCAGTTCTAACAATCCCTGTTGTACATTTTGCACTTGTCAAAGCGACTCGGAAAAGTCAGGATGTCAAAATGCAGTTGGTGTCGTCAGAAAGTGAGTGACTGACTCATAAGTTTTTACGCATTTCCAAACCAGAATCACATTCCACTAGTTGGTATGTGCTTACTTACTATGTTGGAGTGGCAGTTTTTGTTTATTGTTTAGGCCCCATGGTGGTCATCAAGTACATTCCATTCATATCTGTCCATTCATATCTGTATTTTTTGTATCTATTCCAAAAAATTTGACCCCAATAAATGAAAAAATATGGATCTGGCATGTGCTGTTGTGCATTTTCCACCGAAATTTTCACTTGACCCCAATTTTCGTGACCTTTTGACCTCTAGTGACCTCATTATTGGCTCAATCTCCATAAAGGTAATATCACATGGAAGAGTCTTCTAAGGCAAACAGTTAAAGGGTTAATTTGTCGATCTCAGATGAACGGGCGTGACATAATAACCATTTAAGTTTCCCAACAGGAAATCGTTTTAGCGGTGGCCAAAAAGTGATCAGATTGAAAGTCGACCGCTTTCCATTCTGTGCTGTTTTCATTTTATTGCAATAAATTCTACTTTATTCATATGATTGTGTTCCTTGGCACCTATAGTGATGGGTAGACCCTCAAAGAGGGTAAAATATGGACGTGGCATGTTCTGTGGGACATGTTTCAGAGATAGGTCAGATTTTCACTTGAACCAAATTTTCATGACCTTTTGACCTCTAGTGACCTGATTCTTGAACCAATGAACCTACGTTGCATATCATATGAAAGAGGGTCTCAAGACCGACATTTTGAGGTGTAGTTTGTGTTTCTAGGGTGTAAGATTGCAAAGTAACAGTCGTTTTCATTTTCACTACCCCTAATTATTGGCCCGACAATTTCCGTCGGAACCCCCAAAAGAGGCACCATTTTCGCACTTATTGCCAGGTTATGGAAATGGTAACCAAGTTTTTCTGTTAAGGGAAGTGGTCAACTTCAAAATTCCAGTGAGTAACTTAGGATACATTTTTTGCACACGAGGACCCCCCGAGCTGATGCATTCGTGGAACTTTTTGGCCGAAATGCGAAACGTTATGTTTGGCACAAACCCAACACAGCACATCACCCAAAGAACACCATCCTGACTGTGAAGCATCGTGGTGGCAGCATCATGTTATGGAGATGTTTCGCATCAGCAGGGGCTGGGACACTTGTCAGGATAGAAGGGAAAATGTATGGAACAAAACACAGAAAAATCCTGCTGGCCTCTACAAGAAAGCTGAAATTGGGATGGAAGCTCAACTTTTAGCATGACAACAACCCAAAGCACACAGCCAAAGCTACACTGGAGTGGCGAAGGAACAAAAAGATGAATGTCCTTGAGTGGCCCAGTTCGAGGTTTGACCTAAATCCAATCGGAAATCTGTGGCATGACTTTAAGATTGCTGTCCATCAATGCTCCCCACACAACTTGACTGAGCTTGAACAGTTTTGGAGAGAAGAATGGGAAAATATTGCCCAATCAAGGTGTGCAAAGTTGGTGGAGACCTATCCCAACAGACTCACAGCTGCAATTGCTCTCAGAGGTGCTTCCACCAAGTATTAACTTTGGGGGGGGGGGGGGGGTGGACACTTATCCAACCAAGATATTCTGGTTTTGTATTTTTAATTAATATTTTAGTTAATATTTTAATTAATAATCTGGAAATTGTCGAATTTGTTTTTCATTTGGAAGTTGTGGGTTATGATGTGTAAATAAAGGTGGAAGAAGATTGATTTAATGAAATTTAATTCAGGGCTATAAGGCTACAAAAGGTGAAAAATTTGAAAGGGGGTGTCGACGTTACACTGCAGAAAGCACAAATGGACGAGGTACATTCGGGTAGATTTGTATCTGTAAACGGAGTCCGTGAATGTGTGTGCATGCCTGCATGTTTGGTTCCGGGTGCCTTGGTGGCAATGTTTCATCCCTTATCTTATGATGATGATCGATGTGTGGTGGAGGTTTTAACTTTTAACCTCAGAAGTGTATGAGCGATCACGTTTTACTTTGTCCTCATGACTGTTTCAAAAGCAATTGGTTATTTTATATGAACCGGGTATGCTTTAGAAAGATTATCTGGTTTCTCTTTGTGAGTTTCAAAGCAAAATATATTTGATAACACCTGATTTCCGAGTCATTTGTCATATCCACGTGTTTTCTTAATTTCCAAACCAAATTTTTTCCTTCTGTCACACAACAAATGGCAGCTGTTTATAGAAATACTCCTTGAAACGTCGACAATACAACGTGTTTTTTAAAAAATTTGTTTATTGAAATTCGCCCAAAACAAGGGTGAAAGCTACTCAAGGTTTTTGGGTTATGTACAGCACGTACTGCAGTCGGTAATCACACAAACTCCAATCTGCTGATTCCCGAAAAATTACTGATATCAGACAAGCAATAATGTGTGTGTGTGTGTGTGTGTGTGTGTGTGTGTGTGTGTGTGTGTGTGTGTGTGTGTGTGTGTGTGTGTGTGTGTGTGTGTGTGTGTGTGTGTGTGTATGTGTGTGTGTGTGTGTGGTAAGCACAACATTTTCTCTTTGCAAACTACCCTGCCCATATATATATATCTACCACCTCCTTATACAGTACAGCACCTCCAACAAAGTATCTATTCATATCTCTCTCTCAGCAGTGATTATGTCCAGACAGTGTTTATCGTCAAACATTTCCAGATGTTGTTTGTCTCCATGCAGCATTTATCTCAAGACGTATCCGGGT
>NC_140964.1:9250048-9252548 GCF_056783735.1 Eptatretus burgeri | reverse complement strand
ATTTATGGTTCAGAACGAAAGGCAAGATTTCTTGCTTTCGTGATGATGTTCCTCTGGATCCATTTTACACCGCTACAGCACATTTGTGCAAAATATTGGCAGGTTGTATATAGAGCGGTGCTCAGTGGTGCACTTCCCAGTGTTGTTTCAGCCTTCACTTCCATGGCATTATTGCCATCAGGAACTTCATTGCTGCGTGACTTCATTCCCATGGCATGGTTGTCATGGGAAACTTCATTGCTGCACCACATTGACATGACAAGAAAGAATGACAAGGATCTCTCAGGATGACAAAACAGCACAGCTTGATCAGCAAGAGCAGTTATTCCATGAAATAAATGCTTCAATCATTAAACTCCTCTCCTCATTTCATTTCACATATCTAGCATCTCCTCCCAGCTCCTCCCCAACAGCTATCCATACATTTGAAACAATTATAACATCAACAAAAGTGTAAAACATTGCAGTGGATGTGAAAGCTTACTTGACCTGTGGTGTTTTTAAAGGAGAACCTTTGGTCATTGAAGAAGATGAGACGAAAACCTTCTTTTTGACAAAGTTCACTTTCATATTTTTATCTCTGCAACATTGCAAAGGAAGGTGTTAAGTACATTTCAGGCCATGCAGTTTAGAGGAAAGGTATCAGATAGTGAAAAAAGGACATGGTAAAGTGTGCATGCTGTCTTCACTGAGTACACACGTTGCAATTATGACAACACCATGAAAACAAGGATAACTGAGTCTCTCCAAAGGGAGTGCCACTGTTCCGAGGTGCGATTGCAATTTATTGGCCCTGCCGTTGCCAGGAACAAAACAACCACTCAGTGTTATGATGGTTGGAGCCTCCGTTCTGAGTCTGCGAGGACGACAGTTCGAAACCTGGACCAAGTCATACCAAAGACTTAAAAAAGGTATATGCTGCTTCCTTACTTGTTGCTCAGCATTTATAAAAACGACAACATGGACAAAGAGCCATCGTTTGACAAACATTGCACAGGATGGATGAACCTTATGGGCTCCATCTGCATTGAAGTTCCTTGGAAGGAAACTCGTATTCTGTTGCTGAGAGTGTAGAAACCTTGAAGAAGTAAGACTACATAAACAAAAGGTAGTTTACTGGAACACAATGCAGTGGAACCCACAGCATTTCAAATTATGCTGTAGGTTTTGTAACATTTAGGAGTTATTGTTTGCAGATGGAATAGTCAACTTAAAGTTCTTTCTGAAGAATGGTGTGTGTGTGTGTGTGTGTGTGTGTGTGTGTGTGTGTGTGTGTGTGTGTGTGTGTGTGTGTGTGTGTGTGTGTGTGTGTGTGTGTGTGTGTGTGTCTCCTCCATAACTCCAACACCATGAATCCAAGCAGCCTGAAACTTTGCAAGCATATGAAGGGAACACCAAAGAAGTGCATGACTGAAAATTGGGTGTTTTGATTCAATAAAACACCCCTTTTGAGGAGAGTTAACAGTCTTATTTAATTATATCCTTTATTTGGTGCATCCTCGGTCACCACTCTTTGTCACCACACCAGGCTCTCTGAAGTAACCGAGGTGACTTCACTGGGGTCTGAAGCAGCCATGTTTTTTGGCCTGCTCAACCATGCGTTGACTTTGAACAGGCCGAAACGATTTATTAACGATAAAGTTTTTTTTCTCACGCTTTAAACCAGTATCATTAAGCTGTATGATTTAATACATTCACCGCTTGACCTTAAACACTATCCCGCAGATGGACTGCTTATCCATAGTGTCTGCCAGATCTGTGTCTGTTTTTGGAGGTTTTGTGAGGTGCTCTTCAGAGAGTCGAAGCAAATCTGGTGAAAAACAGAATGTTTTAAAATAAAGTTATAACGTTTGCGTGGACCGTGAAAGATGTGCCACGTGAAGCATGCACAGACGAGCATAAACCATGGCGGATTATCTGCAATGTTTATTTTATGGGCAATTAAACTTTGCGATGTCTCTCGGATTGTTTTACATTAAACAGCAACTCTTTTGTGGATAAAATAATCATTTGTACAAATTAATTTTATTCCTTCAACTGCTGTGTGTGCATGGTGAATACCAGCTTTAAAGTTAAAGAAATCTCTTTTGCATGCAGCCACAGCCTGGACAGCTGTTCCTCATCAATCATTGAATCAGAGTGCTTGCTTGTGTGCTTAAGCCACTTGCCGAGCGCCCAGTAGTTGAACCGCACAATGTCATTCTGAGCGAATTGTTCACTCACTGCGGACACTTTTGCTGCGCCATGTCATTCAGAGCGAGTGGTTCGTGCTCCCTCATCCAGAGCGAGCGGGTCGTGCTCCGTCATCCTGAGCGAGCGGTTCGTGCTCAGTCATCCTGAGGGAGCGGTTCGTGCTCAGTCATCCTGAGCGAGCGGTTCGTGCTCCGTCATCCTGAGCGAGCGGTTCGTGCTCCGTCATCCTGAGCGAGCGGTTCGTGCTCCGTCATCCTGAGCGAGTGGTTCGTGCTCCGTCATCCTGAGCGAGCGGTTCGTGCTCCGT
>NC_140964.1:9232548-9245048 GCF_056783735.1 Eptatretus burgeri | reverse complement strand
TTTTTGAGTACCTTTGTGTACATAGTCCGACACCGACATAAACATAGCACTACACCTATGTAGGTGGAGGACTATGTCCAATGGAGATCAGGGATTGTTCGTCACACTCCACACATTTTGCTTTACCCGCCGATCACATCACGTACCTTCTGGTTGAATGGTTTGCATTCGCGGGAATAATCGTCTGTGTGGCAGACAGACAGTTGTTCTTTGTGGATTATGCGGTTTTACCGTGTGAGACAAAATTCCCGGTGATGCTCACCATACGTCAGGAGGTGTGTCTGATTAGAAATATATATATATATATATATATATATATATATATATATATATATATATATATATATATATATATATATATATATATATATATATATATATGAACATGAACAGTCACCTCACCTTTTACGTATGTTCTGTTTGCCCGTTTTTGGAATAATGCGTGCCTGTCCTTTACACCACTTTTTCATTTACGTTCACTAGTGTTTGGAATTACACAATTCGAGTGCGTCAGTAATACTGCGATTTAATTTTCACACTGAACAGCATGAAAATGTGTTTGTTATAACAGCTGATGTTGGCTGGATACATTGCCTCACTCACCCTCCCCTCCCTCAGTTAGTTTCTGGAAACCCTCCATCTTAGCTCGTGCGTGTATCCATATATGTATGTATCCATATATACATATATATATATATATCAGGTCAGGTATGGGAGCATGTGCCAGAACAGCGCGTCGCTGCGTCCACTTTCCGCCGGTACTCCAGGGGCCTCAGTCTGGCCTTCCCCCAGGCAGATGCCAGGCCCATCCCCATCTCCTTGAGATGCCGGTCAACCTGCTGCAACTACGAGGCACGTGGTCGCCCCATTGGCCACTTCCACTCACGAGACTCCCTCGCTGAGAGAATCTTGTGAGCAGGATCAGCGTCAGGAAAACGAGCCACATGTCCATACAGCCGCAACTGACGCTCACGGACTATGCAGGTAACAAATCTCATCCGAGTCTCTCTCAGCAACCGCTCGTTGGACACAAAATCTGACCAGCGATAGCCAAGGATTCTCCGAAGAGACCTGGTACCAAAGGAATTAAGTCTCCGTCTCAGATCCTTGGTCAGAGTCCAAGTCTCGCATCCATAGAGCAAGACTGGAAGCACCAAGGACCTGAAGACTCGGACTTTCATCCTCCCGCACAGGTAACGGCAGCGCCACACCCCATGATCCAGTGAATCCATGACTCCCCAGGCCCGACCCAGACGTCTATTGACCTCTGACTCACAGCCAGCAGAGACATGAATATCACTGCCAAGGAAAGTGAATCTCTCCACGAGCTCAACATTCTGACCACAAACAGGCACAGACAGGACAGCAGCATCCAAGATGTCATTGAAAGCCTGGATCTTAGTTTTGACCCAAGAAACCCGTAATCCCAGCGGCTCCGACTCCTCATTCAGCACCTCGACGGCTCCCAAAAGGATATCTAAAGTCTCCGCAAAGATGACTGCATCATCTGCGAAATCAAGGTCCGAGATCTTGACATTCCTAAACGATGCACCGCAGCTTAATCTTTGTGACATCCTCCCTAAAATCCAGTCCACACAAGTGCTGAAAGGTGTGGGGGCCAGTACACACCCCTGATGAACTCCAGTAACAACTGGAAATAAGTCAGAGATGGTACCACCACACTTCACAGCACTCTCAGTACCAGAGTGGAGTTCAGACATCAGATCGATCAGTTTTGGTGGCATGCAACGAAGACCAAGAATCCTCCAGAGGGCATCCCGATTCACTGAATCGAACGCTTTTCAGAGATCAACATAGGCTGCAAGCAGCCCCTGCCGAAACTCTCGTCTGCGTTCGGTGAGAACACGAAGAGCAAGGGTACGGTCAATCGTTGACCTCTTTGGTGTAAAGCCTGACTGCTCTGGACGGTGGTGCTCAAGCAGATGGTGGCGAACCCTATCAAGAATTATCCGAGCAAAGACCTTGCCCGGCACTGAGAGCAGCGTCACCCCTCGGTCGTTGTTGCAGTCTTGGCGATCACCCTTCCCTTTCCAGAGAGGGACAACAAGGCCCCACTTCCAATCAGTTGGGATGATGCCTGTGTTCCAGGCAGAGCACAAAACTGCATGCAACGACACGAGTGCAGCATTTCCACCAGCCTTGAGAAGTTCAGCATGGATGCCACAGATCCCTGGAGCTTTACCCTGTTTCAACCGGTTCACCGCAGCCCGTGTTTCCACAATCGAAGGTGGACCACAATTGATTGGAGGGTCAGCAACAGGGATTGTAACACCATTGACGTCCAACTCGACAGCTGGTGGATCAGCCTGGTACAACCGCTCAAAGTAACCGGCCCAGCGGGCCTTCACTTCAGACTCCTCTGTTAAGAGCCTACCACTCTCTGCTCTAACTGCAGTGCTCCGAGGGATGGGCTTGGATGAACGCAATGCGCGAATTCCCCTGAAAGCGGGACGAGAATCACCTGTCCACAGGTGATGCTCAACCCCCTCACAGATTCTTCGCACATAGGCCTCCTTGTCCACCCTTAGTGCACGTACAGTTTTACGCCTCAGCTCCCTGAGCAGTTCAGCTCTGCCATTCAGCCTGGCCCTGCGACTCTGGTCAATGGTATCCAGTGTCCCTTGAGAGACAAAATTCTTCTTTGCCCTGCGATGAGTTCCAAGACAACCACCGGCAACATCAAGGACGGTGGTCTTGAAGGTAATCCATAACTCTTCAGGACCCCCCAAAGCACCCAGACACCCCAAATGTCCACTCAGCCTGTTCGCAAACTCCTCAGCTACTCTCTCATCCTTGAGCTTGCCAACATCCAGCCGAGGCTGGGATGGTACCATTCTCCAGGATTTAAGGTGCAGCTTTAGAGTTGCTACAACAAGCCGGTGGTCAGTATTGAGGAACTGAGCACTCCAGTAGACCCTGCAGTTCTGGATCATCCTCCAGCGACCGTCAACGAGGACATGGTCAATCTCCTTTGCCACACCGCCAGCGTTGGACTACCAAGTACAGCGATGAGCTTGTGGGCGCTGAAACCATGAACCGGCCAGCCTAAGTCCGTGACTTCTTGCAAAGTCAAGGAACTTAGTGCTATTCTGATTCATAGTTCCTAACCCATGGGGACCAACACACGTCTCATAACCATCCCAATCAGTTCCAGTCGATGCATTGAAATCCCCCAAGACAAGAAGTGTATCTCGTCTGGGGCACTGATCAACCACAGACTCGAGCGTGGAGTAAAATGTGTCCTTCACGGTGAGGTCACTCGCCTCAGTCGGAGCATAGACAGAGACCAGGGAAATGACACCTAAGGAGTGACGAATCCTTAGTCTCATAATGCGCTCGTTGACCGGTGTTACCTCAATTATCATTGGGGTCAGCTTATTGGACACAGCGACAGCAACTCCTTGAGTATGGTAACCATCAGAGCGACCAGACCAATCGTAGGTGTAACCACCCACCATTATCTCGCCGCAATCCCGTCTCCGAACCTCAGAGAGTGCTGCAATACCGATGTCCAAACGCTTGAGCTCAGATGATAACAGAGACAGGTGATCATCCTCTCTTAGGGATAGGACATTCCAGGCACCCACCCGAAGGGACTGCCTCAGGTTAACCCAAGGAGACCGCTGTGTGGTGGACGACACCTCAGCACCACCCCGACACACTCTCCCGCAATCTGACCCAGGGAGGTTACCCCGTGGTTTCCCTCCTTTCATCAAAGATTGGGGGTCCCGAAGGCTTTGCCCCAATCCCGTCATACGGTGAGCTGCCCTGCGAAGGGAAGCTGCACAGGAGGTACTCCCACGGAGTGGGTTTTCAGATTTTTTTGCGTTTGTGTGTTTTGCGGAATGAAGGGTTTTACAGTGGCTGGAGTGCAAATCCTGCCACCAACCTCCTAATAAAAAATTAAAAAAGTAACCCAACTGCAGGAGGACGTCCGCAGACACAGTTGGGCACTAGATATGGATGGCCGTTGGCTCACAAGGAGCTCCTCCGCCCTTTGGCTGTTGTACATATATATATATATATATATATATATATATATATATATATATATATATATATATATATATATATATATATGTGTATGTATATGTATATATATATATATATATATATATATATATATATATATATATATATATATATGTGTATGTATATGTATATATATATATATATATATATATATATATATATATATATATATATATATATATATATATATATATATATATATATAACAAAAATGCAATCGTAAACACACGGACACACACAGAAGTAAAAATAATAATATAAAGATACAGAAACACAGGAATATAAATGTCAACCAGCAAAAAAGGAGGCACTGTACTTACTTGCTGTTGTTGCTGCTTCCTCACTATTTTTTCCACTCGTTACGTGGTTCTCCCAAAGCAGTTTCTGAGGTTAGTGGAGAAGATATGACACAAAACGTTACACAAGCCCATTTTGGGATCTGTTTTGTTGTGGTTTTTGCTTTTTGGGGTGTATTGTGTTGCAAACCATTCCCACCAAGGCATCGTCGGGTCATAACCAGGACTCCCGTGACCATGGAGAGCATAAGTTCGTTTGAGGATGGATTTTGGTGCTTTGGGGTATTTCGAAAAAAATGAGCTCCTATGCCCCTCCCAAAAGTGTGCGCTTACTCCACCAGAGGGCAAAATCCAAAATGGCCACTGGCGGCCATCTTGGAAATTACACAATTACCTAACTCGAGTAAAATAACTTACAGACATGAAATAAGTGTCGTTTCTTTTTACTAATTTAATGACTAGGATTCCATTTCAGTGGTTATTTTTTCATTTTGCGGTAATCTTTAACATGAAATTCAAGATCGCTGCCAACGGCCATATTGAATATTTGAATATGTCCCACCTTCCGAAATTTTGTAGCTTTTTACTATTATTGTAATTATGCTGTTTATTTTGTCACAGGATCATTGGATTTCTGCTAGCAAAAGACTACCGACTGCCACTACAACTGATCAGTCATCACATCGCATCCCAACTGTTGAGTAACAGAATTAACTGAGTTCAGACTAACATGTCTGAAGAATCAACCAGTAGCAAAAGTAGCAACCCTCCTCCTCAATGTGTGTTGCAATGTGGTGATCATATTGATCAGGAAGACTCATTTGATGGGATTTCCAGTGGAAAGTGGCAAAGCTTGCATGAAAAAGCAGCTAATTGGAGGGGGCTAGATAGGTTTGGCATGGTGTATGAGAGTGTCAACTGGGAAAAGGGACACAAAGGTCTTTACATGCACAAGGAATGTTACCTGTCTATTTCAAGCAAGAGAAAGCTCCAGCAAGTGAAAAGCGAAAATCTGCATATCGTGAACAAAGCAGGTAACCCCGACAGTTGCAGTTCTACAGGCAGTCTTTAAATACTGCGTTGGCCTTGTTTTGCCCTGACCTTTTCTGCTATTTGTGCTTGGAGAACAGTTCCTGCTTATTTCTTCACACTAGTTCCAGCTCACTATTTTATTTCGTTGAGTTTGTTGGTTTCAAGTTTTCTTTACACTTGCGCATTTTTATGCATTATTGGAGGTGCAAAATTTTGACAATTGAACTTCATTTGCTGTGTCTGCATTTGCCTCTTTGATCAACCCTGCTGTTTTATTGGGTTTGGATTTCCTTAAATGATTTTGTGTTTGCTCGTTGTTACCACCACACATGAACTCAATACCTTGTTGTTTTTTTTTCCTGTGTGTGCAGTGAATCTACGTCTGCGTCCGAGACCCCAAAATCTGCTGCTGCTGATCCCCTTCCAGCTCCTTCACCGAAACGTCTACGTTCGAGTATAGGGCATCTACATGATAAAAGCTTATGTGTTTGGTGCATGCGTCCACAAGACAAAAAGCATCCTGGACAGAAATTAAATACTTTGTATCTTCGAAATCAAGAAAAGGCTTGGAACGTGGTTAAACAGCATACAGTGTTACTCGACGACATGGACATGAGAGATCGCATTCTCACACTGATTGACGCCACACCTGACCCATTTGCAGCTGAGATACGATACCATCATCGCTGCTGGCTCAAGTACATCACCAACAATAAGATTAATGATGAAAGGAGTGAGCTGAATGATGAATGAGCTGCAAAAATGACCATAAAAATGAGTTAGAAACAACCTAGATCATATTTTCAGGTCTGATGATGACCTCAAAATGGGCAAGTAACACCTGGAATTAATTTGTAGTCAAAAAGATACTTCATAATTCATGCCTGTATGTTGATTTACTCAAGATTTATGTATTTCTTTTTAAAATTTCCAAGATGGCCACTGGTGGCCATTTTGGATTTCAGAGTGAAGATGACCTCCAAGTCGACAAGTTACACCTGGAATGAATTTCCCGCCATATAATTACTTGAAAACAATACCTTTATCGTCTTCCTACCTTTACTGGTTTGGAAGATGTGAAATATTCATATATTCAATATGGCTGTTGGTGGCCATCTTGGATTTCACATTGAAGATGACCACGAAATGAAAGAATAACCACTGGAATGGGCCACTAGTCATTGAATTAGTAAAAAAAATACTTATTTCATGTCTGCAAGTTATTTTACTCAAGAGTGATGTAATTGTGCAATTTCCAAGATGGCCACCAGTGGCCATTTTGGATTTTGCCCTCTGGTGGAGTGAGCCCACACTTTTGGGAGGGGCAGAGGAGCTCATTTTTTTCCAAATACCCCAAAGTACCAAAATCCATCCTCAAAATAACTTATGCTCTCCATGGTCACGGGAGTCCTGGATATGACCCAACTTGCATGACAATATCGAAACCAACAACATGATAAAGCAGCTGCACCTCTGGAGATTGACTTTCACACAAATAATCACATAAGGACCTTCAATGTCAGAGAAGGCATTAGGACCATCAAGCCTGTGCAATCCTGCCAATATTCATGGAACCCTCCATCACCACTGCTTCTTGGTTTGTCTGCAATTCTCATTTAAACTGAACCCCTTTGGGAACCCACTTAAAATGTTTAATTTGGTACTCTTTAATTCTCCAATGCAGTCTTTTGATTGGCACTTTTCTTCCAATAAATCTTCGATGAATCAAGTGGAGCAGACGTGTTGGTCGAATGCGAAGAAACATGAGGTGTGCAGTGAGGATTGGTTGATAACCAGCCTGACTATATTTAAGGAGAAGATTCCTTCCCATCCCATCACATTAGCCTCCAAACAAAGGATGACCAATGAAAGAAAACCGACATTTCAAATTTACTGCTTGATGAGCTTAAATTTCGGGCTTAAAAGACCAAGATTTACCTTTTAAAAGACTCGGCAAATAAAAGCTGTCCTGCAAAGTAGTTGGAAACCCAACAGGAACTTTGAGGGACCGCAGAGAGAAACACTCCTTAAATTATCAACATTTACCCTCGCCAAAGGAGAGAATACGGCATTTGGGTCCGTTGGTCTGTTTGTTTGTTTGTTTGTCCACACAGAACGTGTCAACAAAGGCTGAAAACACCACCTTGTGGTAGCAAGGAGTATGCTTCACTTTTGTCAACCGAGTCCCTCCATAAAGTATGCACTGTGCAAAACAGAATGTGAGCATGTCTACAAAGTATGTACTGCACAATTAGAATGTGAATATGTCCAGAAAGTGTGTGGAATTAGAATGTGAGTACGTCTATAAAGTGAGTATGTTGATAAAGTATGGACTGAACAATGAGAGTGTGAGTATGTCAACAAAGTATGCACTGTAAAACTAGAATGTCAGTGCGTCGGTAAAGTATGTACAATTAAAATGTGAGTAAGTCTATAAAATATGTACAATTGGAATGTGAGTACCTCCAGAAAGTATGTTCAATTAGAATGTGAGTACGTCGATAAAGTATGTAAATTTAGAATGTGAGTACGTCAATAAAGTATGGACAAGTAGAATGTGAGTACTTCGATGAAGTATGTACAACGAGAACGTGAGAGTATATCTTTAAAGTATGTACAATGAGAACGTGAGTACATCTATAAAGTATGTACAATGAGAACGTTAGTACATCTGTAAAGTATGTACAATGAGAACGTGAGTATGTCGATAAAGTATGTACTATAAAACCACACAAAACAAGTTTGGATGAGGGTATGCAATGTTTGCTAATTTTTGTTGTTAAAATGTTTTTGTCTCTTTCTTCAGAGCCAAATTCTGGGGTACCTATCCATAACCCTGATCACTGCAACCATCCACATGACGATGGCTGATGACCTTCACCCAAACACACAACCAATACCTCCCCTTTCCCACAACCATCACCACCAGTATCTCCCAATCATCACTGCTCTTTTTCCCCAACCACCACCTTACCACTTCCCCCAACCACCTTCTTCACCGAAAATTATTTAATAAATGAGATTTTCTTTTCAAGAGTAAAAAATAAAAACCTTGAGTTGTATTTGAAAAGTGTTACCTTTAAGTTGAACTTGGATCCAATTCTGTTGTTGTCCCAGGAACATTTTTCGCCTGTTACTCCATTTAATGTTTTCGAGTAAACAAACCTGGATGACACAAAGACAGACACAAAATACATAATGTGAAGGTGTATTTTTAAAGGGGTCACCATGTACCTCTCCGCACTGTGTATTCACTTGCATTCCAAGGAGAGGCATATCTTACACGGTTTAATTTTAAATTAGTTTATTTTGAGGACTTCACAATCAACCTGTGTCAACACCATCAAAATGACAATAAGTGAGTACCTCTCCAAAGGGAGGGTCAATCAGCTTTGATTTGATTGAAATTGCAGGTCCTGCTGTTGCCAGACACAGACCCACCAGACTCGGTGTTATATTGGAAAGAGCATGTGCTGAGTCTGGGAGGTTGGTGGATCAAAACCCAGTTGAGTCCGAGCTTGTTGTTCTCCTCTTTCCAATATAAGGGGTGACGTCCGATGGCCCCAAGCTTCTGCCCTGCCTTGATCACAATACTCCTTCACCTCTCTGTCTGTCCTCAATACTCTGTCCTCAGCCAACTCAGTCAATATAACAGTCTTCAAAAAAAGGTACGTGCTGATTCCTTGCTTGACGCTCAACAGTTTAAAAGTGATGGAGCATGGACAAACAACCATAGGTCGGCAAACATTGCACAGGCTTGATGGCCTCCAGACCTCCTCCATAATTTCCTTGCAAGGGAATTTATATTCTGTTACTGAGATTATAAAAATCTCAAAGAAGTAATGCTGTTTTCAGGGGTTAACACAATGTTTTTTCATTATATTCTCCAATTAGTACCAGCGCCTCTCAGCTTTGTATGTATCTTACTCCTCTGTAAGCGTGAGTGCTCTCTCTCAGAACGCTCGAGACGAGACACTCGCAAGCCGCTCGTTTCCGTTCCAGACACTCCTGAACCTCCTCATATTCCTTTTCACTCACGAGTTCTCCTTCGATATATTTGTTTTTTAATCTCATAAGTTAGAAACTTAAAATATCGCATAAATTAGGTTGTTTTTCTTAACAGACTTAATTTTGTAAATGTAAATTTTGAAATCACAGAATATCAATTATTATCAGCATAATCATGGAAGAATCTTACTGAGAGGCTCGATGAGCTGAGAAAACCTTCCATCAAAAAGCGTCTGTTGTGGAAGTTACACTTTTGACCTTTCTTCGCATCTTTGAAGTACGAATGGATTTTTTTTACATCACATGAGTACCTGCACACCAGTTATGTGAACCCGTGGCTAAAGAACCAAAAGGCAGTTTTCTGGTACACAATGGCCCTTTTCAATTCATGATGTAGGATCAGTAACATTTTGAAGTGCACGCTCACAGATAGAATTGCCAGCTTAAAGTTGTCTTCCGAAAAATGGTAGTTGAGTTCATGATTTGGGATCCTGTCTGGTCACCTCTGAATTCACTGTATTTTATCTCTAATGTGCCTGTTTAACCAAATTAAATGAGTTACACTCATTACCACCTGAGATAGCAACATTCGGTTTATCCAAATCAATGTATAAACAAAAAACACAACTTATCAAAACAACAACTTCAATTTCTCAACACCTCACCGAGCTCTGAAGGTCGTGCTTTTCCAAACTGCACTGGTACAGAGAGCATCAGCCGTTATCAAAGGTCGGGGCCAAAGATGCAAAAGGCGGTAGTTTGAGTTGATCATCTAAGGAAGAGAGAAGGAGGTGTTAGATGGAAAATGGAGGCAGACGACAAGTAAAATTAAGGTAAAAAGCTCGCACCTCCAAAACATGGTGGTGCCTTGTCAAGTCTGTCTCTTGAATATGCTCCCCCTCAATCCATTCCCTCATTCAAAATGGCACAATATATATCTCCATCTCTATGTCTCTGTATTTCTATATCTCCACATCCATATATATATATATATATATATATATATATATATATATATATATATATATATATATATATATATATATATATATATATATATATATATATATATACATACCCTTCTCTGTCTCTCTGTCTCTCTCTCCAAAAGGACTGTACTGCAAACTATCCCATCTACTTTCTCAACAACCTTCTCAAAGAACTTCAGTCATTCAAACTCCTGGGTTTCAGTCAAGGGCTTTCGTGGGCAAACCACATTTGAAAGTTGGCCTCCAAAGCCAGCTCCTGACTGGGCATACTCTGTCAAACAAAGTCCTTCCTCAGCACACCTGAACTCCTATCCACCTCCAAGACTCTATCCTCTGGGCAGGCACCCCTGCCTCTTACCTTGCTCAACTTGATGCCATTTCAACCAAGGCTTTCAAGATCATTGGAATCTCTTGCAATGAAGCTGAGTCGATGGACCTCTCACTTCGGCATCGCCGACAGGTCGGTGGTCTCTGTCTTCTTCCACCTCCTTTCTGGTCTTGGACCCTCTGCCCTCTCTGTGTTTTGTCACCCACTCTCCAAGTATCTACAGGACACACAAGCTCCACCTTGTGGACCTTGTGAAACTCCCTCTTTTGGAAACTGTCAAAATCCAGAATTACTGCTCACCTCCACTCATTTACCTCTCTTTTTTTCCATTTTTGGAACCAACTTTCACATTCTCTTTGATCTTATTCTTTCATCCAGGTCCTCAAGAGAGCTGTTCTCCCCTTGCGTTTTCCCTTGCCCCACATTGTTTCCTGTATTTTTTTCTCACTTTTCCCTGCTGTTGGTATTTCGAACTTCTCCTTCTGCTGTTCCTTTTGTGATGTTGCATCCTGATTCATTCTGTGTTCTATCTCTTCCACAAGCCTTGACTATGTATACCAAAAAAAGTATTAAAAGATTGATGATGGAGTGGAGAAAAACGTGCCGAATAATTCACACATCGATTTATGAAATGCAAGTGAAAAACATCCCACCTTACGAGTCCTGGAGGGTTTTTGATGGACTTTTTGAAACAAAGATGAGTTTTCATAAGGTGTGTGCAGAAAAGCCAACGTCTCTGTTTGCTCAACTTCCATTTCTAAACGTGCCATTGGGGGATAAAAGCATTTTCATGATTTAAAATCAAAGGTTTTCTCAAATTCAACAGCACATACATTATGTCATTCAATCAGCAAACCAAATACAGATCTCTTGCATGCATGTCTTCTTGGTCTTGTGTTTAAAAGTAAATTAATAAAACACATGATATTTGAATCTGGGGTCACAGAATCATGATACAAGTGTAAAAGCTTGGCTGCATCATTTTCTGGGGGTACAGCTGTGCTGCTGATGTAATGCACCTGCTTCCAGCATACTGGTACTCATTTTGCCAACTTTGGAAGGATGATAGGCTGAGTCAACCCCATTTTGTGTTAATTCAACAGCCAAATTGGAGATTGAATTCAAGACCCAAAGATCTATAAGCCAACCACTTTACCCATGAAGCCAACACCAGGTCCATCTGAGAGGATGTAGGGATAGTTTGCCAAAATCTATGCAAGCACGGTCAAAATAGTCACAATAAATTATGATGTGGAACCATCCCGAAATCCTTCCTTGCACCATTAACCATACACATAGAGGTGTGATTGGCCATCGGCCAATCGTGTTGCCAAGGAACCACCACTGCACCCACCAGGCTAATTGACAGATGCTCCACCCACCACTCCTGGACCTTCATTGTCCTCCACATCAGTATGTCGTTATGCTTATTTTGTGGAATCTTTCCAAGTTAGGAAAACCTCAAGTCTCGACGAATCATGGACCTTCCCACTGTAAAATGTGGTCGATTCATGTTTAAACAAAGTATTGAGCTGAAATTAATTTTGAGTTCGGAAGTCTGAACAGAAAAATAAGAACTAAAAAGCATCCCGAAATGAAAAGCCCATCCCCGTGCACTGAGTACACAAAATAAACTTAAACTCAAAATAAATGGGAAGACAAAGTACTTGAAATCAACTCCAAGGCCAACAAAATAAGCAAAAAAAAAGGAGACGAGAAAGGAGGGGTGAAGTGAAAGGAGAGAGCCAGTGAAGGGAGAGAAGAGGGGAGAGAGGAGGATACATTCAACATCTA
>NC_140964.1:9162548-9222548 GCF_056783735.1 Eptatretus burgeri | reverse complement strand
AAATGTTTATTTTGGTACTTTTTCATTCCCCAATGCAGTCTTTTGATTGGCACTTTTCTTCCAATAAGTGTTAGATGAATCAAGTGGAGCAGACGTGTTGGTCGATTGCAAAGAAACATGAGGCGTGCAGTGATGATTGGTTGATATTCGGCCTGACGATATTTCAGGAGAAGATTCCTTCCCATCCCATCACATTAGCCCACATACAAAGGATGACCAACTCAACAAAACCTACATTTGAAATTTACTGCTTGATGAGCTCAAATTTAGGGCTTAAAAGACCAAGATTTACCTTTAAAAAGACTCGGCCAAAAAAAGCTGCCCTGCTACGTCATTGGAAACCCAACAGTTACTTTGAGGGACCGCAGAGAGAAACACCCCTTAAATTATCAACATTTACCCTCGCCAAAGGAGAGAACACGGCATTTGGGTCCGTTGGTCTGTTTGTTTGTTTGTCAACACAGAAATTGTTAACAAAGGCCTAAAGCACCACCTTGTGGTAGCCAGGAGTATGCTTCACTTTTTGTCAACCGAGTCCCTTCATAAAGTTTGTACTGTAAAATTAGAATGTGAGTACTTCGATAAAGTTTGTACTGCACAATTAGAATGTGGGTATGTAGACAAAGTATGTACTGTAAAATTATTAGGTGAGTGCGTCTTTAATGTATGTACTGTACAATTAGAATGTGAGTACGTCGATAAAGTATGCACAATTAGCACATGAGTATGTCGATCAAGTATGTACAATTAGAATGTGTGTGTCTGTAATGTCTGTACTGTAAAATTAGAATGCGAGTACATCCATAAAGTATGTAAAATTAGAATGTGAGTACATCTATAAAGTATGTAAAATTAGAATGTGAGTACATCTATAAAGTATGTAAAATTAGAATGCGAGTGCTTCTGTAATGTAAGTCAAATTAGAATGTAAGTACGTCAATAAAGTATGTACAATTAGAATGTGAGTATTGTACGTCATTTAAGGATTCCAATTAGAATGTGAGGATGTCTATAAAGTATGGACAATTAGCACATGACTGTAAAGTATTCCAATTAGAATGTGAGTACTGTACGACTTTTAAGGATTCCAATTAGAATGTGAGGATATCTATAAAGTATGGACAATTAGCACATGACTATCTATATCTGTAAAGTATGTACAATTAGAACGTGAGTATGTCTATAAAGTATGTACAATTAGAACGTGAGTATGTCTGTAAGGTACGTACCATTAGCACATGATTATGTCGAAAGTATGTAAAATTAGAATGTGAGTACGTCCATAAAGTATGTACAATTAGGATGTGGGTATATCAATAAAGTATGTACAATTAGAACGTGAGTATGTCTGTAAAGTATGTACAATTAGAACGTGAGTACGTCTGTAAAGTATGTGCAATTAGAACATGATTATGTCCATAAAGTATGTACGATAAAACCACACAAAACAAGTTTGGATGAGGGTATGCAATGTTTGCTAATTTTTGTTGTTAAAATGTTTTTGTCTCTTTCTTCAGAGCCAAATTCTGGGGTACCTATCCATAACCCTGATCACTGCAACCATCCACATGACGATGGCTGATGACCTTCACCCAAACACACAACCAACACCTCCCCTTTCCCACAACCATCACCACCAGTATCTCCCAATCATCACTGCTCTTTTTCCCCAACCACCACCTTCCCACTTCCCCCAACCACCTTCTTCACCGAAAATTATTTAATAAATGAGATTTTCTTTTCAAGAGTAAAAAATAAAAACCTTGAGTTGTATTTGGAAAGTGTTACCTTTAAGTTGAACTTGGATCCAATTCTGTTGTTGTCCCAGGAACATTTTTCGTCTGTTACTCCATTTAATGTTTTCGAGTAAACAAACCTGGATGACACAAAGACAGACACAAAATACATAATGTGAAGGTGTATTTTTAAAGGGGTCACCATGTACCTCTCCGCATTGTGTATTCACTTGCATTCCAAGGAGAGGCATATCTTACACGGTTTAATTTTAAATTAGTTTATTTTGAGGACTTCACAATCAACCTGTGACAACACCATCAAAATGACAATAAGTGAGTACCTCTCCAAAGGGAGGGTCAATCAGCTTTGATTTGATTGAAATTGCAGGTCCTGCTGTTGCCAGACACAGACCCACCAGACTCGGTGTTATATTGGAAAGAGCATGTGCTGAGTCTGGGAGGTTGGTGGATCAAAACCCAGTTGAGTCCGAGCTTGTTGTTCTCCTCTTTCCAATATAAGGGGTGACGTCTGATGGCCCCAAACTTCTGCCCTGCCTTGATCACAATACTCCTTCACCTCTCTGTCTGTCCTCAATACTCTGTCCTCAGCCAACTCAGTCAATATAACAGTCTTCAAAAAAAGGTACGTGCTGATTCCTTGCTTGACGCTCAACAGTTTAAAAGTGATGGAGCATGGACAAACAACCATAGGTCGGCAAACATTGCACAGGCTTGATGGCCTCCAGACCTCCTCCATAATGGAATTTCGTTGTCAGGGAATTTATATTCTGTAAATGATGATTATAAAAATCTCGAAGAAGTAATGCTATTTTCAGGGGTTAACACAATATTTTTTCAGAAGGTTCTCCAATGAGTACCAGCGCCTCTCAGCTTTGTATGTATCTTACTCCTCTGGAAGTGTGAGTGCTCTCTCTATCAGAACGCTCCAGATAAGACACTCGCAAGCCGCTCTTTTTTTTGTTCCGGAGAATCCTGAACCTCCTTTCCTTCCTTTTCACTCACGCGTTCTCCTTCGATAAATTTGTTTTTTAATCTCATGTTATAAACTTACAATAGAACATAAATGATGTTGTTGTGATTTATAGACTTAATTTTGTAAATGTAAATTTTGAAATTACAGAATATCAATTATCAGAATAATCATGGAAGAATCTTACCTCGAGGCTTGATGAACTGAGAAAACATTCCATCAAAAACACTCTGTTGTGGAAGTTACACTTTTGACCTTTCTTAACATATTTGAAGTACAAATGAATTTATTTTACCGCACATGAGTACCTGCGTACCAGTTATGTGAACCCGTGGTGAAAGAAGCCAAAGGCAGTTTACTGGTCCACAGTGGCCATTTTCAACTCATGATGTAGGATCAGTAAAATTAGAGGTGCACGCTCACAGGTAGAATTTCCAGCTTAAAATTGTCTTCCAAAAAATGGAAGATGAGTTAATTATTTGGGATCCTGTCTGGTCACCTCTGACTTCATTGTATTTTATCTCTGATGTGCCTGTTTAACCAAATTGAATGAGTTGCACTCATTATACATTGATATGGATAAACCGAATGTTGCTATCTCAGGTGGTAAACAAAAACCACAACGTATCAAAACAACTTCTTCAATTTCTCACCACCTCACCGAGCTCTGAAGGTCGTGCTTTTCCAAGCTGCACTGGAACGGAGAACATCAGCCGTGATCAAAGGTCGGGGCCAAAGATGCAAAAAGCGGAAGTTTGAGTTGATCATCTAAGGAAGAGAGAAGGAGATGTTGGATGGAAAATGGAGGCCTGATGAATGTGGAGGCAGACAATGAGTAATTTGAAAGTGAAATGAAAAATGAAACAAAAAGGTGCCTCCTCCAAAACATGGTGGTGCCTTGTCAAGTCTGTCTCTCGAATATACTCCCACTCCACCTTGTGGACTTTGTGAAACTGTCAAAATCCAGAATTACTGCTCACCTCCACTCATTTACTTCTCTTTTTTCCCACGTGTGGAACCAACTTTTACATTCTCTTTGATCTTATTTTTTCCTCCATGTTTTCGAGAGAGCTGTTCTCCCCTTGCATTATCCCTTACCCCTCATTGTTTCCTGTATTTTTTCTCACTTTTCCCTGCTGTTGGTATTTCTAACGTTTCCTTTTGCTGTTCCTTTTGTGATGTTGCATCCTGATCCGTGCTGTGTTCTCGGTCTTCCACAAGCCTTGACTATGTATACCAAAAAAATTATGAAAAGATTGATGATGGAGTGGAGAAAAACGTGATGAAGAATTCACACATCAATGTATGAAATGCAAGTGAAAAACATCCCACCTTTCGAGTCCTGGACGGTTTTGCATGGACGCTTTGAAATAAAGATGAGCCTTCATAAGGTGTGTGCAGAAAAGCCAATGTCTCTGTTTGCTCAACTTCCATTTCTAAACGTGCCAGTGGGGGATAAAAACATTTTCATGATTTAAAATCAAAGGTTTTTCAAATTAATCAGCACGTACATTATGTCATTCAATCAGCAAACCAAATACAGAGATGTTGTATGCATGTCTTCCTGGTCTTGTGTTTCAATGTAAATTCATAAAACACATGATATTTGAATCTGGGGTGACAGAATTATGATGTAAAAGCTTGGCTGCATCATTTTCTGGGGGCACAGCTGTGCTGCTGATGCAATGCCCCTGCGACCAGCAGACTGGTACTCATTTTGCCGATCTTGGAAGGAAGACAGGCTGAGTCAACCCCAACTGGTGTTAATTCAACCAGATAATAGGAGCTTGAATTCAAGACCCAAAGATCTATAAGCCAACCACTTTACCCATGAAGCCAACACCAGGCCTATCTGAGAGGATGTCGGGATGGTTTGCCAAAAAGTATCCAAGCACTGGTTAAATAGTCACAATAAATTATCATGTGGAATCATCCCGAAATCCTTCTTTGCACCATTAACCACACACATGTAGGTTTTATCATCTTCTGGGATTTTCAGATTGACCATCGGCCAATAGTGTCACCGCGGGCCCACCATTTCACCCACCAGGAAAATTGACAGGTGCTGTCCTGCCTTCCATCCCTGGACCTTCGTTGCCCTCCACATAGGTATGCAGTTATGCTTACTTTGTGGAATCCTTCCAAGTTATGAAAATATCAAGTCTCTTCGAATCATGGACCTTCCCACTGTAAAATGTGGTCGATTCATGTTTAAACCAAGTATTGAGCTAAAACTAATTTTGAGTTCGGTTGTCTGAAGAGAAAAATAATAACCAAAAAGCATCCCGAAATGAAAAGCCCTTCCCCATGCACAGAGTACACAAAATAAACTTAAACTCAATATAAAGGGGGAGATAAACTACTTGACATAAACTCCAACGCCAAAAAAATTAACAAAAAAGGAGAGTAGACAGGAGGAAGGGGGGAGAGAGGTGAAGGGGGGAAGAATGTATTGAGTCATGTGTCGATAAAGTACTTTGAAGTGTTTTGAAAGAACAATTTTCTTCTTCATACTTTAAGGTTATCAAAAAAGAAATTACGAAAGAAGGCCTGTACACTTCTTAATTTTCCCTGTCGAGAAATATGCAGTTTGAAGAGACAGGGCCTCCATGTAATCAGCTTTCCCCCAGGCAACTGGAACCCAGAACTCATCTCCACAGCAATAAATAAACTAATGGTCTCACGCTTGAGGTGCTGCAGACTGATAAAGGCTATTTATAGCTATTATGACTTCGCCCATTGACATTTTGGCCCAATTATTCATGTTTTTCTCCATATTCTCATCATAAAGATTTAATGACAAAAGTTCAAATGATAAAAAAGTTATGGCCTGGACACACACATACATACACGCACGCATGCACGCACGCCCGCACGCACGCATGCACACGCACACGCACACACACACACACACACACACACACACACACACACACACACACACACACACACACACTTGCAAAACCCGGTCTCCCGCTGCCTATTGGGGAGGAGGGTGGGGGTGGAAAATTACAAACAGGCGTGCTTCGGCGCATGTTAACCATAACCTGACGTCATCTGACTACACCTTGGACATGCTGTTCAATATTCCATTTTATCTATCATTGGTATGTTCGGAATTCAACAACTAAAAAGGCTGTGATGAATCTCCCATTAACACTCTCCTCCGTCTCACTCCCTGAGTGTTGAGCTCAACCGGTATCCATACACCGCTTAATATTATTTCTTCCCATAAACAACTGTTTTGTTTTTAGCAATTTCACAAAGATTGGTATTCCCGTCAGGGAAGTGACAGATCTTACATTCTATTTATTCTAATTCTTCAAAAACAGCTGTTCAACACTAGAGTGTACGAGGTGCAGTGGGACACAAGAAGCACGTGGGCCACCATCTACTCCGCTTTATTGCGCGACCAGAAGTACACTCCTGCCGCCCCTAGCGGGCGAGGCATGATATACGAAAACCCAATCACGTGACACAGCACACTCCTGCCCTCGTAAAATGACCCGTTACACGATGAACGGACAATCACAACATGACCATCTGAAACCCATCAACACTCATAATCCTCCAAGTACCGCGGCCGCACCCTGACCCGCCTCGGACGGGCAGCGCCACCAGACAGCCCAGGCTCAGACGCCTCCCGGCTCGGCCGAGGTGACACCCTCGCCGGACTCGCACCTTCCGCAACACCAGCCATCCCCGACCGCCCAGCCTGCTCGACGTCCCCGGGTAGGACGGCATCAGGCGAAGACCCCCTTGGCGTCGGCCCAACCAGCCCCGGCGACACAACGTCAGGTGCCGGCGATACTACCGGTGGGGGTCCCGCATCGTTCGGCCCGGGGAGGTGTGGGGGGTGACGCTGAACAGCGATCATGCATTTGGTCCACGTGCCGCTTCCACACATCCCCACCATCAGTCCGCACCATGCAATTCGCCAGCCCCAGCACCACAGAGACCACCGCCGGCACCCATTTGGAACCGTGGAAATAATCGCGTACCATTACCCGCTGCCCCACCTCGAAGGTGCGCAGCCGCGTCGGACGCGACATTGCCCCACTCCCCGACCCTCCAGGTCGCAGCAAATCCAGCCTGGACCGCAAAGCCCATCCATAGAGACGAATGGCAGGCGAATCACCCGTGACAGGATGAACTGCGTTCCTGTAATGGAGCAAAAAGACATCGACCACCGCCTGCACATGTGCAACACCCCCCTGCGCAAAGCCCGTTTCAACATCTTAACAAACGACTCAGCTTGCCCATTCGTCTCAGGATGATACGGTGCGGACCTCAGATGTCGAATACCATTCTGGCGCATAAACTCATCAAATACACCCGCGATGAACTGCGGACCATTATCAGAGACCAGGATCTCCGGCAACCCTTTATTGGCAAAGATCGTCCGCAGTTTCTCTACTGTAATGTTTGCTGATGTATGCTGCATTACTACAACCTCCGGCCATTTAGAGAATGCATCGATCACAATCAAAAACATTTTGCCATTAACCGGTCCCGCAAAATCTACATGGACCCTCTGCCAAGCTCGGTCTGGCACAGGCCAGAGACCCGAAGCTCGACGCGGGTTATCAGCATCAGTCTGGCACGTGGCGCAACGCTTAACCAACTGCTCAATGTCTTTGTCCAACCCCGGCCACCACAACAGGCTACGAGCAAGACTCTTGGTCTTCACGATGCCAAGGTGACTGACATGCAGTTCATCCAAACACTGCTGCCTGAACTTCGGTGGAATCACGGTCCTCATTCCCCACATTACGCACCGTTGGACCAACGACAGCTCCGCTGCGCGTGACGTGAAAGGTTGAAATGCCGGTGTCGAAGGCAGATCGCTCCAATTCCCCGTAGAAATCACCTGGACGACACGGGCAAGCACCGGATCACGAGCCGATTCCACCGCGACCTGCCTGGCCGTGACCGGCCCACTTTGGACCTGGCCCAGCGCGAACACATCGACCCGGTCACTCAACTCAGACGCAGCTGGACCCTCCGCACACGGCAAGCGTGAGAGCCCGTCGCAGTTAGCATGCTTCTCGGTGCTTCGGAACTGAATATCATAATCGTAAGCACCCAGAAACAGACACCACCGCTGTATTCGCACGGCTGCTACCACCGGCACCCCGCGTTCGGGTCTCAGGGTGAATTGAAGCGGTTTGTGATCCGTCTGCAAAGTGAAATGCCGCCCCAGCAGATATTGATGAAACCTCCGCACACCCCAGATGAGGCTGAGAGCCTCACGCTCAATCTGGGCATATCCGCGCTCTGCTGTGGACAGGGTCCGGGATGCAAAACAAACAGGCCGCTCGGAACCATCGTCCATCCTGTGGGAGAGCACTGCCTCGATGCCATATGCAGAGCTGTCGCATGCCAATAGGAGTGGACGCGCAGGCTCGTAGTGCACGAGGACCGTATCCTCTGTGAGCAGCCGCTTGACGCGGTCGAACGACGCCTGGTGTGCAGGCCCCCAAGCCCAGCGCTCGTCCTTCTTGAGCAACCGCATTAACGGCGCAAGTTGTGAGCTGAGCCCGCGCACGAACCTTTGGTAATACTGGGCCATACCAATGAACGAGCGCAGCTGCGTCTTGTCGCGAGGCGGTGGCATGTGTTGAATCGCTTCCACCTTCCGAGGACCTTTCAACAGCCCCTCCGGCGTGATGATGTGCCCGAGGTATTCCAAGCGCTGCTTGAAGAACGCGCACTTGTCCCTGTTCAAGCGCAGACCGCACGCTTCTAGCTTTGTCAGCACTTGGGCAATGTTCTCAAGATGCTCGTCCGCCGTTTTCCCCGCAATGAGCACATCGTCCAGGTAGGTCTGAGCGGGCAGGCCAATGCAAACCTGATCCATGGCTTTCTGCCACAAAGCTGGGGCCGAAGCAATCCCAAAACAGAGTCAGGTATATCGATAGAGTCCTTGACACGTGGTGATTGTCAAAAGCTCGCTACTCCCGGGATCCATCGGCAGGTGAAAATATGCATCACGCAGGTCGAGCTTCGTGAAGTATTGACTCCCCGCCAATCGCGCATATATTTCATCGATTGACGGCAATGGATATTGCTCCACGCTGAGCCCCGGGTTAACCGTGGATTTGAAGTCCCCGCACAATCGGACGTCTCCATTCCGTTTCAGCACCGTGACAACCGGGGTGGCCCAATCTGAGCACGACACCCGTTCGATCACTCCACAGGCCTCCAGCCTATCCAGTTCACCCTTGACCTTGTCCCGCAGGGCATACGGCACCGGACGCGGTTTACAAAACCGAGGAACCACCCCCTCCTTCAAGAAGAGTTTCGCCTCCATGCCCTTGAGTTTCCCAAGGTCGTTGCTAAACAACCCTTGATGTCTTTGAAGAATCTCCTCCAACTGATCCTCCCACTGGCTCGGCATGGGTTGCACAAGGTGAACTGCGGCCCAGTCTAGCCTGATGCAGGCCATCCAATCTCGGCCGAGGAGAGACTGCCCGCTCCCCCGCACAACGTACACCCGAAGCGTGGCGACCTGGCCTTGGTACCGCACAGACACGTCTGCCATCCCGACTGGCGTTATCTTCTCGCGGGTGTACGTGAACAGCGTGAGGTTTGACCTGATAAGCCTCAAGCCGTTGAGTCTACGCGCGGTCTATTCGCCGATGAGCGACACCGCTGCTCCCGTATCGACCTGGAACGTGATCAGCGTTTCGTTCACTTCGACTTCCACCGTCATCGGGCGCGCCGTCGCCGGGCCAATTGAAAACAGGCTCAACAACGGCCGCTGGTTCCGCCCCGAGTCGCCTCGCATATCGCTGTCCATGACCTTAACGGTGGCCGGCGCCCCACGGCACACACGCGCCAAATGACCCACCTTGTGACAATTCAAACACACGTTGCCTTTACACGGGCATGCACGGCGCAGGTGTCGACCTCCACATCCCAAGCATGTCCGGGGGGTCACCCCGCCGCACGCGCGGCCGCGCGGCGACGTCCGACCCGCATCAAAGGTCGTGCGCGCGTCCCGGGGTGCTCGCGACCCCGCGTGGCCGGTGATGGCTCGAACATCCCCGCGAGTCTGCTCGACCGCCGTAGCCGTGCTGACCGCCGAGTCGAATGTAATGGCTTCATCCTTCAGCCATAAAACCGCTGAAACCATCTTCGCATCTCGTAAACCAGCAATAAAACGATCTCTGAGCCGAGCTGGCCGCTCCCCCGCCGTGAACTTGCAGGCCACGGAAGAACGCTTAATCCGCGCCACGAACTCAGCGATGCGTTCCTCAGCCCCTTTCGAGAGGCGATCGAACTGGAATCGAGCGAGCTGCAATGACTTCTCCGGCGCCATGTGTGCTTTGATTTTCTCCACAATGTCCCGAAACGACAGCTCGTCATCCCGGGGCCTGTTCGGTGCCACTAAATCACCCAGCAGCCGATAATGCTCCGGCGAAAGCGAAGCGAGCAAGATCGACTTCTGCTTGCTCTCGTCGACCACATCGTTCGCGTGGAAATAGCATTCCAATTGCTCCGAAAACAATTCGAAGTCGTCCCCATCGAAAACGGGCATAAGTCCGTATTCAACCATCCTCGTCAGCCAACTAGAGTGTACGAGGTGCAGTGGGACGCAAGAAGCACGCGGGCCACCATCTACTCCGCTTTATTGCGCGACCAGAAGTACACTCCTGCCGCCCCTAGCGGGCGAGGCATGATATACGAAAACCCAATCACGTGACACAGCACAAACCCCACCTCTTATCTTCCCCCATCGAAAACCTCGATCTTTTCTACCCCCATAAATCCACTCCAAACCCACCTCCTTCAAATTCCCTGCTTTCATTCCCAAAAATCCCTGTAGTGTCCATCTTGTTTACCCCGTGTTCCCCGCCCATCCCTCTCCCTTCCACAGATCTCCTAATGTCTCTGTAACCCACTTTTTTGTCTTTTCCTCTGCCACCCCTCTTGTCTCATGCCCCCTTGCTGTGCGTTGTGTGTTAGCTCTCATACGAGCTTCGACAATGGATACAAAAAAAAATGATCTCACTGCTGTTCCTTTTGGGGAAAATTCCTTTTCAAACAAGTTTTCTTTTCCTTCAAATGTACTCACTGTTTCTTTTCGATGTACTCACTGCTTGCTCAATATACATGAATTATAATCAATTCCTTTGGTTCAGTTATTGAAAAGTATATAATCACATTGTCTTAAATCAAAGTATATTTACCGGGACCTGTAACCTAATGTTTTATCTCCCACTCTCTTTGTACCTCTCCTCCACTCCCTCCCTGTCTGCTTATTTCACAACCTTTTAACCAGTGAAATGCCTTTCCCATGTGAAACCAGTCTCACCAAGGCCAGCTGAAGGTCATCATGACCAAACTCCCCTCTCTTTGCTTTGTTCTCCCAAGCACCTCCACTCCAGCAAGACATATTAATATATATATATATATATATATATATATATATATATATATATATATATATATATATATATATATATATTGGAAAAATGTAAGCTTACTTTAGTACAAATAATTGTGGATGTTACCACATCTGAGTGTTTTGGACTCCGTGGTACCGCGTAATAAATGTTCTGTGATCAAATGTACTTTCCTTGTGGACAGGGGATTACTTGTGTATTGCAAAATTGAGGAATAGTCTTTCCACTGTGTCTTCATAAATTTCACAACAAATTTTGGTGCCGTGACTAGATGTACGGAATCCCTGGAGGCAGTCCATGGTCCGGATGAACGGCGAACGCTTGAGCATTGCAGACGAGAAGGTAAGCGCAGAGCGTTTGCCCAATCCCTGATGGCGGGCCTGTCCTTAGCGGGTAACGTGCATCGACAAAGGAAAGTACATGTCAGATAATTTTTATTGATAGGCCTGAGGGGATCCTGCAGTTACAGACCGCTTCAGCCTATGGGGCTAACAGAGATCAGGGATCTCTTCACGGGGAGTTTGAGTCTCCGCCGTACCTTGAGCGAGTTCATTACTCGGCTCACTGTGCTGCACTCGGTACAGCAGGAAGAGAGGAAAAGGCCATTCCCCTCTGGCCAAACAAAAAGGGGGGGTTGGAGTCCCACCTCCGCAAAGAGAGGGGTTCGAGACCCAGCTCGCTGTGTGGTAAAGTGTAATTGTGTGTGAGGGGTATGTGATTCAAACTAACAGTACTATATAGTTGCTTTATTACAGTGCTGGCCAGCATTTGTTGTATTATCACTATATTGAAGTGCATATTTCATGGTATTTGTGACCTGGTAATGATTTGCAGGATGGGAAATACTGTTGGAAATAGTGATGAGATTGGGTATACCGAAGCAACCTGTCCCAGGCCATGCAGAGGGACATGCGTGAGATATATGTTCGATAAATACGGACCTGATTCTGTGAGAGACGTTGCAAATTGGTGCGGGTGGACGATGAAGAGTAAATTGCCTTTTCCTGAGAATGGTACTTTTGATCGGGACTGTTTGAACCACCGAAGGAAAGTGTTGGAGGAAAAAGGAAAGGACAAAAAGACTTCAAGGCACGTACATTGGGGAGCGTATATGGACTGGATGGAGGTGTTTTGGGATCGGGTCGAGAAAACACGGCTGTTAAACCGAAAGGGTCAGCTGGACCAGGTGACCATGCAGATGCCCGTGAGACTTGAAAATAAATCGAAAAAGAAACAGCGAGCAGCACCTGTAAAGTTTGGGGATGATGGGGAGGAGTCGGATAGGTGGCCTGACCCTTTTCCAGACATAGGCCAACGGCGCCGCCGCTCGAGCACGAAGAACCGGGCGCAGCGGGCGCAGAGGACGAGGATGGCACAGGAAAGGAAACGCATCAAAGAGGAGCCACTGGAGGAGTACCGAAAGAGGAGATTATGGAGAGCGTTGAGAGGAAACCTCCTGCGACACAACGACAAGAGAGGGCTCTTCTTGGCTCCTCCATCCTCCAGATGCGTGCAAGCAATATATCGGCCATGGGGTTCTGAGTTATGGGCCATTGCAAACAAGATGCTGAAGATTCGAGAGGATCCGCAAAAGTTTTGAGAGTTGCGTGTGATTGTGGAATGCCATCAGCCGACTTCTGTGGACATGAATATTTTGTTGAAATTGATTGTGCCCGAGGGGTTACTCCGACAATTTAAACAGGTAGCGGGATGGCCAAGTGAAGCGCCCAGAACCCGAGACAAGCTCCAAGAACATGTCAACAAGCTCAATGACACCGTGACAGAGGTCGCCCCACTTAAGACAGATTGGGGGAAAATACAAGCGTGCAAACAACGCTCATCCGAAGATCCGTTGGATTACCAAGAGCGGTCGCGGAGTGTATATCAGCGTCACTCTGGATTAAAAGACGAGGAAGGCGTCCCGTTCGCTCATGCATTTATCAGCGGTTTGGCAGCAAAATTGCAGAATGCGGGCAAGCGAGTGTGTATCGGCTGGGAATCCAAAGATGCGAAGGAACTGATGCCCTATACAACCCATTGCAGTTCATTGTTGAACAGCATTATACTGAGACGGAGGCTAAACTGATGCCAACCCAGGTAAATGGGCCAGGAACACGGGCAAGTGGGAGAAATGTGAGTTTTATACACACTGGTGCGGGTTGAGCCGTAACCGTGGCTGACCACAAAACCGAGATCTGCACAAAGAGGTCTGTCGTGCGTGTGGGCAAACGGGTCACTGGGCAAGGGAGTGCCCGAACGTCAGAAATGGTCCGACTTATGGCACGAACAGACCGGCAGGAGAAAGGCGACTGGTGCAACCAAACAAAGACCGAGGTGCAAATTCCCATCAGCAGGACGGATGGGGAACACAGGCCGAGCGAGCTGCTTCATTTCCACCCTCGAGCTCATTTCCACCACCTCCGCCCCATAACACATTAGCTTTATGACAGAGAACGGAAGGGACCTCATCTGAATGACCGTTGCTGACTTCAAAACCGCATGACGAACCGAGACTGACTTTGACAATCGAAGGCCGAGAGATTCCTTTCCTGGTGGACACAGGGGCAACTACATCTACGATCAGAAAAAGTGACTTTCCCAACGCACCTTTATCGCAGGAACAAGTAAAGGTTGAAGGAGTATCAGGCGTTGCCATGGCGATCCCACTGTCTGGACAACTACGGGTAGAGATTGGGCCTTTGTCGGCACAACATGCATTTTTGATGGCAACTGACACGCCATTTAATCTGTTGGGAAGACATCTATTATGTAAGCTGAATTGTACAGTGAAATGTACCCCTGATGGAGTGTACTTGGATATGCCTCACCAATCGCATATAACCATGCTGAATCGATTGCAGGAAAATACAGAGAATCTTGTGTACCAGTGGACTGTGACGGATTGTGAAGCATCTAACCATTTGCAGATGTGCGTGTCCGATTTGAAGAGGAGCGTATCGGAGGTGTGCGACTGGGTAGGTCAGCATCACATTGACGCGAACAGGGTGCAGACTCGATTACATTGCATTGCAGATTACGACGTTAAGGGAAAAGATAACGTCTATGCGAGAGAAACAATTTCGAAATCACACCAGAGTTATGACATAACATTGGGGACAATGTTGATTGGGAAGCAAGGGATTGGCCTGGAGGTGCATCTGACGCAGGAGCAATTGAAACTGTGGAATCAACTGTCCAGTGTTACACCACATGTTACCTTAGCAATTGCGAGAGATTACCAAACAACGGACGAAGAGCACATGGTAACCCATCGAAAAAGGGCACCGGAAACAACTTTGGGAGGGTCCAGCCAAGCAAAGGGACTATGGAAGATCGGGGCAGATGGATATTGTTGGTCAGGCTGTGGTGGGACTGAAAAGGCTGTGTTTGAGATGGTTGATCTCTCAGAAACAGCGGGGTCAGAGAAATTACCTGGACTGCTGGAGCAGGTCCCGACTTGTCTGTGGACAACACAAGCTAACGACGTGGGTCGAATTATAAGCATGCACACAGTAAGGATCAATATAGATACATCAAAGAAGCTGCCTTGCAAACCGCAATACCCATTGCGTCCATAAGCGGAAGCAGGGACAGCTCCCGAATTGGAAGTGCTATTGAAGCAAGGAACGATTATTCCCACAGTCAGTCAATGCAATTCGCCGATCTTGCCAGTGTGAAAACCCCGGAAAGTCGACGTGGAGGTTTGTCCAGGACCTGAGGGCGGTGAATGAGGCTGTGATCCCCGCCTACCCCATCGTAACAAATCCAGCTTCCATTCTAGCAAGTATCCCAAGTAACACCACCCATTTCACTGTAATTGATCTTTGTTCAGCTTTTTGTAGTGTTCCGATAACCCCTGAGTCGCAATTCCTTTTTGCGTTCACGTATCAAGGAAGACAATATACTTGGAGTGTGTTTCCACAAGGATACACCGAGAGCTCTACTTTGTTTTCCCGATCATTGAAAGACGACTGAGATGACATAGTTTTTCCCAGCGGATCCACATTGATCCAATATGTTGACGACCTGCTGATCTGTTCAACATCAAAGGAAGCATGTGAACAAGATACTTTGATGCTGTTGGGGCCTTCGCAGAGAAGGGACACAAAGCCTCGAAAGCCAAATTGCATTTTTGCCAGGAGGAGGTAAAATATTTGGGACACATTTTGAAGAGAGATACCAGACGTGTCTCTCCGAAGCGTATGTCTGCAATATTAACACTGCCCAAGCCAACTACCGCTAAACAGATGAGGTCTTTTCTCGGGCCGACAGGCTATTGCAGGCAGTGGATACCTGACTATGCGGCGTCAGTACGCCCCCTGCTGGAAATTGGTATGGTGAGCGCGCCCAATCCGCTGACATGGACGCAAGAAGAAGACGTGGCTTTTGTGACACTCAAGCAAGCTCTGTCATCTGCTCCTGCTTTGGGTATACCGAACTGTGAAAAACCTTTCCATTTGTACGCAAATGAGAGTCGGTGCTTCGCGCAATCGGTGCTGGCTCAGAAGCACGGTGATAAGTTACGGCCCGTCGCCTATTACAGTACTAAATTGGATCCGCTGGTGCAAGGATTCCCATCCTGTTTAAGGGCAGTGGCAGCCGCTTCGCTCGCAGTGCAGGCGACAGAACCACTCGACGCGGGACACACTTTGATTCTCATGGTGCCGCACGCAGTCACCGCCGTGCTGTTAAAAACAAAAACTCAACACCTGTCGGCCTCGCAGGCAACGACATGCGAACTCTCACTCACAGCTCCACCGAACATTACGATAAAAAGGTGCACGCCATTGAATCCTGCTCGTTTCCTGCGGTAGAACTTGATGGAGATCCTCATGATTGTGAGGAGGTGATCGTACACACATGTCTACCGCATCCTGATTTGAGAAACACGACAATCCAAAATTCTGAGTTGATTCTGTATGTCAACGGTGCATCGTCGCGGGCACCAGATGGATCACTATTAACAGGCTATGCAGTTTGCTCTGATCACGAAGTAATCAAAAAGGGAAGATTGGCTGTGAACTGCTCTGCACAGCAAGCAGAGCTGTTGGCCCTTACTCGTGAATGCTGGCTCTCAGAAGGCCAAATAGTGACAATTTTCACCGATTCAGGCCATACATTTGGCGCTGTACACGAATTCGGAGCCCTCGGGCACGAAAGGGGGTTTATAACAACATCGGGTGCGCGGGTGAAGAATGGTACATGGATTGCTAACCTGCTGAAGGCTATACTTCTGTCTCACCAAATTGCAGTGGTCAAATGTGATGCCCACACGGGCGGATCTGATGATGTCTCTCGGGGAAATGCAAGGGCACATGAAGCTGCCAAGGCCACCACTGCCGATGCCCGATTGGTATCACAATGTGTATTAACAGCAGCGGCAACGCCAACCCTTGACGACGTGAACACTTTACAAGCAGCTGTAAGCACCACAGAAAGGGATTTGTGGATAATGACTGGATGTATATTCGATAATGGATCCAAACTATGGAGATCACCTGATGGTCGAGTGGTGGCACCAAAAGCTCTGCGACAATGACTCGCTCGATTTGCACATGGGGCCGGGCATAACAGTAAAGGGGGGATGTGTGCTTCTTTTGGGAAGCAATAGTTTTCCCCGGGCTTTAGTCCAATTGCAGAACAGTATTGTTTGACCTGTCACGTTTGCCAAGAGCACAATCCAACAAGGGGGGTACAAATGGCCCCAGGCAGCCATCCAGTACCTTTTGGGCCATTTGTTCATATCCAGATTGATTTCATCCAACTACCAAAGTGCTTTGGATTTGAGTTTGTTTTGGTCATCGTAGATTTATTCATCAAGTGGGTTGAAGCTTACCCCTGTAGAAGAGCAGATGCCATTACTGTGGTTAAACTGTTGATGAAGGATTTTGTCTGTACGTTTGGGATACCCTGTAGGAACTCAAGCGATCAGGGAAGCCATTTTTCAGCCGAGGTGGCGAAGGAGATGTGTCGGGTTTTGCAAATCAAGCAACATCTCAACTGCCCTAACCATCCACAATCTGCGGGGGCAGTGGAGAAGTACAATGGTTTTCTAAAGAATAAACTGGCCAACATTTGTGAACAGACTGGATTTAAATGGCCAGATGCACTGCCCATTGCCCTCATGACTATGAGATCTACCGCGAATCGGAAAACTGGCTCATCCCCGCATGAGATTCTCATGGGAAGACCTATGAGACTACCGCACTCACCTCCATTAACTGTAAAAGAAATGAACGTGCAGCAAATGGACGAAACATTGCTAGCTTTCTGTGTCTCCCTGAATCATGCTGTGAGGACCTTCTATGCGCAGGTGAAGGAAGCCTTGCCTGAGCCTGCCACGTCTGCTCACCACAACTTCAAGCCGGGGGACCTGGTTTATGTAAGGATTTACAAAAGAAAGAACTCTCTTCAAGCGCGATGGTGCGGGCCATTCCTGATACTACTAACTACCCACACAGCTGTGAAGTGTAAAGGGAGAGCAACATGGATTCACGCCACACACTGCAAGCTGGCACGTGGCCAGAAGGAGCCCGAGGAGAACGTTGCTTCCTGATGGCTTTGATGATTCTTTTTATTGCAGGGTTATTTGTGATACTGGCTGCAGTTTGTGCATTGTGGACATGGTCGGTCAGGCCGATAAGTACGACTCGTGATCAAAGTCATTTGTATGTTCCCCAGCCAAGTGCCTGTCACACAGCCCGCCGAGCTAACCACACAGCACCCAGAGACAAGAGAAGCTTAACGGGTAAAATGGAAGCAGATGAGGGATCAAACAGAACGGAGTTGCAGAGGAGTGTCGGAGCACCCTTGCACCCACAGGGACTCCATGGGATAAATACAAATCTGGCTCTTTCTCGTAACCACGCTAAGGTTTTTAATAAAACTAATTGCTGGGTCTGCACTAAAATACCTCACTCAGCAGTAACCGGGATACCTCTGTTGGCAATACCATTTGATCTCAGTGAGTGGTGTGGATACTGGGTTAAGTGGAAGGAATGGAATGAACAGGATTATAACACTAAGGACCACATCGTTACTGAGAGGGACGAGAATTGCCCGCGGCAACGGAACTTCAGTAACTGGTTTTGGGCAAGTTTTAACTTGAGTAAGATACCTCCTTATTTTGCGTTGGAACAAGCGAAGCGAAAAACCGAATCAATGCTTGGTGCATGAGGCATGGGGAGAAAGAATTTTAGGAAAATCTGAATGCAGTAACTATGTCAAAAACATCACACGATGGGACCACAAGGAGCTTTAAATAATACCTATTTTGTGTGCGGAAACCGAGCCTATCCATGGCTTCCAGTTAACTGGACCGGATCATGTTATTTGTCATTCATTTTGCCGCACATGCGCCTGCTAAATATGTCACCTTTTGAGCATTTGAAACGGGGTAAACGGAGTTTTACATCAACTGAATTGTTCTTCATGATTCTCATTCCTCATTCTATGTGTGTCTGTGGGGCTGGCAGAGTTAGCCGCCTCGCTCGAGTCGCTTGCAAATAAAACTGCCTTGGGCATGGTCGGTATTAATTCAGAGGTGGTCGCCCTGCGCACGGTCGCGATGCAAAACCGAGTTGTCCTTGATGTCAGCCTCGCAGCTCAGGGTGGAACATGTGCGTTAATTGAATCTGAATGTTGCACATATTTCCCCGCTAACTCAGAGTACCACCACCGTCCTTGATGTTTCCGGTGGATGTCTTGGAACTCAACGGATGGCACAGAATAATTTTGTCTCTCAAGGGACACTGGACCAACGGGAGTGTGGAGGGAGAGTCACAGGGCCAGGCTGAATGGCAGAGCTGAGCTGTTCAGGGAACTAAGGCGTAAAACTGTACGTGTGCGAAGGGTGCACAAGGAGGCCTATGTGTGAGGAATCTGTGAGGGGGTAGAGCATCACCTGTGGTCAAGTGATACTCATCCTGCTTACAGGAGAATTCGCACATTGTGTTCATCATAGCCCATCCTTCGGTGCACTGCAGTTAGAGCAGAGGGCGGGAGGCTCTTGACAGAGGAGTCTGAAGTGAAGGCCCGCTGGGCTGGCTTTGAGCGGTTGTACCAGGCTGATCCACCAGCTGTCGAGTTGGAAGTCAGGAGTGTTACAATAACAGTTGCTGACCCTCCAATCAACTGTGGTCCACCTTCGCTTGTGGAAACACAGGCTGTGGTGAACCGGTATAAATGGGGTAATGCTCCAGGGATCTGTGGCATCCATGCTGAACTTCTCAAGGTGAGTGGACATGCTGCACTCGTGTCGTTGCATGATGTTCTGTGCTCTGCCTGGAACACAGGCATCATCCCAACTGACTGGAAGAGGGGCCTTGTTGTCCCTCTCTGGAAAGGGAAGGGTGATCGCCAAGACTGCAACAACAACCGGGGGCGCCGCTCTCAGTGCAGTGACGCTGTTCTCAGTGCCGGGCAAGGTCTTTGCTCAGACAATTATTGATAGGGTTCGCCACCATCTGCTTGGGCACCAGCATCCAGAGCAGTCAGGCTTTACATCAAAGAGGTCAACGATTGACCGTATGCTTGCTCTTCGGGTCCTCACCGAATGCAGACAAGAGTTTCGACAGGGGCTGCTTGCAGTCTATGTTGATCTCTGAAAAGCGTTTGATTCAGTGAATCGGGATGCCCTCTGGAGGATTCTTGGTCTTCGTGGGGTGCCACCAAAACTGATCGATCTGATGTCTGAACTATACTCTGGTACGGAGAGTGCTGTGAGATGTGGTGGTACCATCTCTGACTTATTTCCAGTTTTTTCTGGAGTTTACCAGGGGGTGTACTGGCCCCCACACTTTTCAGCACTTGTATGGACTGGATTCTAAGGAGGATGTCGGAGAGATCAAGCTGCAGTGCATCGTTTGGGAATGTCAAGATCACTGACCTTGATTTTGCAGATGATGCAGTCATCTTTGCGGAGACTTTAGATATCCTTTTGGGGACCCTCGAGGTGCTGAATGAGGAGTTGGGGCCCCTGGGATAACGGGTTTCCTGGCTCAAACCTAAGATCCAGGCTTTCAATGACATCTTGGATGCTGCTGTCCTGTCTGTGCCTGTTTGTGGTGAGGATGTTGAGGTCATGGAGGGATTCCCTTTCCTTGTCAGTGATATTCATGTTTCTGCTGGCTGTGAGTCAGGGGTCAATAGACGTCTGGGTCAGGCCTGGGGAGTCATTGATTCACTGGATAATGGGTTGTGGTGCTGCCAGTTCCTGTGCGGGAGGAAAAAGTCCAAGTCTTCAGGTCCTTGGTGCTTCCAGTCTTGCTCTATGGATGTGAGACTTGGACTCTCACAAAGGATCTGAGAGGGAGACTTAATTTCTTTGGTACCAGATCTCTTCGGAGAATCCTTGCGTATGGCTGGTCGGACTTTGTTTCCAACGAGCGGTTGCTGAGAGAGACTCAAATGAGATTTGTTACCTGCATAGTCCGTGAGCGTCAGCTGCGGCTATATGGACATGTGACTCGTTTTTCTGATGCTGATCCTGCGCACCAGATTCTCTCAGCGAGGGAGTCTCATGAGTGGAGGAGGCCAATTGGCCGACCAAGTGCCTCCTGGTTACAGCTGGTTGATCGGCATCTCAAGGCGATGGGGATGGGTCAGGCATCTGCCTTGGGGATGGCCAGGACGCCCCTGGAGTACCGGCGGAAAGTGGACACAGCGACGCGCTGCTCTGGCGCATGCTCACACAACTGACCTGACGTGACTCTGCCATTAAAGACAGGTCCGTGGTCTGTGTTTTCCATTGCCTCTTTTCTGGTCATGCACCCTCTTCTCTTTCCGTGCTTTGTCCCATCCCACCCCCCCATCCCCCGACAACTTTCTGCAGAACACATGTGGTCCACCATCAACCCCCTTCATCGTTATCTGCCTCCCTTGTTTGTCCATCTCCGTCTATTTTCTCCCTCCACACTGCCGTCGGTATTTCCCCCTTCTCCAACTGCTGGTCCTTTTGTTATGGTGTGTCCTGGTCCGTTCTCTGTTCTTGCTCTTCTACAAGCCTTGACGACTTAAACAAAAAACAATACAGGAATGTAAGTACGTCAATCAGCAACAAAGAAGCCACGACACTTACCTGTTGCATCCTCACCAACACTGCTGGTGTCCATACATTCATCTCTGCTGAGGGAAAGTTGAGTCTTGAATAATGCTTCTAAACTCTCCAACGCAGGCGTCCTCGAACAATCGGCCTCAAAATGCACACTCTGAGGTGAGTGGAGAAGATTTCACAACATGTTACACAAGAACATTTTGCGATCTGTTTAGATGTGGTTTTCGTTTGTTTGAGGTGTATTGTGCTTCAAATTAATCACAAGGTACAAGATGATGGAAACCACGAAGCCACGAACATGATAAACATGGTTTAATTTTGGTTCTCTTTCATGGCACGGACACACTGATGCAGTGTTTTGTTTGGAATGTTTTCTTTCATTAATCTTCAACATCTTATCCCATTCATTGGCTGCACACACAGAGAGGAACACAGGCTGAGTGAATCACGTGGTGTGGGCATGTTGGTCTGATGTGAGGAACATGAGGTGTGCAGTGCTGACTGGTTGGCACAATGGCCTGACTTTAATTTGGGGGGTCGTGGGGGTGGGGGGAGATTGATTACCACGCCCTCATAATACCACAAGCAAAACACGAAGGCTGATGAACAAAACAAAACCGAAATTTCCCATTTACTGCTTGTTGGGGTCCAATTAAGGGCTTGGAAGACCAAAGTGGTTGCACCTCAATAGAGACTCAGTGAATAAAAACTGTCCCCACCAGGATGGAGGAAACCCAGCAGGACCTTCAAAGGATTGCAGAGAGAACCTGTTCTTCTTCAATCACCGATATGTGTTTAAATGGTTTTGTCTCTTACCCAAGGTTCAAATCCCAAGACCCCATCAACAACCCCAATCACTGTGACCGCCCACATGACGATGGCTGTTTGCCGTTTACCTCCACCAGAACACACAACTACCAATGCTCCTTCCCACACCCACCAGTTTCTCCAGATCATTACCAACCCCATCCCACACCCACCACTGTGATGAACACTCAACCACAACCACCCCTATCCCCCACCACTATCACATGCTTTTCTGCCTATCTCCCTCCTCTACTCTAAATGGATGAGGGGTGTGTGTGTGTGTGTGTGTGTGTGTGTGTGTGTGTGTGTGTGTGTGTGTGTGTGTGTGTGTGTGTGTGTGATGCTTTTTACCTCTGCTACAAAAAGGTGAAAGAGGTTATATTTTCACCCCTTTCTGTTTGTTTGTTTGTTTGATTGTTTGCCTGTGTGGACGGATCCGGATTAAATTTTGTGGACAGGTTGGATGTGTGACGAGGATGAACTGATCAGATTTTGGTGAAGATATGAATCCGGATCCGACGACGAGAATTTTTAAAGTGATTCTTCACCATTGAGAGATAAGGTGAAAAATGATATATAGCACGACATCTGAAAACGTTGTGGACAGATTTGGACGAAACTTGGTGGACACATTAGGCATGTGACAAGGAAGAATTGCTTCGATTTTGGTGAAGATCTTCATCCGGATCGAGATACGCGACTTATTGAATTTTTGAAGTGATTCTTCGCCATTCAGAGATTGAGCCAAAAAACGATATCGCACTGTTTAGCATGATAGTTCAAAATTTTTATGACATCATTGGTGCCTTCGTTATGACATCATAATTGCACATGTAGAACGCGACATCCAATGAGGATGAAAATTTTTGAGGGTCACCTCGGGATAAAATGGTCCACAAAAAATTTTTTCATGACTTCTTATGGTCACGTGATTCGGCAACCATATTGTTTGATTCAAAAAACCTTCAAAAATCTTTTTCTCTGAAATGGCTGAACCAGTCAACACTGCCAGCATTTTTGAAGTGGAAGTTCTAACGATTTCTCTCCGTAATTCTGCAACACATCAGTACACAAACGCCACGCAAAATACACCAAGGACAACTGCCCAAACACCACACAAAAGAAGTCCTGGCGAGGCACTACAACCTCTCATAGCTCTTTTTCTTGTTCCTCTTTTCCCGCTTGTGAAACCAACTTTCACATTCTCTTTGATCTCCTTTTTCCATCCAGGTCTTCAAGAGAGCTGTTCTCCCCTTGCGTTTTCCCTTACCTCTTATCGTTACCTGATTTTTTTTTTGCTCCCTTTTCCCTGCTGTTGGTATTTCTAACTTCTCCTTCTGCTGTTCCGTTTGTTATGTTGCATCCTGATCCATTCTGTATTCTCACTCTTCCACAAGCCGTGACCATGTATATCCAAAAAAAGTATTAAAAGATTGATGCTGAAGTGGAGAAAAATGTGACAAAGAATTCACACATCAATTTCTGAAATGTGAGTGAAAAACATCCCACCTTTGGCGTCATGAAGGGTTTTGGATGGACGGTTCGAAATAAAGGTGAGCTTTCAGGAGGAGTGTGTGGAAAAGCGAACATCTGTGTTTCCTGAACTTCCATTTCTAAATGTGCCAGTGGGGGATAAAAACATTTTCATTGTTTAAAATACAAAGTTTTTCAAATTGCATTTCTTCATCAGCACATATATTATGTCATTCAGTGATTAAACCAAATACAGATCTCTCACATGCATGTCTTCCTGGTCTTGTGTTTAAAAGTAAATTAAGAAAACAACACATGATATTTGAATCTGGGGTGACAGAATCATGATGTAAAGCTTGGCTGCATCATTTTCTGGGGGAACAGCTGTGCTGCTGATGAAATGCCCCTGCGACCAGCAGACTGGTGCTCATTTTGCCGATCTTGGAGGGACAGGCTGAGTCATCCCCACCTGGTGTTAATTCAACAGCCTAATAGGGGTTGAGTTGAAGACCAATGATCTGAAGCCAAGCACCTCACCGAAGTAGCCAACACCAGGTCTATTTGACAGGATGTCGGGATGGTCTGCCAAAAAGTATGCAAGCTCGGTAGAAATATTCACAATAAATTATCATGTGGAATCATCCCGAAATCCTTCCTTGCTCCATTAACCACACACATGTAGGTGTCATTGGTCATCGGCTAATCGTGTCGCTACGCAACCACCACTCCACCCACCAGGCTAATTGACAGGTGTTGTCCTGCCCTCCACTCCTGGACCTTCATTGCCCTCCACAGAGGTATGAAGTTATGCTTACTTTGTCGAATCCTTCCAAGTTATGAAAATCTCAAGTCTCGATGAATCATGGATGTTCCCACTAAAATTGATCGATTCATGTTTAAACCAAGTATTGATCTTCAAGCAATTTTGAGTTCGGATGTCTGAACAGAAAAATAAGAACTAAAAAGAATCCCGAAATGAAAAGCCTTCCCCATGCACTTAGAACACCAAATAAACTTAAACTCAAAATAAAGGGGGAGATAAACTACTTGAAATAAACTCCAAGGCCAACAAAATAAACAAAAACAGGAGAGAGGAGAAAGGGGGGAGAGAGGTGAAGGGAGGAGAGTGGAGGAGGGGGGGTGGAGGGGAGAGGAAGAATTTATTGAGTCATGTGTTGGTAAAGGACTTTGAAGTGTTTTGAAACCATTTTATTTTTCATACTTTAAGGTTATCAAAAACGAAGTTCCGAAAGAAGCCCTGAACACTTTTGAGTATTTTCCCTGTCGAGAAATATGCAGTTTGAAGGGACGGGGCCTCCATGTGATCAGCTTTCCCCCAAGCAACTGGAACCCAGAACTCATCTCCAAGGCGATAAATAAACTCACGGTCTCCTGCTTAACGTGCTGCACCTGGACTAATGAAGGCCATTTATAGTTACTATGACTTCGCACATTGACATTTTGGCCCAATTATTTAATATTTTTCTCCACATTCTCAAAATAAAGATTTGTTGAACATTTAAAAACAAAAGTTCTCATGATAAAAAAGTTATGGCCTGGACACACACACACACAAGCACACACACAAACACACACACACACACACACACACACACACACAAAAAACCCATCTCCCGGTGCTCATCATGGACCTATCACTGTCTCATGGAGAGAGCTCCGTGGTCTTTGTTTTCCTTCGCCTCTTTTTCCGTCATGCATCCTATTCTCTGTCCGTGTTTTGTCTCCCCTTCCCCCATCCCAGATTTCTGCAGGGCACATGTGGTCTTCCCATCAACCCCCTTCATCGTTATCTGCCTCCCTTGTTTGTCCATCTCCGTCTATTTTCTCCCTTCACCCTGACATTTGTATTTCCCCCTTCTCCTCCTGCTGGTCCTTTTGTTATGGTGTGTCCTGGTCCGTTCTGTTCTTGCTCTTCTTCAAGCCTTGACTACTTAAACAAAAAACAATACAGGAATGTACGTACGTCAATCAGCAACAAAGAAGCCACGACACTTACCTGTTGCATCCTCACCAACACTGCTGGTGTCCATACATTCATCTCTGCTGAGGGAAAGTTGAGTCTTGAATAATCCTTCCAAACTCTCCAACTCAGGCGTCCTCGAACAATCGCCCTCAAAATGCACACTCTGAGGTGAGTGGAGAAGATTTCACAACAACATGTTACACAAGAACATTTTGCGATCTGTTTAGATGTGGTTTTTTTTTTTTTGAGGTGTATTGTGCTTCAAATTAATCACAAGGTACAAGATGATGGAACCCACGAAGCCACGAACATGATAAACATGGTTTAATTTTGGTTCTCTTTCATGGCACGGACACACTGATGCAGTGTTTTGTTTGGAATGTTTTCTTTCATTAATCTTCAACATCTTATCCCATTCATTGGCTGCACACACAGAGAGGAACACAGGCTGAGTGAATCACGTGGTGTGGTCATGATGGTCTAATGTGAGGAACATGAGGTGTACAGTGCTGACTGGTTGGTACAATGGCCTGACTTTAATTTGGGGGGTCGTGGGGGTGGTGGGAGATTGATTACCACCCCCTCATAATACCACAAGCAAAACACGAAAGCTGATGAACAAAACAAAACCGAAATTTCCCATTTACTGCTTGTTGGGGTCCAATTAAGAGCTTGGAAGACCAAAGTGGTTGCACCTCAATAGAGACTCAGTGAATAAAAACTGTCCCCACCAGGATGGAGGAAACCCAGCAGGACCTTCAAGGGATTGCAGAGAGAACCTGTTCTTCTTCAATCACCGATATGTGAATAAATGGTTTTGTCTCTTTCCCAAGGGTCAAATCCCAAGACCCCATCAACAACCCCAATCACTGTGACCGCCCACATGACGATGGCTGTTTGCCGTTTACCTCCACCGTAACACACAACTACCAATGCTCCTTCCCACACCCACCAGTTTCTCCAGATCAATACCAACCCAATCCCCACCCATCACTGTGATGAACACTCAACCACTACCACCCCTATCCCCCACCACTATCACACGCTTTTCTTCCTCTCACCCTCCTCTACTCTAAATGGATGAGGTGTGGTGTGTGTGTGTGTGTGTGTGTGTGTGTGTGTGTGTGTGTGTGTGTGTGTGTGTGTGTGTGTGTGTGTGTGTGTGTGTGTGTGTGTGTGTGTGTGTGTGTGAGAGATGCTTTTTACCTCTGCCACAAAAAGGTGAAAGAGGTTATATTTTCACCCCTTTCTGTTTGTTTGTTTGTTTGTTTGCCTGTGTGGACGGATCCAGATTAAATTTTGTGGACAGGTTGGATGTGTGACGAGGGTGAACTGATCAGATTTTGGTGAAGATATGAATCCGGATCCGACGACGAGAATTTTTAAAGTGATTCTTCACCATTGAGAGATAAGGCGAAAAATGATATATAGCACGACATCTGAAAACGTTTTAGACAGATTTGGACGAAACTTGGTGGACACATTGGGCATGTGACAAGGAAGAATTGATTCAATTTTGGTGAAGAGCTTCATCCGGATCGGGATCTCATAGTTTTTAAAACAATTCTCCACCATTGAGAGACAGGGCTAAAAACAATATATGGCATATTTACCTCCGCCACGGAAGGTGAAGGAGGTGATGTTTTCACCCCTTTCTGTTTGTTTGTTACTTGCAAAATCGAACATTTTTCAAGTGTATTGGTTAGTCGATTTTGTCTGTCTGCCTGTTAAAAGATGACAGGTCACAATTTTAAACCGATCTTCACGAAACCTCACCACATTGGAGAGTTTGTCATGAGGAAGAAGCCCATTGTTTTTGACGTCAAAAGGTCAACTTTGTTGTGATTTCTAAAATCCTCAATTTTCATCGGATTGACTTGAAATTTGAACAGGGTTTATATTTCAGGTCACTGAATTCAACCAACAATTATTTTGGAGGTCCACCTCGGCCAAACGGTCAGCAGAGGCCGAATTTCTAAAATTGTCAATTTTCATCCAATTCACTTGAAATTTGAAGAGGAGTGGCAAATTTGGTCATTGTGAATTCAACCAGCAATTATTTTGGAGGTCAAATTCGTTTTATGGATTTTGCAAGTGACATGCTCTGCACGACGTCTTCGTCTTGATTGTTTGTCTGTCTGTCTGTGTGCAGTATATCTCAAAAAGTTGTGGACGGATCCGGAAGAAATTTGGTGTACATGTTGGGTGTGTGGCAAGGAAGAATTGATTCAATTTTGGTGAAGATCTTCATCCGGATCAAGATACGCAACTTATTGAATTTTTGAAGTGATTCTTCGCCATTCAGAGATTGAGCCAAAAAACGATATCGCACTGTTTTGCATGATAGTTCAAAAATTTTATGACATCATAGGTGCCTTCATTATGACATCATAATTTGACATGAAGAACGCTACATCCCATGAGGATGAAAATTTTTGAGGGTCACCTGGGGATAAAATTGGTCAACAAAAATTTTTTCATGACATCAGAGGTCACGTGATTTGGCAACCATATTGTTTTATTCAAAAAACCTTCAAAAATCTTTTTCTCTGAAATGGCTGAACCAGTCATCACTGCCAGCATTTTTGAAGTGGAAGTTCTAACGATTTCTCTCCGTAATTCTGCAACACATCAGTACACAAACGCCACGCAAAATACACCAAGGACAACTGCCCAAACACCACACAACAACCACACAAAAGAAATCCTGGCGAGGCACTACAACCTCTCATAGCTCTTTTTCTTGTTCCTCTTTTCACGCTTGTGAAACCAACTTTCACATTCTCTTTGATCTCCTTTTTCCATCCAGGTCTTCAAGAGAGCTGTTCTCCCCTTGCGTTTTCCCTTACCTCTCATCGTTACCTGATTATTTTTTTTTGCTCCCTTTTCCCTGCTGTTGGTATTTCTAACTTCTCCTTCTGCTGTTCCTTTTGTTATGTTGCATCCTGATCCATTCTGTATTCTCACTCTTCCACAAGCCGTGACCATGTATATCCAAAAAAGTATTGAAAGATTGATGCTGAAGTGGAGAAAAATGTGACAAAGAATTCACACATCAATTTCTGAAATGTGAGTGAAAAACATCCCACCTTTGGAGTCATGAAGGGTTTTGGATGGACGGTTCGAAATAAAGGTGAGCTTTCAGGAGGAGTGTGTGGAAAAGCGAACATCTGTGTTTCCTGAACTTCCATTTCTAAACGTGCCAGTGGGGGATAAAAACATTTTCATTGTTTAAAATACAAAGTTTTTCAAATTGCATTTCTTCATCAGCACAAGTAGGGAAAGAATACTGGTTCTGGCTCACTTTTCCCCATGTAAATGAATGGGGGATTTTCAGCCATGAAATTTTTCTTTTTTTTCCCCTAAAAAAATAAATCCCCTTTTTAGCCCAAGGTATATTTATTTGTCTCCCCTTTTAACCTGGAGCCTGGTGTTGGCTTAGTGGTTAGGGTGGCGGCTTGGGATCCCAGGGTCCTGAGTTCAAGCCCCGTTGGCTGCTGAATTAACACCAGGGGGTTGACTCAGCCTGCCATCCTTCCGAGGTCGGCGAAATGAGTGCCAGTGTACTGGTCCCGGTGTATGCCCCGGTTAGAATAGGTGTACCATATCCCTGTGTGTCGTAAGAGGCGACCAGGGTTGGCGTCAGGAAGGGCATCCGGCCATAAAACATTGCCTCAAGAAAAAGCCAAACCCCTGCACAGCAGGGAAAAATGGCTGTAAAAACGGTCGTTTTTTTATTTCCCCTTTTAACCTAGGGGCTCTCTATTCAAATAGCCCATACAACAAGATAAAGATTTGTTAAAGGTGATTCTAAAGAAATATCTGAAACGTCGAAGCCTCGGGGCACTCTCTATTCAAATAACCCATACAACAAGATAAAGATTTGTTAAAGGTGATTCTGAAGAAATATCTGAAACGTCTAAGCCCCGGGACACTCTTTATCAAATAACCCATACAACAAGATAAAGATTTGTTAAAGGTGATTCTGAAGAAATATCTGAAACGTCTAAGCCTCGGGGCACTCTTTATCAAATAACCAATGCATATTGTTTAGCTCACTCATTGAACCTATAAACATTTGTTCATTCTCAAATTCCTTCAATAGTTTAATTTTCTTTGCACAATAATCCCCATCTAAAATATTGAAAAACAAAACATTTGAATCATTATATTTTTTAAGATACCCCTTTTGTGCCATTACGAAATGATAAACTTCTCTTAATGATCTCATCTGACCACCTCCTGAGCCACAGGTTATTTTTCTTAAGCCCCGCCCACTTTCCTCTAAGCCCCGCCCACTTTTCTGTGGATTTTTATAAGCCCCGCCCACTTTTGCTAAGCCCCGCCCACTTTTCATGGGGTGTTTTTTTCTAAGCCACGCCCACTTTTCCTAAGCCCCGCCTACTTTTGCTAAGCCCCACCTACTCTTACATCATTTCCAGTTCATCTCTGACTCACAAAGAAATCACAAGAAAATTCCAGCATGTTATGGTTTTGAAAAAATTGCCCAAAGAAGGCCTGCGTGAGCTTGTCTAGGGAATTTCCACAGGAAACCACACCCAACACTCTTTCCCCATAAAAGCCTCATGCCCAGGCTCCATTTTAAACATTTGTTTTTGCTGGCAATGGTGTGCTGTGTGCTTGCCTGGAACTCTCAGACTTGTATGGAACTAAACCTTCAAGTTGATGAACTGGATTCAAACCTCTTATCTGTTGAGGTAAGATTTTTATTTTCCTATTTTTAGTTCCCTTTAAACATCGACTCGTTTAATAATTAAATAACTTAATTAATACATTATTATTTTCTCTCACAGGAAATTGTATCTGAAATGCAACATGAAAATACCGATTTTGCCACAACTTGGGGTGAAATTGTTGGCTTGGTTGAAGACCTTATGAGCGATCAAGACCGACAGAACGAGCAAGACCTTGAGTGGGATGACTTTGGGGTCCCTTGGAACTCTCTGACTTGTATGGAACTAAACCTTCAAGTTGATGAACTGGATTCAAACCTCTTATCCATTGAGGTAAGATTTTATTTTCCTCTTTTTAGTTCCTTTTAAACATCGACTCGTTTAATAATTAAATAACTTAATTAATACATTATTATTTTCTCTCACAGGAAATTGTGTCTGAAATACGAAATGAAAATACTGCTTTTGCTACAACTTGGGGGGAAATTGTTGGCTTGGTTGAAGACCTTATGAGCGACCAAGACCTACAGAACGAGTTCGTCCTTGATGACCCAACCAAAGAGTTATACCTTGGAGACCAGCAAAATCCTGAAAAAGAGTTTTACAGCAATAGTACTCATTGTGAGTTATCAAGACAATACCCACTGAACAAGTTATACGTTGATGAGCCAGAATACAAGTTTTACCTTGGAGACTCACAAATTTTGAAAAAATCAGTAAATGAGTTCTGCCTTGATGGTTTAAATAACTACCTTGGAGACTCAGGAAAAGGGTTCTGCCAAGATGGTTCTAAATATGGGGCCTACCTTGGAGACTCACAAATTTTGAAAAAATCAGTAAATGAGTTCTGCCTTGATGGTTCAAATAACTACCTTGGAGACTCAGGAAAAGGGTTCTGCCAAGATGGTTCTAAATATGGGTCCTACCTTGGAGACTCACAAATTTTGAAAAAATCAGTAAATGAGTTATCCTTAAGAGACTTTGTAAGTTGGTTTTACTTTGAATACTTGAAATGTGGGTTCTGGATTGATAACTCACAATGTGATACATATCTTGGAAACTCAACGGGAATGTGGTTATACCTTGAAGACTTGGAAAGTTGGGTTTATGTTGGACACTTGAAACTTTTTTGGGGGCTTTTATTTATTTATTTATTTATTTATTATTATTATTATTTTATTTATTTATATTTTGGAGACTTTTGGAGTTGCTATAACTCATTGGGATCTAAACCTATCGATGTAGTTCTTTGTCGGATGGTGCTTGATGGGAGCAAGATCAAGAAAGTTCTGGGAAGAAAGTGCAGGCTTACTCCCCCTTTTTACGTCATCAAACCTGAAAGCCTTAAAAGACAGAATTGGAAGAAGAGAAAAAAACAAAAAATATACATTGTTCGTTCTGGGAAGAAAGTGCAGGCTTACTCCCCCTTTCTATGTCATCAAACCTGAAAGCCTTAAAAGACAGAATTGGAAGAAGAAAAAAAAACGTAAAAAATATATATACATATATATAGGTGGAAATCTCATTTTGAAAAAGACATTGTGTTGGGCGAGGATTGAGTTGGGGTTGAGATTTTGAATGTGAGGGTTGGGGTTGAGATTTTGAATGTGAGGGTTGGGACACACACACACACACACACACACACACACACACACACACACACACACACACACACACACACACACACACACACATACACACCAACAAACAAAGTTAAGCCTTGACTTCAGTTGAGGATTCTGTGTTTGGGGTTCACAGATCTAAGAACGTCCACCCCTTGACACACATTATATACTGTTATACACCTCGGACTTGGCGCTCGAGTGTCCACAATGGTGCATAGTAGGGGGGAGTGAAGCGCCAACCCATTGCACACACATTATATACTGTTATACACCTCGGACTTGGCCCTCTAGAGTCCACAAAGGTGTATAGTAGGAGGGAGTGAAGGGACAACCCATTGCTCCCATGGGTATTATCTGCTTAGTTTTGTCTTTTGTAATTCCTGTGAATAAAATGAACCTAAAATCTCTTCCCCTTCCAAATCATATATCTTATAAGTCCAAGGAACCATATCTATTACATCAACAATTTTAAAAAGTTCTTTCGTCCATCGTTTAGTAAAACCCTTTTCAAAATGAGATTTCCACCTATATATTCTTACGATATCACCAACTTTGAACTTAGGTTTTCTGACATTAATCTCTTTTTCATATTTTAATTTTGTAAATGTTTCTGATGACTTCATATTTGTTGACGTGTGAATCGTGTCATTATACTTATCCACAATATCCTGAATAAAAGATGACCATTGTTGTGAACCGAGTTGTGTGAATTTTTTATATAGTCTCTCTTTTAAGGTACGATTAAAACGATCAACAACAACTGCCTTCCCTTCATTAAAGGTACTGTATAATGTAATAGTTATTTTTAGAAAATTCATAAATGTCTTGTTATAAAACTCCCTACCATCATCAGTCCACAATTTTTTAGGTTTTCTCTTACTTTTATTAAATATCTGTTGGAAGGCTAACATAAGAGTATTACCTGTTTTGTTTTTTAATGGTACAACCCACGCATATCTACTCCTCAAATCAATAACGGTTAAAGCATACTTGTACCCCTTATCATTATTGAGTTCAATCAAATCAGCAGACCAGATATAATCTACTTCCTTGGAATAAACTTTCCTTCTCTGAAACTTTGTGAATATTGGTTTATGTAATTCATCAGCTAATTGCTCTTCAGTCTTAATAACATCATTAGAGCCTATAAGTTTTTTGAATTTCCAAGACCAAGTTTCAATTTAGCACTGATCATCTTCTTCACAATGAACCGATCAACTTTTTCTCTCAAGGTTGGATTTTGTATCAGAGACAAATTATACAACATTTCTCTATTGGCTTCATGCTTTTCTTCCAACGTTGTGGTATTCCCATAATCAATATCGTGTCTCATGCACACTTCATCAACTCTATTGATAGGCTTACTCCAGGATTTAGGATTGTCTGCCTCATCTAATCTTTTATCCAAGTTTGTGCCTGGGCCACAGAAAGAATACCCTGGAAGATGTAATTCCCCTGGTATTCCAGTAGTTGTAAATTTACTTCCTGATAAAAACTTTTGTATATCTCCTCCTAGTTTGTGTTGGGAGATAAATTGATTTTTTTTTTGAACCACACACCGAACATATACCTTTTTGTATAACCCTGTTATTTTTACTTTTAATATATGAAATATTTTTAGTATTAGTTTTCTTTTTACATTTGAGACAATAACTCATTTATTTATGAGAAAAATTCCTGCAGAGTGCAAAAACCTTTTTAGTTTCCAACATGCACATTTGAATCTTAATTTTTAAAACATAAAGAATCCTTAGAAATGCCTTCACTCTCTCCCCCATTTATTTAAGAAAAAAAAAAAAACATGAAAAACTTGAATTAAAATACATGTCTTCTCGATGTCAATAGTCTTGTCGAAAGTATTGTAAATAGACTTATCAATTCTTTGTTTTCCTCCTCGGTGGGTTGAGTTATTTTCTGTAATACCCCTAATCTTTTTTTAATCTCACTGGTTTCCATATTTTGATATTTATTTTGTCTCGCTCTTTCCTCCCTCTCCTCCTTCTCTCTCTTCTCTTTTTCCTCCTTCTCGTTCTTCTCCCTCTCCTCCCTCTCCTTCTCTTTCTTCTCCCTCTCCTCCCTCTCTCTCTTCTCTCTCTCCTCCCTCTCTCTCTTCTCTCTTTCCTCCCTCTCTCTCTTCTCCCTCTCCTCCTTCTCTCTCTTCTCTTTTTCCTCCTTCTCTTTCTTCTCCCTCTTCTCCTTTTCCTCCTCTTCCCTCTCTTCTTCAACTCCTTCCTCATCCCTTACTATCCTTGAATCGCTTACACCCCATAGAATATTATACATATATTCATCAGGATTTCTTGTTATTCCTGTATCCAAAATAATTTTTTTTACAACAGGAAACCAATAAAATTTCTTTTGAATTTCTAAAAGAGCCTTACCTTTTCTTAACTTTATAATTTTTTCATTATTTAACATTCTAATTAAATCTAAAGTTGTCGGTTTATCAACATCAGCATAATGCCAATCTTTTATTGAAAATACCTCATTCTTATGTTGTTGAACATATTTATTAGAATACCGAATACCCTTTTCTTGAAGGTATGCTTGGACACAGAAATGATAATTTTCTTGAAGCCTTCTTGCTGTCATTTATGTATTAGAAATATATGTTAGAATAATATTATGGCACGAAACACCTCCCCATCTTCCCAGAGTTAAATCATTTTGTATTTCCTTACTTATTATATATAATCCTGTTTTTTCTGTTTTCATGAGATAAACAAGGGCAAAACCATTATTATATTTACCCTTATTAAATTCTTTTATTTGTTGTTTACTAATCGTGCCCCCACAAAACTCATTCTCGATACCAAGTGGATAATATTCTTCCTTACGAGACTGATTTAATTGTTCCAGGTCTTCGAGGTTAATTTTAAATGACCAATTATACCCTAAATCATTCATATCATACCCCCATTGTTCTATTCTCATACAAACGATACGCCCTTCTTTATAAAAATTAATTTTAATTCGAACTGTGAATTCTGTATGACCTGGAGATAATATCAACACTTCTGTATCTTTGGAATACACGGCTGTTTTATTTAAGGATATATATTGTGATAAATCGCTTAATCTCACCAAGTCATTCGCGTCAGTCGGGCTTGGATAATTTTTTAATTTATAAGCATTTTTCATGTTAATATTTTTGGTTATATTATATTTATGTCGTTCAGCCTGTGCCTTTGTGTAATAATTTGATAAATCAATATCCAGTTCTTGAGATACACCAAAGATAGAACCATCTTTACCAACATAAGTAATTTATATTAGATTAAAAATAATATCATAAAATTTTTTATTTTTGTTGAGTTGAAATAACACATATAGGCATAATTGGCCACAACACTTGGAATTTAATTCTTGGACTTGAAATGTTTGATAAACACCATTCTGTAAGAATTTTATGACTTCAACAGGTGGTGGAAGACCAAAACTATCAAAATAATATTTGTCTTGACTATTCAAAATACAAACCCAATGAGAACCGTTCCCATTATTATCTTCTAAGTTCATAATAATATTCTTTGTATGTTTCGGCACATTTGTTAATTCATCTCTCATACAAATAACCACATTATGAATTTTTAATTTCTTACAATATTTGACAAGTTGTAAATTTGATGTTGTATTCTTTCCAAATTCTTTCAACCACTCATCAATGCTCATTTATTTACTAGAAAGATATAATCCATTACCTCTTTTCGTTAATTTTACACCTGCTTGTGCTATAGAAGAAAGCATATCTCCAACTAACAATCTCGCTTTATCAGGCAGACCTTCAAGTTTTTCAGCAAAATCTACAATTACACCACTTCCACTAATTTGTTTCTCCAACTCTTTGTTATGTCTTTCCAATTCTTTTTGAGCCTGGAGTTGAGCCTTCCTTTCGTTGGCAGTTTTCACCGCTGTTGAAATACCACCCGTCAATGCTCCAACCGCACTTAAACCAGCAAATAAAGGAATTAGAAATGGGAGAAATCCTCCACTCGTCTCTCTTATTGAATATTTTTTCAACATTGGTTTTGTCATTTTAATTTTAAGTGAGCCAGTGTCATTCAAGATTTTAACCTGTTCTCTTGTGAGAAAAACATCAATTCTTACTGCTCCTTTTCTCTGAATTGTATTAACGTTAATCGTACAAGGCTTTTGATTTTGAACACAAGATGATAGTTTATGAAGATTGATTTGATTAACATATACCTCAGTTGGTACTTTGCCACTCATTTATTTAACAAAAAATTATGTGAGACTAATCATCACACCATTATCTGTATTAATCTGCAATTCTGTTTCTTCCAAAAGCAAACAATATGTATCAACTTCTTCACTCTCTCCTCTTTCAATGTATAGGGAAGTATCCACTCGATTAGACTTTATAGTTTCCTTTTGAGCGCTCAGGTCAAACGCATAGATTGTATACAAACTTTTAAATGCTGTCATATCCAAAATAGGTTCTTTATTTCCATTACTTTCACACACCTTTTGGTAAGACTTGTATGCTTCAGCAAAATCATTTTTTTCCCAATTAATTTCCAATCTATCTCGTGGGTAAAATGTTCCATCTAGAGAAACGCGAAGTTGTTTCACCTTAGCATTATCACTCAATGCATTATTCTTATCAGTCGCAGTATCACCATCTGGCTTTTTAAAAATGATCCACAGATATCGTGGCTTTCCTTCCAGAACACCCAAATTCCACGTGTAAGTAGTTTGATTGAGTTTAACGTGTTGACATCTTCTTTTGAGGTATGATACACTGAGTGGTTTCTTTGAGTTAAGTCTTCGATTCAACATCTCTTCTGTTTTAAGATTAGGAGTATATTCACTGATATACCAACTCATTTCCTCAATTACAAATTTATTCTGTTCACCAAAAGCACTACCAACACCAAAAAGCAATCGATTTTCATTATCATTCCTCTGTAGTTGAAATCTAATTTTAAGACCATACAGAACTTTATCATGATCACAAAATCCAAATTTACCTTTAAGAGGAACTGCCACAGTAAAACTATTTTCTGTTTTTGCATCATCATTATACATTCCTTTCCTTTGAGTATATCCAGGGTCTGTGTTTGTTCCCGTTGACATATCAGGAATAAAACCTTCGGCAGACCCCTTTCCCATTCTATCACTGAATGTATAGAGTGTAAATTTTATCATTTCAGATACAGCAGAGACATAATCAACCGCTTCAACTTCTTGTGTCCCAATATACAAACGCACACTATCAAACATTTTCCAGAAGAAATCATTTACAAGTGTAGCGTTTGTGTTATTCCCAGCTTTAGTGAATTTAAATTTACACAACAAGAAACTTTCGGAGAGATTCAAATAGGTTTGTTGATTATTTATTTCAAAACTTTTTGTACCATTCGTATTCCAGTCTGTTCCAGTTATTGCATTTACCTTGAAGTAATCTTCTTTTTTCGTGGAGTTTGAGATAATAATAGTATCATCCAAATCATAGATACTATCAATTGCTTCCATACTTGTATTTATTTAGGAAAAAAAGATGTTAAAACTTTTGAAACCCTGATCCAAGTATTTGAATTATTTTCTGTCGTTCTTTGGGGGACAACTGAGTTTTGCCTTTCTTAATTTCTTTTATTGCTTGTAATTTATGAGATTCCTTCTGAGCATCTTTTATACTCTTTACAGCACCTGCTACATTTCCCACAGCAGAAGCAGTTGAACCAATTAGATCTTTATGTTTAAGAATAGTTGAACCAATACCCATGAGAGTATCAATTATCCCATCTCCTCTAAATTGATGTCCAACACCCCTTTGTCTCTTAGGTTTATAGTATCCTCTACCAAGATACATACCTTCACCCTTGTAGTATGGGGAAAGGAACATCCCATCCCCTGTAATTATTTTATATTTTCCCAACTCGTGTTTCCTCACAATAACCATCGTATTTATTTATTGGAAAACTTCACGTAGGTGAATTCTGATGGATATAACTTCTCCATTAAAAGAAATCACACGATTATCTTGGTCGGTTATCCTAAAATTTACTCTGTGTATGGTTTTTCCTGACACAGGTAGATAAACCAAATTTTTGGGTTCCATATTGAATTTATAACCAATTGGGGTTGAGTATGCGCTGAATGAAAATATTGTATTTGTTTTTTTCCCATCATTATAAGCACCATCAATCAAATCACAGTGAATTAACACCGAATTTATTCCTGAGGATATTTGAATGACATTATCACTGTAAAACGTCCCATTAGTTTCAATCTTTCTTGAGGAGAAACCCAATAACTCTCTAAATGAATTATCAATTGTGAAATCAACCTTGTAGTTATTTTTAACTTTAATCGTTGATTTTGAAGTATGTTTTTGAATGTTTATAGCAATATTTTTTGGTTCATCACCCTGTTCTTTCATAAGACGAGCAATTTCGGAAGATATTTGAGAAATCTCATATGCTCCGGGTGAGACTGTTATCGCTTTGTATCCACTTCCCGGATTATAACTAAACTTGTCATTTTTCTCGGTTATATTAAATAAGGTATTATAAGTTTCCATGGACAATAAAGATGCCTCATATTCTTTTGTTGTGTCAAGTTGTAGTGGGTATGGGAATGAAGATGTGTGGTCGCTTGTTGTGAAATTGAAACTAAGGATTGTGCTTCTCATCTTATTTAATATGAGATAAAATGTCTTTATATTGATATTTATTAATTATTTTCATGTTCATCAACTGGTCTAAAATTGCTGATGCTTCATTAAAACAATTGTTATTTCCAGCCTTCTTACTGCCTAACAACAATAACAGTCTATTAACTAATTGCGATGGGTCATTTGGAAGAAAACTAACACCTGAACCAAGGATACTTAAAGCTTGAATAATGTGTTTCTCCTTCTCATTCTTCCTACTTTTACCAGAAAGAATAACCTTATAATTTAGAGTGTTCAGCAGATCAATATATACTCTATCATCATTATTTTCCATATCCAATGGTTTATCAATATACTTTGATTCATCCCTCACAGTTGAACCTTGTCTTCCATCTTTTGTGAGAAGAAACATTAATCTCGGAGTTAGTTTAACAGGGGGTTGAGCAGAACCCAAGAACCTTAATTCATCATTAAATATCAATACCTTTTCTTGAACAAGATGAAATATTGCTGATTGTTCTGTTGGAATGAGTCCTGCTTTGGTTTTTGAATCTGCTGAATATTCAATGTTTTGAAGAGCATTCACAATATAATCAGGGGGTCGATTAATCTCTTCCAGTTGTTGAAATAAACCTTCATCATCATATTCTAATTCTCCAATATGCTCTAATTCTTCCTCCGTCATTTGACTGAAATCTTTTAACATTTGAAGTTTTTTAGGAGTATATTCTACTGTGGGAACTGTGGAAACATCTTTCATTTTTCCTTGGGAAGTTTTTAAAAGTGGTTTAAAAATTTTTTCTTGTTTTCTTTCAAATGCTTCTTCACCCGTTAGTTTCTGTCTGCGTTTCTTCTTTATGTCTTCCTGCTGTTTTACAACTTTTGAAACCAACTCTTGATGTTCCCTAAATCTTCTTGCTCTTTCTTTCGCATCCATTTATTTATTGAAAAATATCATTTAATATCTCATCTTGTTTCACAACAATATATTTATATTTTTCAGTCGTGTGTTTCATGTAATCCCCAAATTCCTTTTTACTACATAATGTAGAACAATTGTCTCTCCAAAAATTGTTTATATCAATTGAATTTAACTTGAATAAAATAAAAGTATTAGCATTGTTTCTGATGGAATGACGAGGAAGCTGAAAGTACGATTGACTAAGATAAATACAATTACAAGAAGAATGTCTCCCTCTTGTGTAGTAGCTGTCCATTACCGTTTGGTTTCTCTCATTAACACAATCATCAAAGATAACGAGGTTCTTTTTGGATTTATCCAAATCTTGGGGAGACGGTATATCATCCGTATTATCACTCAGAATACAAGTTATCGGTTTTGATTTCTTTTTACATCTCTGTGTATCACAAAATAGTTGTATTATATCTTCAATGTTAAAATCATTTAGGTTTTTTTGAAGTTTAAATAAACCGATTATATCTTCTTTTTGAAGACCAGCATTAAAACCTTGTGAGAGTAGTTGATACTCTGGTTGAAAACTCGACTTTGTGAAAATTATTAAATTATCATAATCTAAAAAGTTGGGAGTGAGGAGCATCTTTAAAAGTAAGCAGGTTTTTCCACATCCACTTGAACCAACTATGAGGCATCTTAATGAATTTGGGAGATTTTTATGGTTGTCAAATTTTATCTTATTTTCCCAAATGGGTAAAAAATCATTCATTTATATATTTGGAAAACAGGTTATTTAATTTATTATTGGCTTTTTTCGAAATTCTATATTTTATCCTAAGTTCAGGTTTAATTTCAAGATAATCCATTATTTTATTTATGCAATATCTTGTGTTGATATTTCCCTGAAAATCACATCCATGAATAATATATAACAACAATCCTTTGAACATTTCTCTAATACGTTCAGTTTCTTCCCTTGTAAGGAAAGGTGTGTTCTCACCCTCGTACTTTACATTCATTTCTCTAATCAATCTTGTAAAGTAATTCATTTTTGGTGTAAATCTAAAAGAATTATTTTCCTTTTTATATTTTTGATTATCATTAATTAGAAGATAATCACAGAATATACATTGTTAATAGGCTTTTGACTCTGTGTTTAATCCCCGTCATTCACACGCAGGACAATTCTCAAATTTGTCATATGGAGAATCATGGAATTCAAGAGGCTCAAAATCAAGTAAACTATTCATATTTATAAAGTAAAACTTTACTTAAACTGAAATTCATCTTCGATATCATCTTCGATACTTTCAGAATCATCTATACTTTCATAACTATCATTTGAACACAAACTCTCGGTGTCATAACTATCGTTTGAATGCAAACTCTCGGTATCATAATCACTCTCATAATCTTCAAAATCTTCAGTTGAATATTGGCTCATTTAATTAGTAGAAAAAAACATTACCATCGATATCGATATACATTTTTTCATTAACAGATTCAACTGCTACATTTTTTATATTAAAGGTAATTTTAAAATGATCCTTAACTACAATTGAACGAAATGTCATTTCACCTGATATATTAACATCCTTTATTTCATCAGGATTTATATCTTTAGGGTTGTTGAAAAAAATACAAATTTCTCCTTGCATATTACAGATGGTCTTATCTTTTCTTTCTAAAGCTTCATCCATAAGGTTTTTATTTTTTGATACCTTTTCTTGTTTCATTGCTTTTTCTAGTTTTGAATATATTGCCAGAAGGAGAGGAGAAACTTTTGTTAGAGATACCTTAATTGATGTTCTTCCAGGTATACTAAAAGCCCTTCCATTGAAGTAAATTGAAGAACTCATCATATCCACCATAATTGTTTTTATCCAATAGTTGTTATATTTATCTTTGTTCAATTTTACATCCTTGACATATTTCTCAGCATCTTTAACAAATGAAGAGATTGATTGAAACTTGTCTTTTGTGTCTTGAAACATTGTATTTATTAAGTGAAAAAGTTGGAGGATAAAATGGTTTTAAGCACAGATTCACCTGTAAAATAAACGAAATTTTCATCAAGAAAATTTTAGTTTAAGCACAGATTCACCTGTAAAATAAACAAAATTTTCATCAAGAAAATTTTAGTTTAAGCACAGATTCACCTGTAAAATAAACGAAATTTTCACCAAGAAAATTTTAGTTTAAGCACAGATTCACCTGTAAAATAAACGAAATTTTCATCAAGAAAATTTTAGTTTAAGCACAGATTCACCTGTAAAATAAACGAAATTTTCATCAAGAAAATTTTAGTTTAAGCAAAGTTTTATTATATAAATATGGTGAATACAACATACTGCGATGTTTGTAATCACGAATATAAACATTATAGAAAACACCTCCGAACCAACAAACACACATTTAATCTATTTCACAAAATATCCCCTCTTGAGTTGGAAAGAAAACATTGTGATACCTGCTCAAAGGATGTTTTGAAGAGTAGTTATAATAGACATCTTCAATCACAAAAACACAAGAAAAATGAGTTTAAAGTAAAGGGAGACTATTATATTGAAAACACTGATGGGGCATTTAAAGGGCATATAAAAATAAGGATTTTTCAATTTGGAGAACCCGGTCCATCATCAATAGTTGAATCAATTGAAATAGTGAAACCTGATGTTGAAAAATTTATTAAAAAACATTAAAAGAAATGAAAACTTTAAAGTTTTATATGGGAGTGAAAATGAATATGAAAAGACAAGATGAAGAACAAACTCCTTATATGAGGACAGATCTTCATTTTATAACATCATTTCAAGATTTTTTGAATAGTGGGGTTTATGAAGAACTATCAAGACAAGAGGAGGATGTTGATAATACAGTGGTAGGAAGTGGATTCAATATTAAAAAATCATCTTTTTAGATATACACATTCTAAAATCAAACCCTCTTAAAGCTTCTTCTTATATTGAATTACCAAAAGAAATAAAACGAAAGAAGGCAGTTGTTAATATTAAGAATAATGATAATAAATGTTTTCTCTGGTCTGTTCTTGCTCACTTACATCCACCAAAATGTAATTCAGAAAGAGTAAAACAATATATGAAATATGAGAATACCTTGGACATTAAAGATTTTAATTTCCCAATGCCACTAACAGATATTCCTAAATTTGAGAAAAAGAATAATCTTTCTATTAATGTATATGGATTAACGGATACAAACAAAGTTCAAATATTAAAAATTTCAAACAACTATAAAAATGAAGAAACACACATTGATCTTTTATATTTTAGTGTTGGAAATAATTCACATTACACATACATCAATAATTTATCAAGATTAATCTCTTCTCAGGTATTCAGAACAGCAAACAAAATATATCCTTGTAAGCGATGTCTTAATTCATTTCATACAAAAGAACGATTAGAACAACATTCAAAATATTGTAGTAATCATAAATCAGCTGTAATTACAATGCCTAAACCTGGTGAAAAGATTTCTTTTGAAGATTATAATAAATCTATCATGCACCCATTTGTGATATACGCTGATTTTGAATGTATCCTTAAAAAGATAAATACTGCTTCTCCTAATCCAAAAGAACCATATACAAATAAATATCAAAAACATATTCCTTGTGGTTTCTGTTATTATATCAAATCATCTGTTGGAGAAAAGTATAATAAACTTGAACATTATCGTGGAAAAAATGCTTCACAAGAGTTTGTAAAACGATTAGAAAAGGATTGTATAAGACTAAGTAAATTAATGAAAGAAACAAATGAACCGATGAAATTAACCATAGAAGAAAAATTAGAATTTAGAAAGAACAATATCTGTCATATTTGTGAGGAGGAAATTGAGGAGTCTAAAGTTAGGGATCATTGCCATCTTACTGGTAAATATAGAGGCCCCGCTCATTCCTGTTGTAATCTTAATTATAAATTACCTTCTTTTATTCCAGTCTTTCTTCACAACAGCACCAACTATGATACACATCTATTTATAAATGAACTTTCAAAAACACCAGGGAATGTTTCTGCCATAACAAACACAAGTCAAAAGTATATTTCATTTACAAAAATGATATTCACAAAACCTATAACTCGTATTCGGTTTCTTGATTCTTACAAGCTTATGGGAACACCACTGGCCAACCTCGCATCAAATCTAAGCTCCACGGGCTCTTTTCCAAATCTTAATTCATTCTTTCCAAAAGAGGAAATTCTAACTAAAGAGGAAATTCAGATTAAAGAGAGAATTCAAAGTAAAGAGGAAATTCTAATTAATGAGGAAATGAATGAAGAAATTCTTACTGAAGATGAAATTCTAATTATACAGAAAATTCGAACAAAGAATGAAATTCTAACTAAAGAGGAAATTCTGATTATAGATGAAATTCTGATTAAAGAGGGAATTCTAACTAGAGAGGAAATTGAAACAAGGAATGAAATTCAAAGTAAAGAGAAAATTCTTACAAGTAAGGGAATTTATCCTTATGGTTATATGGATTCATTTATGAGATTTAAAGAAACACAACTTCCTTCAAAAGAAAGCCTAACCCTAACACTTGGTCGAACCAAGTATTAGTCAAACTAAAGAGTGGAGAAAATCTTAGTCTTGGTATATAAATGGAAAACATAATGAATGTGAAAAATATCAAATAAGTCTTATTGAAAAAATATCTAAAACAAAGGTAAATAAAACAAATATGCGAATCAATTTAAAAACCAATAAGTTAGAGGATGTAAAGAAAATAATAAATATGTTTGAATGGACTGAAAAATTTGATGGTTATCAATTGAACAATGGAAAAAATAATTTACTACAATATCAAAATGATATGCAACTCAGGAGGTGGCCAGATGAGATCATTAAGAGAAGTTTATCATTTCGTAATGGCACAAAAGGGGTATCTTAAAAAATATAAAGATTCAAATGTTTTGTTTTTCAATATTTTAGATGGGGATTATTGTGCAAAGAAAATTAAACTATTGAAGGAATTTGAGAATGAACAAATGTTTATAGGTTCAATGAGTGAGCTAAACAATATGCATTGGTTATTTGATAAAGAGTGCCCCGAGGCTTAGACGTTTCAGATATTTCTTCACAATCACCTTTAACAAATCTTTATCTTGTTGTATGGGTTATTTGATAAAGAGTGTCCCGGGGCTTAGACGTTTCAGATATTTCTTTAGAATCACCTTTAACAAATCTTTATCTTGTTGTATGGGTTATTTGAATAGAGAGTGCCCCGAGGCTTCGACGTTTCAGATATTTCTTTAGAATCACCTTTAACAAATCTTTATCTTGTTGTATGGGCTATTTGAATAGAGAGCCCCTAGGTTAAAAGGGGAAATAAAAAAACGACCGTTTTTACAGCCATTTTTCCCTGCTGTGCAGGGATTTGGCTTTTTCTTGAGGCAATGTTTTATGGCCGGATGCCCTTCCTGACGCCAACCCTGGTCGCCTCTTACGACACACAGGGATATGGTACACCTATTCTAACCGGGGCATACACCGGGACCAGTACACTGGCACTCATTTCGCCGACCTCGGAAGGATGGCAGGCTGAGTCAACCCCCTGGTGTTAATTCAGCAGCCAACGGGGCTTGAACTCAGGACCCTGGGATCCCAAGCCGCCACCCTAACCACTAAGCCAACACCAGGCTCCAGGTTAAAAGGGGAGACAAATAAATATACCTTGGGCTAAAAAGGGGATTTTTTTTTTAGGGGAAAAAAAAAGAAAAATTTCACGGCTGAAAATCCCCCATTCATTTACATGGGGAAAAGTGAGCCAGAACCAGTATTCTTTCCCTACTAGCACATATATTATGTCATTCAATGATTAAACCAAATACAGATCTCTCACATGCATGTCTTCCTGGTCTTGTGTTTAAAAGTAAATTAAGAAAACAACACATGATATTTGAATCTGGGGTGACAGAATCATGATGTAAAAGCTTGGCTGCATCATTTTCTGGGGGAACAGCTGTGCTGCTGATGCAATGCCCCTGCGACCAGCAGACTGGTGCTCATTTTGCCGATCTTGGAAGGACAGGCTGAGTCATCCCCACCTGGTGTTAATTCAACAGCCTAATAGGGGTTGAGTTGAAGACCAATGATCTGAAGCCAAGCACCTCACCGAAGTAGCCAACACCAGGTCTATTTGACAGGATGTCGGGATGGTCTGCCAAAAAGTATGCAAGCTCGGGAGAAATATTCACAATAAATTATCATGTGGAATCATCCCGAAATCCTTCCTTGCTCCATTAACCACACACATGTAGGTGTCATTGGTCATCGGCTAATCGTGTCGCGACGCAACCACCACTCCACCCACCAGGCTAATTGACAGGTGTTGTCCTGCCCTCCACTCCTGGACCTTCATTGCCATCCACAGAGGTATGAAGTTATGCTTACTTTGTAGAATCCTTCCAAGTTATGAAAATCTCAAGTCTCGATAAATCATGGACGTTCCCACTAAAATGTGATCGATTCATGTTTAAACCAAGTATTGATCTTCAAGCAATTTTGAGTTCGGATGTCTGAACACAAAAATAAGAACTAAAAAGAATCCCGAAATGAAAAGCCTTCCCCATGCACTTAGAACACCAAATAAACTTAAACTCAAAATAAAGGGGGAGATAAACTACTTGAAATAAACTCCAAGGCCAACAAAATAAACAAAAACAGGAGGGAGGAGGAAGGGGGGAGAGAGGTGAAGGGAGGAGAGTGGAGGAGGGGGGGTGGAGGGGAGAGGAAGAATTTATTGAGTCATGTGTTGGTAAAGGACTTTGAAGTGTTTTGAAACAACCATTTTATTTTTCATACTTTAAGGTTATCAAAAACGAAGTTTCGAAAAAAGCCCTGAACACTTTTGAGTATTTTCCCTGTCGAGAAATATGCAGTTTGAAGGGACGGGGCCTCCATGTGATCAGCTTTCCCCCAAGCAACTGGAACCCAGAACTCATCTCCAAGGCGATAAATAAACTCACGGTCTCGTGCTTAACGTGCTGCACCTGGACTAATGAAGTCTATTTATAGTTACTATGACTTCGCACATTGACATTTTGGCCCAATTATTTAATATTTTTCTCCACATTCTCAAAATAAAGATTTGTTGAAAATTTAAAAACACAAGTTCTCATGATAAAAAAAGTTATGGCCTGGACACACACACAAGCACACACACACACACACACACACACACACACACACACACACACACACACACACACACACACACACACACACACAAAACCCATCTCCCAGTGCTCATCATGGACCTATCACTCTCTCAAGGAGAGAGCTCCGTGGTCTTTGTTTTCCTTCGCCTCTTTTTCCGTCATGCATCCTATTCTCTGTCCGTGTTTTGTCTCCCCTTCCCCCATCCCAGATTTCTGCAGGGCACATGTGGTCTACCCATCAACCCCCTTCATCGTTATCTGCCTCCCTTGTTTGTCCATCTCCGTCTATTTTCTCCCTTCACCCTGCCATTTGTATTTCCCCCTTCTCCTCCTGCTGGTCCTTTTGTTATGGTGTGTCCTGGTCCGTTCTGTTCTTGCTCTTCTTCAAGCCTTGACTACTTAAACAAAAAACAATACAGGAATGTAAGTACGTCAATCAGCAACAAAGAAGCCACGACACTTACCTGTTGCATCCTCACCAACACTGCTGGTGTCCATACATTCATCTCTGCTGAGGGAAAGTTGATTCTTGAATAATGCTTCCAAACCCTCCAACGCAGGCGTCCTCGAACAATCGCCCTCAAAATGCACTCTCTGAGGTGAGTGGAGAAGATTTCACAGCAACATGTTACACAAGAACATTTTGCGATCTGTTTAGATGTGGTTTTCTTTTTGTTTGAGGTGTATTGTGCTTCAAATTAATCACAAGGTACAAGATGATGGAAACCATGAAGCCACAAACATGATAAACATGGTTTAATTTTGGTTCTCTTTCATGGCACGGACACACTGATGCAGTGTCTTGTTTGGAATGTTGTCTTTCATTAATCTTCAACACCTTATCCCATTCATTGGCTGCACACACAGAGAGGAACACAGGCTGAGTGAATCACGTGGTGTGGTCATGATGGTCTAATGTGAGGAACATGAGGTGTACAGTGCTGACTGGTTGGTACAATGGCCTGACTTTAATTTGGGGGTCGTGGGGGTGTGGGAGATTGATTACCACCCCCTCATAATACCACAAGCAAAACACGAAGGCTGATGAACAAAACAAAACCGAAATTTCCCATTTACTGCTTGTTGGGGTCCAATTAAGGGCTTGGAAGACCAAAGTGGTTGCACCTCAATGGAGACTCAGTGAATAAAAACTGTCCCCACCAGGATGGAGGAAACCCAGCAGGACCTTCAAGGGATTGCAGAGAGAACCTGTTCTTCTTCAATCACCGATATGTGAATAAATGGTTTTGTCTCTTTCCCAAGGGTCAAATCCCAAGACCCCATCAACAACCCCAATCACTGTGACCGCCCACATGACGATGGCTGTTTGCCGTTTACCTCCACCGTAACACACAACTACCAATGCTCCTTCCCACACCCACCAGTTTCTCCAGATCAATACCAACCCAATCCCCACCCATCACTGTGATGAACACTCAACCACTACCACCCCTATCCCCCACCACTATCACACGCTTTTCTGCCTATCACCCTCCTCTACTCTAAATGGATGAGGGGTGTGTGTGTGTGTGTGTGTGTGTGTGTGTGTGTGTGTGTGTGTGTGTGTGTGTGTGTGTGTGTGTGTGTGTGTGTGTGTGTGTGTGTGAGATGCTTTTTACCTCTGCCACAAAAAGGTGAAAGAGGTTATATTTTCACCCCTTTCTGTTTGTTTGTTTGTTTGTTTGCCTGTGTGGACGGATCCAGATTAAATTTTGTGGACAGGTTGGATGTGTGACGAGGGTGAACTGATCAGATTTTGGTGAAGATATGAATCCGGATCCGACGACGAGAATTTTTAAAGTGATTCTTCACCATTGAGAGATAAGGTGAAAAATGATATATAGCACGACATCTGAAAATGTTGTAGACAGATTTGGACGAAACTTGGTGGACACATTGGGCATGTGACAAGGAAGAATTGATTCAATTTTGGTGAAGAGCTTCATCCGGATCGGGATCTCATAGTTTTTAAAACAATTCTCCACCATTGAGAGACAGGGCTAAAAACAATATATGGCATATTTACCTCCGCCATGGAAGGTGAAGGAGGTGATGTTTTCACCCCTTTCTGTTTGTTTGTTACTTGCAAAATCGAACATTTTTCAAGTGTATTGGTTAGTCGATTTTGTCTGTCTGCCTGTTAAAAGCTGACAGGTCACAATTTGAAACCGATCTTCACGAAACCTCACCACATTGGAGAGTTTGTCATGAGGAAGAAGCCCATTGTTTTTGACTTCAAGGTCAACTTTGGTGTGATTTCTAAAATCCTCAATTTTCATCAGATTGACTTGAAATTTGAACAGGATTTATATTTCAGGTCACTGAATTCAACCAACAATTATTTTGGAGGTCCACCTCGGCCAAACGGTCAGCAGAGGCCGAATTTCTAAAATTGTCAATTTTCATCCAATTCACTTGAAATTTGAAGAGGAGTGGCAAATTTGGTCATTGTGAATTCAACCAGCAATTATTTTGGAGGTCAAATTCGTTTTATGGATTTTGCAAGTGACATGCTCTGCACGACGTCTTTGTCTTGATTGTTTGTCTGTCTGTCTGTCTGTGTGCAGTATATCTCAAAAAGTTGTGGACGGATCCGGAAGAAATTTGGTGTACATGTTGGGTGTGTGGCAAGGAAGAATTGATTCAATTTTGGTGAAGATCTTCATCCGGATCAAGATACGCAACTTATTGAATTTTTGAAGTGATTCTTCGCCATTCAGAGATTGAGCCAAAAAACGATATCGCACTGTTTTGCATGATAGTTCAAAAATTTTATGACATCATAGGTGCCTTCATTATGACATCATAATTTGACATGAAGAACGCTACATCCCATGAGGATGAAAATTTTTGAGGGTCACCTGGGGATAAAATTGGTCAACAAAAATTTTTTCATGACATCAGAGGTCACGTGATTTGGCAACCATATTGTTTTATTCAAAAAACCTTCAAAAATCTTTTTCTCTGAAATGGCTGAACCAGTCATCACTGCCAGCATTTTTGAAGTGGAAGTTCTAACGATTTCTCTCCGTAATTCTGCAACACATCAGTACACAAACGCCACGCAAAATACACCAAGGACAACTGCCCAAACACCACACAACAACCACACAAAAGAAATCCTGGCGAGGCACTACAACCTCTCATAGCTCTTTTTCTTGTTCCTCTTTTCACGCTTGTGAAACCAACTTTCACATTCTCTTTGATCTCCTTTTTCCATCCAGGTCTTCAAGAGAGCTGTTCTCCCCTTGCGTTTTCCCTTACCTCTCATCGTTACCTGATTATTTTTTTGCTCCCTTTTCCCTGCTGTTGGTATTTCTAACTTCTCCTTCTGCTGTTCCTTTTGTTATGTTGCATCCTGATCCATTCTGTATTCTCACTCTTCCACAAGCCGTGACCATGTATATCCAAAAAAGTATTGAAAGATTGATGCTGAAGTGGAGAAAAATGTGACAAAGAATTCACACATCAATTTCTGAAATGTGAGTGAAAAACATCCCACCTTTGGAGTCATGAAGGGTTTTGGATGGACGGTTCGAAATAAAGGTGAGCTTTCAGGAGGAGTGTGTGGAAAAGCGAACATCTGTGTTTCCTGAACTTCCATTTCTAAACGTGCCAGTGGGGGATAAAAACATTTTCATTGTTTAAAATACAAAGTTTTTCAAATTGCATTTCTTCATCAGCACAAGTAGGGAAAGAATACTGGTTCTGGCTCACTTTTCCCCATGTAAATGAATGGGGGATTTTCAGCCATGAAATTTTTCTTTTTTTTCCCCTAAAAAATAAATCCCCTTTTTAGCCCAAGGTATATTTATTTGTCTCCCCTTTTAACCTGGAGCCTGGTGTTGGCTTAGTGGTTAGGGTGGCGGCTTGGGATCCCAGGGTCCTGAGTTCAAGCCCCGTTGGCTGCTGAATTAACACCAGGGGGTTGACTCAGCCTGCCATCCTTCCGAGGTCGGCGAAATGAGTGCCAGTGTACTGGTCCCGGTGTATGCCCCGGTTAGAATAGGTGTACCATATCCCTGTGTGTCGTAAGAGGCGACCAGGGTTGGCGTCAGGAAGGGCATCCGGCCATAAAACATTGCCTCAAGAAAAAGCCAAACCCCTGCACAGCAGGGAAAATGGCTGTAAAAACGGTCGTTTTTTTATTTCCCCTTTTAACCTAGGGGCTCTCTATTCAAATAGCCCATACAACAAGATAAAGATTTGTTAAAGGTGATTCTAAAGAAATATCTGAAACGTCGAAGCCTCGGGGCACTCTCTATTCAAATAACCCATACAACAAGATAAAGATTTGTTAAAGGTGATTCTGAAGAAATATCTGAAACGTCTAAGCCCCGGGACACTCTTTATCAAATAACCCATACAACAAGATAAAGATTTGTTAAAGGTGATTCTGAAGAAATATCTGAAACGTCTAAGCCTCGGGGCACTCTTTATCAAATAACCAATGCATATTGTTTAGCTCACTCATTGAACCTATAAACATTTGTTCATTCTCAAATTCCTTCAATAGTTTAATTTTCTTTGCACAATAATCCCCATCTAAAATATTGAAAAACAAAACATTTGAATCATTATATTTTTTAAGATACCCCTTTTGTGCCATTACGAAATGATAAACTTCTCTTAATGATCTCATCTGACCACCTCCTGAGCCACAGGTTATTTTTCTTAAGCCCCGCCCACTTTCCTCTAAGCCCCGCCCACTTTTCTGTGGATTTTTATAAGCCACGCCCACTTTTGCTAAGCCCCGCCCACTTTTCATGGGGTGTTTTTTCTAAGCCACGCCCACTTTTCCTAAGCCCCGCCTACTTTTGCTAAGCCCCACCTACTCTTACATCATTTCCAGTTCATCTCTGACTCACAAAGAAATCACAAGAAAATTCCAGCATGTTATGGTTTTGAAAAAATTGCCCAAAGAAGGCCTGCGTGAGCTTGTCTAGGGAATTTCCACAGGAAACCACACCCAACACTCTTTCCCCATAAAAGCCTCATGCCCAGGCTCCATTTTAAACATTTGTTTTTGCTGGCAATGGTGTGCTGTGTGCTTGCCTGGAACTCTCAGACTTGTATGGAACTAAACCTTCAAGTTGATGAACTGGATTCAAACCTCTTATCTGTTGAGGTAAGATTTTTATTTTCCTATTTTTAGTTCCTTTTAAACATCGACTCGTTTAATAATTAAATAACTTAATTAATACATTATTATTTTCTCTCACAGGAAATTGTATCTGAAATGCAACATGAAAATACCGATTTTGCCACAACTTGGGGTGAAATTGTTGGCTTGGTTGAAGACCTTATGAGCGACCAAGACCTACAGAACGAGCAAGACCTTGAGTGGGATGACTTTGGGGTCCCTTGGAACTCTCTGACTTGTATGGAACTAAACCTTCAAGTTGATGAACTGGATTCAAACCTCTTATCCATTGAGGTAAGATTTTATTTTCCTCTTTTTAGTTCCTTTTAAACATCGACTCGTTTAATAATTAAATAACTTAATTAATACATTATTATTTTCTCTCACAGGAAATTGTGTCTGAAATACGAAATGAAAATACTGCTTTTGCTACAACTTGGGGGGAAATTGTTGGCTTGGTTGAAGACCTTATGAGCGACCAAGACCTACAGAACGAGTTCGTCCTTGATGACCCAACCAAAGAGTTATACCTTGGAGACCAGCAAAATCCTGAAAAAGAGTTTTACAGCAATAGTACTCATTGTGAGTTATCAAGACAATACCCACTGAACAAGTTATACGTTGATGAGCCAGAATACAAGTTTTACCTTGGAGACTCACAAATTTTGCAAAAATCAGTAAATGAGTTCTGCCTTGATGGTTTAAATAATTACCTTGGAGACTCAGGAAAAGGGTTCTGCCAAGATGGTTCTAAATATGGGGCCTACCTTGGAGACTCACAAATTTTGTAAAAATCAGTAAATGAGTTCTGCCTTGATGGTTTAAATAACTACCTTGGAGACTCAGGAAAAGGGTTCTGCCAAGATGGTTCTAAATATGGGTCCTACCTTGGAGACTCACAAATTTTGAAAAAATCAGTAAATGAGTTATCCTTAAGAGACTTTGTAAGTTGGTTTTACTTTGAATACTTGAAATGTGGGTTCTGGATTGATAACTCACAATGTGATACATATCTTGGAAACTCAACGGGAATGTGGTTATACCTTGAAGACTTGGAAAGTTGGGTTTATGTTGGACACTTGAAACTTTTTTGGGGGCTTTTATTTATTTATTTATTTATTTATTATTATTATTATTTTATTTATTTATATTTTGGAGACTTTTGGAGTTGCTATCACTCATTGGGATCTAAACCTATCGATGTAGTTCTTTGTCGGATGGTGCTTGATGGGAGCAAGATCAAGAAAGTTCTGGGAAGAAAGTGCAGGCTTACTCCCCCTTTTTACGTCATCAAACCTGAAAGCCTTAAAAGACAGAATTGGAAGAAGAGAAAAAAACAAAAAATATACATTGTTCGTTCTGGGAAGAAAGTGCAGGCTTACTCCCCCTTTCTATGTCATCAAACCTGAAAGCCTTAAAAGACAGAATTGGAAGAAGAAAAAAAAACGTAAAAAATATATATATATATATATATATAGGTGGAAATCTCATTTTGAAAAAGACATTGTGTTGGGCGAGGATTGAGTTGGGGTTGAGATTTTGAATGTGAGGGTTGGGGTTGAGATTTTGAATGTGAGGGTTGGGACACACACACACACACACACACACACACACACACACACACACACACACACACACACACACACACATACACACCAACAAACAAAGTTAAGCCTTGACTTCAGTTGAGGATTCTGTGTTTGGGGTTCACAGATCTAAGAACGTCCACCCCTTGACACACATTATATACTGTTATACACCTCGGACTTGGCGCTCGAGTGTCCACAATGGTGCATAGTAGGAGGGAGTGAAGCGCCAACCCATTGCTCCCATTGCACACACATTATATACTGTTATACACCTCGGACTTGGCCCTCTAGAGTCCACAAAGGTGTATAGTAGGAGGGAGTGAAGGGACAACCCATTGCTCCCATGGGTATTATCTGCTTAGTTTTGTCTTTTGTAATTCCTGTGAATAAAATGAACCTAAAATCTCTTCCCCTTCCAAATCATATATCTTATAAGTCCAAGGAACCGTATCTATTACATCAACAATTTTAAAAAGTTCTTTCGTCCATCGTTTAGTAAAACCCTTTTCAAAATGAGATTTCCACCTATATATTCTTACGATATCACCAACTTTGAACTTAGGTTTTCTGACATTAATCTCTTTTTCATATTTTAATTTTGTAAATGTTTCTGATGGCTTCATATTTGTTGACGTGTGAATCGTGTCATTATACTTATCCACAATATCCTGAATAAAAGATGACCATTGTTGTGAACCGAGTTGTGTGAATTTTTTATATAGTCTCTCTTTTAAGGTACGATTAAAACGATCAACAACAACTGCCTTCCCTTCATTAAAGGTACTGTATAATGTAATAGTTATTTTTTAGAAAATTCATAAATGTCTTGTTATAAAACTCCCTACCATCATCAGTCCACAATTTTTTAGGTTTTCTCTTACTTTTATTAAATATCTGTTGGAAGGCTAACATAAGAGTATTACCTGTTTTGTTTTTTAATGGTACAACCCACGCATATCTACTCCTCAAATCAATAACGGTTAAAGCATACTTGTACCCCTTATCATTATTGAGTTCAATCAAATCAGCAGACCAGATATAATCTACTTCCTTGGAATAAACTTTCCTTCTCTGAAACTTTGTGAATATTGGTTTATGTAATTCATCAGCTAATTGCTCTTCAGTCTTAATAACATCATTAGAGCCTATAAGTTTTTTGAATTTCCAAGACCAAGTTTCAATTTAGCACTGATCATCTTCTTCACAATGAACCGATCAACTTTTTCTCTCAAGGTTGGATTTTGTATCAGAGACAAATTATACAACATTTCTCTATCGGCTTCATGCTTTTCTTCCAACGTTGTGGTATTCCCATAATCAATATCGTGTCTCATGCACACTTCATCAACTCTATTGATAGGCTGACTCCAGAATTTAGGATTGTCTGCCTCATCTAATCTTTTATCCAAGTTTGTGCCTGGGCCACAGAAAGAATACCCTGGAAGATGTAATTCCCCTGGTATTCCAGTAGTTGTAAATTTACTTCCTGATAAAAACTTTTGTATATCTCCTCCTAGTTTGTGTTGGGAGATAAATTGATTTTTTTTTTGAACCACACACCGAACATATACCTTTTTGTATAACCCTGTTATTTTTACTTTTAATATATGAAATATTTTTAGTATTAGTTTTCTTTTTACATTTGAGACAATAACTCATTTATTTATGAGAAAAATTCCTGCAGAGTGCAAAAACCTTTTTAGTTTCCAACATGCACATTTGAATCTTAATTTTTAAAACATAAAGAATCCTTAGAAATGCCTTCACTCTCTCCCCCATTTATTTAAGAAAAAAAAAAAAACATGAAAAACTTGAATTAAAATACATGTCTTCTCGATGTCAATAGTCTTGTCGAAAGTATTGTAAATAGACTTATCAATTCTTTGTTTTCCTCCTCGGTGGGTTGAGTTATTTTCTGTAATACCCCTAATCTTTTTTTAATCTCACTGGTTTCCATATTTTGATATTTATTTTGTCTCGCTCTTTCCTCCCTCTCCTCCTTCTCTCTCTTCTCTTTTTCCTCCTCGTTCTTCTCCCTCTCCTCCCTCTCCTTCTCTTTCTTCTCCCTCTCCTCCCTCTCTCTCTTCTCTCTCTCCTCCCTCTCTCTCTTCTCTCTTTCCTCCCTCTCTCTCTTCTCCCTCTCCTCCTTCTCTCTCTTCTCTTTTTCCTCCTTCTCTTTCTTCTCCCTCTTCTCCTTTTCCTCCTCTTCCCTCTCTTCTTCAACTCCTTCCTCATCCCTTACTATCCTTGAATCGCTTACACCCCATAGAATATTATACATATATTCATCAGGATTTCTTGTTATTCCTGTATCCAAAATAATTTTTTTTACAACAGGAAACCAATAAAATTTCTTTTGAATTTCTAAAAGAGCCTTACCTTTTCTTAACTTTATAATTTTTTCATTATTTAACATTCTAATTAAATCTAAAGTTGTCGGTTTATCAACATCAGCATAATGCCAATCTTTTATTGAAAATACCTCATTCTTATGTTGTAGAACATATTTATTAGAATACCGAATACCCTTTTCTTGAAGGTATGCTTGGACACAGAAATGATAATTTTCTTGAAGCCTTCTTGCTGTCATTTATGTATTAGAAATATATGTTAGAATAATATTATGGCACGAAACACCTCCCCATCTTCCCAGAGTTAAATCATTTTGTATTTCCTTACTTATTATATATAATCCTGTTTTTTCTGTTTTCATGAGATAAACAAGGGCAAAACCATTATTATATTTACCCTTATTAAATTCTTTCTTTTGTTGTTTACTAATCGTGCCCCCACAAAACTCATTCTCGATACCAAGTGGATAATATTCTTCCTTACGAGACTGATTTAATTGTTCCAGGTCTTCGAGGTTAATTTTAAATGACCAATTATACCCTAAATCATTCATATCATACCCCCATTGTTCTATTCTCATACAAACGATACGCCCTTCTTTATAAAAATTAATTTTAATTCGAACTGTGAATTCTGTATGACCTGGAGATAATATCAACACTTCTGTATCTTTGGAATACACGGCTGTTTTATTTAAGGATATATATTGTGATAAATCGCTTAATCTCACCAAGTCATTCGCGTCAGTCGGGCTTGGATAATTTTTTAATTTATAAGCATTTTTCATGTTAATATTTTTGGTTATATTATATTTATGTCGTTCAGCCTGTGCCTTTGTGTAATAATTTGATAAATCAATATCCAGTTCTTGAGATACACCAAAGATAGAACCATCTTTACCAACATAAGTCATTTATATTAGATTAAAAATAATATCATAAAATTTTTTATTTTTGTTGAGTTGAAATAACACATATAGGCATAATTGGCCACAACACTTGGAATTTAATTCTTGGACTTGAAATGTTTGATAAACACCATTCTGTAAGAATTTTATGACTTCAACAGGTGGTGGAAGACCAAAACTATCAAAATAATATTTGTCTTGACTATTCAAAATACAAACCCAATGAGAACCGTTCCCATTATTATCTTCTAAGTTCATAATAATATTCTTTGTATGTTTCGGCACATTTGTTAATTCATCTCTCATACAAATAACCACATTATGAATTTTTAATTTCTTACAATATTTGACAAGTTGTAAATTTGATGTTGTATTCTTTCCAAATTCTTTCAACCACTCATCAATGCTCATTTATTTACTAGAAAGATATAATCCATTACCTCTTTTCGTTAATTTTACACCTGCTTGTGCTATAGAAGAAAGCATATCTCCAACTAACAATCTCGCTTTATCAGGCAGACCTTCAAGTTTTTCAGCAAAATCTACAATTACACCACTTCCACGAATTTGTTTCTCCAACTCTTTGTTATGTCTTTCCAATTCTTTTTGAGCCTGGAGTTGAGCCTTCCTTTCGTTGGCAATTTTCACCGCTGTTGAAATACCACCCGTCAATGCTCCAACCGCACTTAAACCAGCAAATAAAGGAATTAGAAATGGGAGAAATCCTCCACTCGTCTCTCATTGAATATTTTTTCAACATTGGTTTTGTCATTTTAATTTTAATTGAGCCAGTGTCATTCAAGATTTTAACCTGTTCTCTTGTGAGCAAAACATCAATTCTTACTGCTCCTTTTCTCTGAATTGTATTAACGTTAATCGTACAAGGCTTTTGATTTTGAACACAAGATGATAGTTTATGAAGATTGATTTGATTAACATATACCCCAGTTGGTACTTTGCCACTCATTTATTTAACAAAAAATTATGTGAGACTAATCATCACACCATTATCTGTATTAATCTGTAATTCTGTTTATTCCAAAAGCAAACAATATGTATCAACTTCTTCACTCTCTCCTCTTTCAATGTATAGGGAAGTATCCACTTGATTAGACTTTATAGTTTCCTTTTGAGCGCTCAGGTCAAACGCATAGATTGTATACAAACTTTTAAATGCTGTCATATCCAAAATAGGTTCTTTATTTCCATTACTTTCACACACCTTTTGGTAAGACTTGTATGCTTCAGCAAAATCATTTTCTTCCCAATTAATTTCCAATCTATCTCGTGAATAAAATGTTCCATCTCGAGAAACGCGAAGTTGTTTCACCTTAGCATTATCACTCAATGCATTATTCTTATCAGTCGCAGTATCACCATCTGGCTTTTTAAAAATGATCCACAGATATCGTAGCTTTCCTTCCAGAACACCCAAATTCCACGTGTAAGTGGTTTGGTTGAGTTTAACGTGTTGACATCTTCTTTTGAGGTATGATACACTGAGTGGTTTCTTTGAGTTAAGTCTTCTATTCAACATCTCTTCTGTTTTAAGATTAGGAGTATATTCACTGATATACCAACTCATTTCCTCAATTACAAATTTATTCTGTTCACCAAAAGCACTACCAACACCAAAAAGCAATCTATTTTCATTATCATTCCTTTGTAGTTGAAATCTAATTTTAAGACCATACAGAACTTTATCATGATCACAAAATCCAAATATACCTTTAAGAGGAACTGCCACAGTAAAACTATTTTCTGCTTTTGTATCATCATTATACATTCCTTTTCTTTGAGTATATCCAGGGTCTGTGTTTGTTCCCATTGACATATCAGGAATAAAACCTTCGACAGACCCCTTTCCCATTCTATCACTGAGTGTATAGAGTGTAAATTTCATCATTTCAGATACAGCAGAGACATAATCAACCCCTTCAACTTCTTGTGTTCCAATATACAAACGCACAACCGCTTCAACTTCTTGTGTTCCAATATACAAACGCACACTATCAAACATTTTCCAGAAGAAATCATTTACAAGTGTAGCGTTTGTGTTATTCCCAGCTTTAGTGAATTTAAATTTACACAACAAGAAACTTTCAGAGAGATTCAAATAGGTTTGTTGATTATTTATTTCAAAACTTTTTGTACCATTCGTATTCCAGTCTGTTCCAGTTATTGCATTTACCTTGAAGTAATCTTCTTTTTGAGTGGAGTTTGAGATAATAATAGTATCATCCAAATCATAGATACTATCAATTGCTTCCATACTTGTATTTATTTTGGAAAAAAAGATGTTAAAACTTTTGAAACCCTGATCCACGTATTCGAATTATTTTCTGTCGTTCTTGGGGGGACAACTGAGTTTTGCCTTTCTTAATTTCTTTTATTGCTTGTAATTTATGAGATTCCTTCTGGGCATCTTTTATGCTCTTTACAGCACCTGCTACATTTCTCACAGCAGAAGCAGTTTAACCAATTAGATCTTTATGTTTTAGAATGGTTGAACCAATACCCATGAGAGTATCAATTATCCCATCTCCTCTAAATTGATGTCCAACACCCTTTTGTCTCTTAGGTTTATAGTATCCTCTACCAAGATACATACCTTCACCCTTGTAGTATGGGGAAAGGAACATCCCATCCCCTGTAATAATTTTATATTTTCCCAACTCGTGTTTCCTCACAATAACCATCGTATTTATTTATTGGAAAACTTCACGTAGGTGAATTCTGATGGATATAACTTCTCCATTAAAAGAAATCATACGATTATCTTGGTCGGTTATCCTAAAATTTACTCTGTGTATGGTTTTCCTGACACGGGGAGATAAACCAAATTTTTAGGTTCCATATTGAATTTATAACCAATTGGGGTTGAGTATGCGCTGAATGAAAATATTGTATTTGTTTTTTTTCCATCATTATAAGCACCATCAATCAAATCACAGTGAATTAACACCGAATTTATTCCTGAGTATATTTGAATGACATTATCACTGTAAAACGTCCCATTAGTTTCAATCTTTTTTGAGGAGAAACCCAATAACTCTCAAAATGAATTATCAATTGTGAAATCAACCTTGTAGTTATTTTTAACTTTAATCGTTGATTTTGAAGCATGTTTTTGAATGTCTATAACAATATTTTTTGGTTCATCACCCTGTTCTTTCATAAGACGAGCAATTTCGGAAGATATTTGAGAAATCTCATATGCTCCGGGTGAGACTTATCGTTTTGTATCCACTTCCGGGATTATAACTAAACTTGTCATTTTTATCAGTTATATTAAATAAGGTATTATAAGTTTCCATGGACAATAAAGATGCCTTATATTCTTTTGTTGGGTCAAGTTGTAGTGGGTATGGGAATGAAGATGTGTGGTCGCTTGTTGTGAAATTAAAACTCAGGATTGTGCTTCTCATCTTATTTAATATGAGATAAAATGTCTTTATATTGAGATTTATTAATTATTTTCATGTTCATCA